>NC_067459.1:3390384-3698846 GCF_025434085.1 Hippocampus zosterae | reverse complement strand
ACCTGATGTCCTTTGGCTGGCTATTCCCTAGCTGGGGACCAAATTGGCTGAATGAAGCCTCACCATGTGTTCTGGTTCTCACCCAAAGAATAATTAAAACACCAGTGCCAAAGGACCTCTGGATGCACGAGGATTGATAGGATAAAAGCAAGTCGGATAAGTAGGATGGCCTAAGAACGTTTTGGCATTCAAAAAGGAATAAAACCATCTTAAAATCAATCTTGAAACACACAGAGGGGCTAATACAGCAATTTTAAAACTGGTGTAATGGAATCCCACCCTCTAGTCCTTGTCAGGACTCGTGTGGCTGAGTTCCGGAGTAACTCTCACCTTGAAATACTCTTTTTAGGAAGACCAGAAAGCTAGGCATTGCAATTAACTGAGCAACAGGAAATAAAAGTATGCTTTAAAAGTTATGTGTTAGCTTGAGAGAGAAACAGGCGGACTGTGGCTGTGTTGGACATGATTAAAAACCAATCTGTTACATTACATTTGCAAAAATGAAAAGAGAATCTTTTTTTCCAGGTTGTCATTGTGGGGAATCCTGTAAAAGTCTGAGGAGAATTGATCATGTCTCGAGCCCTGAGCAACTCTGATGTCATTTTGAGTTGACATCAGGTGGCAAAGTAGCCAGCCACACTCTGAGATGAATAAAAACAGGTGGATTTCGCTGCTGAATTAATACTCCACAAACAGAAATCAGAATACTGTGTTTCGACTAGTGAGGCTGCATAGAACATATTGCAAAGAAACTTTTAGGGTTGACTTCCCCTTTCATTCATGTACTGGTATTTATTTTTTGATGGGGTGCTTGAGTAAAATTTATGCCATTTGATAAAAGAATATTTCTGAATATTATTTTGATGCTTGGACAAAAGCCATGATCATGACCAAAATAGTGTGTCCGTTGCTGACCCTGAGTTTCGGTTGTCATCAAGACCAAGATGTTGCTGGCTCAGAATGAACGCGTTTAGAGTTAATCTATTGAAGCAAAAAATCTCCTCGGTGGACTGCTTGAGATTATACTCTGTGTGTATCGTTTGCCATATGCAGCTTTTTATGTAGTGGTTTAAAAAAAATAAATGAATAAATAAAAAGGTAAAACCTTGCATATTCCTCCTTTCGGGAGATTTAAGAAAATGAGGCACCCGAAGCTACACACCTGTACACACATCAGCAGGTTTAGAATCTGGTCTAATGAGTCCCATTGATGATGTGCTTGTGTAGCAGTTCCTCTTTGTGGTTATGCATGGTCGGCGTCATCTCTTCTTCCCGCAGTCTGGCATTCTTACGGATTTCTTCCAGGGAGTAATTCTGCAGAAGGCATCCATTCTCAAACACCGTGACCAGAAGATCCTGAAAGGACACAGAAAACATGAAACATTGAGATCAGCAGCACTCCAAAACCTACAATAAAAATTATGTTGAGGAGTTAAAATGTTCTAATAAATACACCACCAAGATGTGATTCACAAATTCTAAAACCATTTGGAAAGTGGACATAATATGGATTAATAACACTAATATGGCACCCAAGAACAAAAGGGTTGCCTGTTGCTGCTTTGTTGTATAAAATAGCAGCGTCTTAATGAAGACAACAGTATTTAGCTTAGGTTCAAGCTCAAATTTTGTAATGTCATAAGTATAACAGGCAAATACATTTAGAGTTACTTTATTGAGCTGCGTGAGAGGAATTTACAAGACAGTAATTGAAATACCTTGACAATAAGTTAGGACAGTTTTACGTAACAGCAAACAATAACCACCATCTAATATGGATTGTACACACGATACCTGTCTGACAATGTAAATTCAAACCGAGCGTTACAGCAAAGGGACTGCTGTAAATAGCAAAAAGCCAAGAGTAACTGAGTTGACACGAGACAGTGACAAAGCACTACCAATGTCTAAGTGAAACACCTTGAAGCAACTCAACATTACAGTACTTACTTGCCACCATCTTGTTCAAACAAATAAAGCTAAAACAGCAAAGAGCAGAGTTTTTCAACAAAGAAGTAAAGGTTCCCAAAAAAAATAAAAATACAATTCAGTGAATTTGTGAAAGTTGAACAGCAAATATAAGGGGATCGCTGGAATTGCAGAGTTGTTGATCTACAGTATAATAATACCACAAACATCATTATAAGATCAGTCTCACCTCCTCAGGTTTGCCGGCTCCCCTTTCTACAGTCTCGAAGAGCCCATCAGAGTTCCTTCTCAGCGATAGACGACCCCTCTTTGACACCTTAGATGGATCCGTCACTGGCTGCTTGTATACGTCCATCTGGAAGACATACACAGGTAGGGAAAAGATATTATTGCGGGAAAACAGATGTCAGCGCAAAACCGCCCCCTGTTGTCATACTAATGTGTTCACTTCGAAAAAAAAAAAATCTGAAAAATGTCCAGCACAGACCATGTTTTTAAACAATCCCCTATTACTGTTTGGAATACAAGTCTTGATCATGATAAATACCTTGTACTACACACTTAATGTACAAAAGGTGCTCAACAAATGAAGCTTGATTTAATTCATGCAACACTTGACACGCACATTTTTATGTTCCCTACTTTTAAAAATGGTCATGATAGAGAAAATGACAAACGGTTTTCATGTGGCCATCTCTCCTCAGACTATGAAGTGAATTTTCCTTTATGGTCCTATAAAGGGTTCAACCGTATTGCATTTATTTTTGGTTCAGCTCGATCAGAAAAAATGAGTCAAGACTTCTTGAATTTTAGTAACATTTTCAAGAATTACAAGTTCATCATCACATTAGTTGCTACATCTATGCAAACCCATTACCTCAATTCTACTCACCCCTTTGCCGTTGGTCTCCACATAGCTGCACTTGAAGGCACAACTGAGTGTGTCGCGGTTGAGCTTCTGGAGCAAAGAACTGCCACAACCAAAGAAAACATTCTCTGCACTCCAGCCTTCATCAGTCAGCTTGTGAAGAATCTGCAGAAAACCACCAAGGCAGATACTAGAGTGACATACATTTCATCGTGCGCGAAAATGTACTTGAAGCTACTGCAGATGTCACGAAAATACATCTTCAGAAAACTTTATCAAAGAACTGGAAGACGGCCACCAGTTTTGTTTTTACTACAAATTCGAGGGGGAAACGGCTGAAACTGAAGCTTTCTACTTTCTCGCTACTTTCTGTTCGGGCTGCCTAATCCTGCATTGGGTTCTTGAGATTCTAGGAACACCAGCAGCGTGAAATACCTGCTTGCTGCTTATCAGTAGCTGTTTTCTTAATACAGTGCAGCACCTGACAGAAACTTTTCTTAAGATGCCTTCATCTCAACGAACTTTCTGAAAAACAAATTTGTACAACTGCCTCAAAGTTTAGAGATCATGGATTCAAAATTGGGCACCGGCCTTCCGATGAGGAATTGTCATGTTCTCACAGGGCTTGCATGGATTTTCTTCCTACATTTTGAAAAACATGCATGGTAGGTTAATTAAAAACTTGTCTGCGGGCGTGAAGGTGATTGCTTGTCTGTCTAAGTGTCCTATGATTGGCATGTGACCAGTTCAGGGTGTGCCCCACCTCTTGCCTAAAGCCCACTAGGATTTCATTTTTCACATACTTTACTGTCCCCAAAGGGAAATTGGTTCTGCAATTGCAGCTTGTGATCAGAGCCTTTGCACTCTTTTTTATCGTTTTCATTATTCTCATTCAGAGTTTGTTTTGTGTACAATTCACCTAGGGCACGGGCAAAGAATAGAAATCTAGAGTTCCGAGGAAAGCACTTTAAAACGGTAAGTGTGAGCTACTATAGTTTAACAGGCTGCAAAGGTGTGTTGCATGCCTCCGTGTCAGGCTGTTGCTCATCATAGCATGCGTGTGTATGTGCGTGCGCGGTAACGGGTCGATCGCAGAAGGTTGGTTGATCAAAAAGTCGATCTTCGGTCCAAAAGGTTTGGGCACCCCTGGGCTAAATACAGGGGTAGTACAGGGGTATTCATTACATTAATTCTCCCATGCCAATGAAGGTAAACATTGGATTAAAATTGTTAGATTGGCAGAGGTGCATGGTACATGAAAAGAGCTGTCACATTTCCATAAAGCTTTTCAAATTAATAATCACAGAACAAGTCCTTGTTCTTCTATCTATCTATCCGTCCATCTTGTACCGCTTATCTGGGGCCGTGTCGCGGGGGCAGCAGCTTTAGGAGGGATGCCCAGACTTCCTTCTCCCCAGCCACTTCTTCGAGCTCTTCCTGGCGGATCCCGAGGCGTTCCCAGGCCAGCTGGGTGACATAGTCTCTCCAGCGTGTCCTGGGTCGTCATCGGGGTCTACTCCTGGTGGAACACCTCACCAGGGAGGCATCCTAATTAGATGCCCGAGCCAACTCATCTGGCTCCTCTCGATGTGGAGGAGAAGCGGCTCGACTCTGAGCCCCTCCCGGATGACCGAGCTTCTCACCTTATCTCTAAGGGAGAGCCCGGACACCCTGCGGAGAAAGCTCATTTCGGCCGCTTGTATCCGCGATCTCGTTCTTTCGGTCACGAACCATAGCTTGTGACCATAGATGAGGGTTGGAACGTAGATCAGCCGGTAAATTGAGAGCTTCGCCCTTTGACTCAGCTCCTTTATCACGACAGATCGATACAAAGTCCGCATCACAGCAGACGCTGCACCGATCCGCCCGTCGATCTCTCGCTCCCTCCTGTCCTCAATCGTGAACAAGACCCCAAGAGACTTAAACTCCTCCACTTGGTTTCTATATTATCATTAAATACAAAACTTACAGACAGAGGTTCTCAATTTTGTGATGTGTTTTCTATGCTCAGCTTCCGGAGTAGAGAAACCAGCCATTGGACATCCGTAGTATCGCTGATATCTCTCTCAATCTTGCTCTCGCTCTCGCTCTCACTCTCTGTGTGTGTGTGTGTGTGTGTGTGTGTGTGTGTGTGTGTGTGTGTGTGCGCGTGTGCGTGGCATGGTGGTCGACTGGTTCGCGCATAGGCTTCACAGTGCAGCCATGTAGGCTTCGATGCCAGCTCCGGCCAACCTGTGAGGAGTTTGCATGTTCTCCCCAAGCCTGGAAGGAGAGAGCCTGGAAGGTAAAGGTGACAGTCGTGCCTGTGGTGGTCGGAGCGCTCGGGGCAGTGACCCCCAAACTAGATGAGTGGTTGCAACAGATCCCAGGAACAACATCGGACATCTCAGTCCAGAAATGTACAGTGCTGGGAACAGCAAGGATACTGCGCAGAACCCTCAAGCTTCCTGGCCTCTGGTAGAGGACCCAAGCTGAATGAGGGACGGACACCACCCGAGGGGTGAGACGAGGCTTTCCTCTGCCCTTTATCTATTATCACGATATCTGGTTGGTTTGCCATTACCATCTTGTCAGTCTGGATCTGGAAGTCCCACAGGATCTTTGCTCTGTCATTCTCCACCACCTTCGGAGGTGTTTGCCATTTTGATCTTGGGGTTTCCAGTCCATACTCTGCACAGATGTTTCGGCAGACTATGCCAGCCACCTGGTTATGGCGTTCCATGTCGGCTTAACATGCCAGCATCTTACACCCTGCAGTTATGTGTTGGATCGTCTCAGGTGCCTCCTTTACACAACCTACACCTTGGGTCTTGTCTGCTGTGGTATATCTGGGCCTCAATGGCTCTGGTGCTCAGGGCCTGCACCTGAGCAGCCTGGATGAGTGCCTCTGTGCTGTCCTTCAGGCCAGCCCTCTCTAGCCGCTGATAGGACTTCTTGAGATCAGCCACTCCAGTTATGGTCCGGTGGTACATCCCGTCCCGTGTAGGGGCTTGTCCTCCCACGATGGTCCCTCTTCCAGCGCTTCATCCTCTGTTCCCCATTGTCTGAGACATTATCTGAGTATGTCATCCGTTGGAGCCTTCTCCTTGATGTATTCATGGAGCTTGGATGTTTCATCCTGGACAGTGGCTCTCACACTCACTAGCTGTTTATTGCCCGGGTCTTATTTTTGCCATTGAGCTGGCTTCTTAGGACTTGCCTCACTCGCTGGAGGTATTTGGCCGTAGCCGCTTTCCTTGTTGCCAGTTCGAGGTTGCCATTGGCTTGTGGTATACCAAGGTACTTATAGCGGTCCTCAATGTCTGTTCCTTCAGGGAGTGAGACTCCTGCAGTGCGGACTACCTTTCCTCTCTTAGTCACCATCCGACTACATTTCTCAAGCCCAAATGACATCCCAATGTCGCTGCTGTAGATCCTGGTTGTGTGCATCAGGGAGTCTATGTCCCTTTCGCTCGTAGCATACGGCTTTATGTCATCCATGTAGAGGAGGTGACTGATCGTAGCTTCATTTCTGAGGCGGTATCCATAGCCTGTCTTGGTGATTACTTGGCTTTGGGGTTTCAGTCCTATGCAGAACAGCAGTGGGGAGAGTGCATCACCTTGGTATATGCCACATTTGATGGACACTTGGGTAAGTGGCTTCAAGTGTGGTTTTCCACATCCTCATTGAGTTCGCAACGAAGGCTCTTAGGGTCCTGTTCACCTTATACGACTCCAAGCATTCAGTGATCCATGTATGTGGCATCGAGTCATAGGCTTTCTTGTAATTAATCCAGGCTGTGCACAAATTGGTATGTCGGGACCAGCAGTCTTGTGCGACTGTTCTGTCAAACAGGAGCTGATATTTGGCTACTCTGATAGAGCTCTAACAATGCCCTTCTGTGCTTCGTTCATGTATTGATCCATGTGTCCACTTATCTTAGCCGCAATGATGCCTGACATGAGCTTCCATGTTGTGGAGAGACAGGTTATTGGCCGATAGTTGGATGGGACTGCACCCTTCGAGGGATCCTTCATGATCAGGATCGTTCGCCCTTCGGTTAGCCATTCTGGGTGAGTCCCATCCCTCAGCAGCTGGTTCATTTGTACTGCTAGGCGCTCATGGAGTGCTGTGAGTTTCTTTAGCCAGTAAGTGTGGACCATGTCCGGGCCTGGTGCTGTCCAGTTCTACATATCTGAGACTTTCCTGTATGTGTGCCACTGTTATGGTAACTGGGTTCTGTTCAGGGAGGTCGCTGTGCTCCTCTCTCAGCGTCACCAGCCATTGTGCCCTGCTGTTATGTGCAACCTCCTTCTCCCATATGCCTTTCCAGTACCTTTCAGTTTCCAGTCTTGGTTGGTCAGCTCTGTTGTTAGGACCCTGCCACTGAGCGTACAGTGTTGCGAACAGCCTGTTTATTCGTCTGGCCTCATTCTCTTTCGTGTACCGCTTTAGGCGGCTGGACAAGGCTTGGAGCCTTTGTTTGGCAGTTTCGAGTGCTTCGGGTATGGTCATCTGGATGTACCTCTCGGGTATCTGCCTTTTCCTCACACCTCTCTGGGCCTCCGTCAATTGACTCACATCTTTCCGGGCCGCCTTAATCTTAGCCTCCAACCGTCTTTTCCATGGTGGGTAACGTATCTCATGGCTTCCATGGTTGCTCTTATAGCCAAGCATCTCAAGGATCTGCGATTGTTACGGTAGGGATCGCCCTCAGTGCTGCATTCACCCTTTCCATGAGACTTTCAGATGGTACTTCACATAGCCGTTGTAATTGGTTTCTTCGTTGCTCAGCTTTCATTCTCGCCATGATCTTAGCTTTCAGGTCAGTTGCTGCCTCGCTCAGCATTTCATTCCTTGGGGCTGGCCTCCCAATCTCATCATCTGCATTCATTTGGGTTTGCCTCCCAATCTCTGGTATGACCTCCTCCTCTGATCTGGCAGCCTGGCCCCAGGCCACCATGGAACCTGCGTTGTACCTCATCAATCTCAAGTTGTGACAGCAGTTGCCGTTTGTGGATGTTGGAACACTGAGCTACTAGTTGTTTCGTTGTCAACCGTGACTGTGGGTTTCGAAATAACCATTTAGCCCACATTCTCTGCATGTAACCCCTCTGACTAGGGTTGCTTGAGTAGTAGCATTCCAACAGAGCCATGTTATCGCATTTCGCCCATCTCTGCTTTGTTCCAGTAGCCCATTTTTCATCAAGGTGCTCTGGTTCCCCAGCACCTGACGCAGACCTTGTTTGGCCGGGCGACGTCTGAGCCGGCATGTCATTCGTTTTATTGTCTCTCATCATTGTATGAGGTAGGCATTAGCGTGAAGGATCTTGCCAAAGGACCCTCACTTCCAGATAGTTCCACTAACAAGACCAAAGTTACCTGGATGTTTTGCAGTCGTAAAGTGAGCTATCATCATAGCACGTCGTGTCTGAAATACCACTTAATGGCCAAGCACACAGCTGATGTGAGTACTCCGTCCCCTCATCTAAGACAGACAGCTATCGATAATTTCAAAGCGAAGACAATGGATACATTTGCTGAAGCCAGAGCTAAATGTATGGCTACTGCTTGCAAGCCTGTCAACATTGTCCACAGCTAGACTCAAGCTGAAATCATTCGCGTTGCATTAAACAACTCCACTATGGATTGCCAGCGAGAGCCTGCCTTACAATCGCTGAACAGAAATTGTATGTAGCGGAAAAGGCTAAGGTACACCAAGCGGGAGAAGACACTTTGGGAGAGAAATAAGAGACGAGTTTGATGAGCCTCTGGTGAATAAAGAGCAGGATGTATCAATACCTCATCCACTGAACTGAGGTCAATGCCATCCCCTTGAATTATTCTCAGGTATGAAGGCAGCACCTTGTATCCTACAGAGTTCAGCAAACATCCAAAACACTCCTCCAAAATCTTGATGACCTAGAAGACACACATTTTTTAGTTAAAAATCATTTATCTGCCATCAATAATGTGTCCTGCTGCAGGCTAAACAAGACTAAATAATCATTCAATGACCCCATTCAAAAGATCAGCTCTTGACTGACTCGCAACGTGAAAGGATGTCACAAAAATGAGTCTGTCAAAATGGCCAATTCAACCTGAGTGCAACGCAGAAAGACGGATGATGGGTTCCAGAGAAATTTGAGGGGTTTTTTTGCAAGGGAAAAATGTGGAAAATGTGTGTGATATCACTGATAGATCGGTTAAAAAAAAACTTTAAATTAGAATAAAACTGAATAACCTGATTCAATTTTCAACATCACTCTTCAAGCTGTTCGTTTTGTCCTCTACTCAGGGCAGCCCTTCTCAGATTGGCTGACAAATTTAAAAATATCCACAAATCAGCTTATATGGGCCACAATTTTGAAGGAGTCTGCAAATGGATGCCTCAAAATGACTGTGCTGTTTCAAACGGCGTCACCTGCCATAAAAATCCACTTAAACAGCGCAAATTTTTTATAAATGGTATGAAAGACAAGTGCGGAGAGTTGAATAGCACATGGAGTTTTTGACTGAATGTAAGATAAGATATCCTTTATTCGTCCCACACTGGGGAAATTTACAGCCTCCAGCAGCAAGAATGTATGTAGAAAGAAGAAAGAGAAAAAAACAACAAACATCTTTCAATTAAATGCAATATGAACACAAAATGGATAAATCGCAGTACTATTTACAATTTTCCTTCACATCATTTAATTATTATTATTATTATGATTGTTATTTTTTATTCATCAGCCTGACAGCAGTCGGTAGGAACGAGCTTCGGTATCTCTCCTTCTTGCAGCGCGGGTGTAACAGTCTCTGGCTGAAGGAGCTACCAAGTGCTGTCAGGGCGGGCTGGAGGGGGTGGGAGGGACTGGCCATCATAGCTTTTAGCTTAGTTAGCATCCTTCTGTTGCCCACCTCCTCCAGAGTGACAAGGGAGCAACCCAGGACAGAACTGGCCTTCCTGACCAGTCGGTCCAGTCTCTTTCTGTCCCGGGCTGAGATGCTGCCTGACCAGCAGACAATGCCATAATGGATGGCCGAGGCCACCACCGAGTTATAGAACGTCTTAAGGAGTGACCCCTGAACCCCAAAAGACCTCAGTTTCCTGAGTAGGAAGAGTCGGCTCTGTCCTTTCCTAATCAGGGTGTCCGTGTTTGTAGACCAGTCTAGTTTGTCGTTCAGAAGAACACCAAGGTACTTGTAGGAGGTCACCCTCTCTATGTGCATACCCTGGATGTTCATCGGTGCTGGTGAGGACTTTTTCCTGCAGAAATCCACAACCAACTCCTTAGTTTTCCTAGGGTTGATCTGGAGGAGATTCTGCTGGCACCAGTCCACAAAGTCCTTTGTCAGTCCCCTGTACTCCCGATCGTCCCCTTCTGTAATGAGGCCAACAATCGCAGAGTCATCGGAGAACTTCTGAAGGTGGCAGTTTGGAGTGACGTGTCTGAAGTCCGAGGTGTAGAGGATGAACAGGAATGGAGCCAGAACAGTCCCCTGCGGCGCTCCAGTGCTGCAGAGAAGCCGGTCCGACTCACAGGTCTGCAATCTCACGTACTGCGGCCGATTTGTGAGGTAGTCTATGATCCATGCTGTGAGATGGTGGTCCACTCCGGCGTTCTGCAGTTTGCCTCCCAGCAAATTGGGCTGGATGGTGTTGAAGGCACTGGAGAAATCAAAGAACATGATTCTGCTCCCAGCCTTCTCCAAGTGTGACAGCACTGAGTGGAGGAGGTAGATAATGGCGTCTTCCACGCTGATGCCAGGCTGATAGGCAAACTGCAGAGGGTCCAGTGACGGGCTCACCAGCGGTCGAAGGTGGGCGAGGATGAGTCTCTCCAGCGTCTTCATCAGGTGAGACGTCAGCGCCACCGGTCTGTAGCTGTTCAGCTCCTTAGGGTGGGGGGTCTTGGGCACTGGGACCAGGCACGAAGTTTTCCACAGCTGTGGAGCTCTGCCCAGCTTCAGGCTCAGGTTGAAGATGTGCTGGACAATGTTACACAGCTGGTCAGAGCAGGTCCTGAGGAGCCGGGAACTGATCTTGTCCGGACCTGCTGCCTTCCTCACATTCATCTTCCTCAGTTGGTTCCTTACCTGCTCTGTTGTGACGGACAGGCAGGAACCACAACATGTATTTGTTATGGAGGATTTTAGGGGCCTGCGATAGGCTGGTAACCAGTTCAGGGTGTCTTCCGCCTACTGCCAGACAGCTGGGATTGACTCAAGCACGCCCGCGACCCTTGTGAGGAGGAACGGATCAGAAAATGGTTGGATTTTAGGGGCCATAGAAGTGTTCACTCCGTGCGCACCCCCCTACCCGCCCGCCTCCCCCCAAAAAACATCAAATGAAATATGGTAGCTACTTGTCATGTTGCTACTCTGACGAAAACATGCAATGATAAATGAATCAATTTTGAGACTGTCCACGTTTTTTGTTTGTTTTGACTGAGAAATTTCCTTTTGTCCCAAAAACGCACATTATTTGGAACTGTGTGTCCCGCGGGAAAATTATGCATCTAGGACGCGGGACGCAGAGGTAACGAGATGGCTGTATACTGGGTTTGGGCAGTTTTTCAGAACCAGGAAAGACAAAAGACAAAAAAGTATTTTTACAGTGTGGGAGAATACCAGTGATGTACAAAGAGTACAGTAGGCCATTATCGGATGCTTCTGAAAAATAACCAATTAATTTTTTTTTATCCATGAGCAGTCCGGGCTGACAACTGTAAATGTTAAACTTGAAGAAACACACTTGCCAATTTTTACCTCGACAGAAACCATATTCAAACAAAAAATATATTTTCACTCCCCCATCTTTTTCCATTTTCAAATATTTTAAAAAGCTCCAGGGAACCACTAGGCGGCACTCAAGAGCTGCATGCGGCTGCGGTGCCGCATTTTGCCGACCCCCGGCCTAACCTGATCTTATTATCACATCAAAAAAATGATATTTTTAACAACTGACACTTAAATCATGACATTTCATTTAAACTATTAACTTGGCGGCCCGGTAGTCCAGTGGTTAGCACGTCAGCATCACAGTGCAGAGGTATCGGGTTCGATTCCAGCTACGGCCTCCCTGTGTGGAGTTTGCATGTTCTCCCTGGGCCTGCGTGGGTTTTCTCCGGGTGCTCCGGTTTCCTCCCACATTCCAAAAACATGCGTGGCAGGCTGATTGAACACTCCAAATTGTCCCTAGGTGTGAGTGTGAGTGCGAATGGTTGTTCGTTTCTGTGTGCCCTGCGATTGGCTGGCAACCGATTCAGGGTGTCCCCCGCCTACTGCCCGAAGACAGCTGGGATAGGCTCCAGCACCCCCCGCGACCCTTGTGAGGATCAAGCGGCTCGGAAGATGAATGAATGAATGAATGAATGACTAACATGATACAAAGGGTCTGCTTGGGAAATATTGCGTCAAAGCAGCTGCCTTATTTACCTCAATAAGAGTTTCTGCGGGATCACCAGAGTCTGGCCGGATCACGAGACACGAGTCCTGGCCACGTTCCATGACTCGCTCCTTCAGCTTGTCTCCCCAGATATGTTTGCAGGCATTGAAGATATCATAGCTGTCACTGACCACAGAGACAGGCCCGGAGGAGAACTCATCCAACACTCGCTCAAATGCATCCTTCTCTCTACTTTTCCCCCAGGAGATGATCGTACTGTATGAAAAGGAAGAGCATTTTCCTCATTTTAGATTAACATTTGGAGATGACTTGGGGGGGGGGGGGGCATGCCAAAAGGTAGTAAGAATGATTACATTATGCAGATTAATGCAAACAAAACCAATTATTTATGATGTTCATTACCTTATTACAAAAGCATTTGTAATAAGGCAATGAAATTAAGAACTGGCATTTTATTTGTCAAATACCATTTCTTCAGTCATTAAAACATTCTACCCATCATTATGGATTGTTTTTTTTTGTGTAATTGATTTTATTGTGCAAGGCAGCAGCATTTATAACTAATTCGAGGAATGATTGTATTAATTACATGATGGTAAATATACTCATGCGCTTATTCATAAGTGAGCATACATTGTCCCCATCGCAGTCTAGCATTCGTAAATTCTCATATTTGTGGCCTGAAACGTAGAAAGATAATTCAGAAAATCATGAAATACTGTCTACAAAGGTTTATTTGTTGTACTGCAGAGTCTCCCCTGATTGCTGAGTTCAGACAGGCAGCCAGATCTAGTAAGAGTCCTGGTTGTTTGGAAGTCCGCCCATTGGCAGAGCATGGTGGCCTCTGTGATCAGTGGAACATTCTTAGCAGCAGAATTTTCTTCTGTACTCTTGGCCAGGTTTGTGGTTTGAGTCAAGACAGTCCTGTCTCGGAGGTCTACAGATAACGCCTTTGATTTCTATGTGACCTTGTATCGACAGAGAGAGAGACATTTTAGGGATCTTAATATTGTCTAAATGCACTAGTACAGTGTATTTATTACATTCATTCTCTCCCAATGAAGGTAAATACTGGATTAAAGTTGTTACCTTGACAAAGGCGTGTGGTACATGAAAAGAACTGTCACCCTGTGGGCATCTATATTATCATGAAATATAAAAGTTACAGACAGCAGTTCTCAAGTTGCTGATATGTTTTTTTCTTTACCTATGCTCAGCTGCCGGAATGGAGAAACCAGCCATTGGACATCCGTAGTATCGCTGAGCCATTAGTAGTCCTGCTACTGTGTCAGTACTGCAGAAATTCACCAGATGAGCAGCTCCACCTAAAGCTGCAGACTGGATCGATGAAAGAAATAAGACAATTACTTGTGTGGCTCTTTAAAATATGCAGATATAGTTTACTTACTAGTTTTTTTTTTTTTTAACGAGTCCTCCTCTCTAGTTAATCATGCATTCTTTTGGTTATGCCTTGTGGTTCTGGGCAGGAGGAAGTAGGGGAAACTGGTCCTCTTGTCAAAGTCAGCTATTAGGTTTATTGGGGATGTAACAGGACAGTGTTGGAGTAGTCAAGAGACCAAAACATTATTGAGATTAGAGTGTCAAAACCGAGATATGATCAAGTCTTTTGGAGGTCGAGACCGAGATAAGATCAAGACTGTATACAGAATGTATACAAATACATGTCAAAGAAAAAGTACTGGTACAAAAAACAAATGAAAAAAAAAAACAAAACAAAACAAAGAACAGGGGTCGTCTTATATTCGGGGTTAAGACGTTATACCCATTCACCACGCTAGATGGCGCCTGATATCATTGAAGCGAATGTTGAACTTGACTCCCGAGGCCTGTCACGAAGAAGAAAACGTACTGTTATTATTTTCTGTGTAAAAATTAATTTGGTGTTCAAAAAGTCTTTTTTCAAACTTGAGTCTTGAAAAAGAGGGAATCGTCTTATAATCAGGGCTGTCTTATATTCGGGCCAATACGGTAATCAAGCTCAAACGGAACTTTCTTCTTCTACTCTTATCTATACAGAAAGTTGCTTCTCCATGCATGCAGGGTACCACACAACTAAGAGGCCATAGCTCATATCAGGAAAATATTATTTTTATTTATAGCTTAGTTGTATTTATAGTTGCTATTATTTTAGTATATTATTACTTCATTTTGTTACTTTTTGTTGTTTGTTTCAAGTTGAGTTTTATTTCAAGTTGAGTTTAAGGATTTAAAGAATATTTATTGTCATACCAGCTCACATTTCCACATGATATGGCACAAAATACGATGCCCCAAGTCCTAGGTTAGCCCAAGAAGTCCCAAGACTTATGAAAATAACAACAGAACAACAAAAAAAGTTAAATATGATAAAGCGATCAGGATGATTCATTTATTCATGGTTTGAATCTGTGCAAAGATGCAATGCAGTAAAATGTGTGGATGCAGGCAGAATGAAAACACAAGAGGCTTGAACTGGACATGCTATTTTTATATTTAAGTCATTTTGTGCTTGACAAGTTCAAGTATGACCAGTTCAATGTGCAGTGTTATGATAGTTTTGAGGAGGAGAGCTTTGGTAATTAATTATCATAATTTCAATACCAATCAAAATAATCTAGATCACCCAGCCCTATTGCTCAGTTATTGTTGAAGGGACATAACAGATGCAGACTTAGACCTCTGGGGCCTTCCAAAACCTCGAAGACCAGATCAGGCATAGGACAAAGACAACCATATGCCCAAAACACAGAGAAGAATTTAGCATTAAATTTAAAAAAAAACCTTGACAAAAGTGTTCTTTTTTTTTTGCACGAACCGGTACTAAAGTAAGTACGAAAACATTTTTACAACCTATCAACAAACAGATTTGCTGACCTCCTGTGAAGAAACTCCTCTGTAGCCAAAGTCATGCAATTTCAGGTGAAGACCCTCAAGGCTTCCTGAGGTGGCCTTCAGGTGTTTGGCTAGGATCTTCTTAAACTCTCTGGATATGGTAGCCACTGTGATGGGATACCACATCTGGACCAACATTGTCTAGAACCAACAATGAGAAGGTGTCATCAAATAGGATAGTTATGGGACAAATTAAAGCAGACAGCAGTAGTACATGCATAGGTGGATCCCAATTGCATGTACATAAGATTTCAATTATGCCCTTAGAAAGGGGTCACCAACCTTGTTGAAACGGAGATGTACTTCTTGGGTACTAAATAATGCGAAAGGCGACCCAGTACTTCTGAAATATATATATTTTTTACATTACAGTCAAACCTCGTTTTTCAAATGTCTCTGTTCTCGACCAAATCGGTTTTCGACCAAAAATTGAGTTTTTTTTATGCCTCGGATTACGACCGAAAATCGGTTCTTGACCAAACTGAACGCACTTGAATGCGCCACATGACTCCTCTCGCCTTCCTTACACGAGGAAGTGACGCTTCCTCGGGTAGACGAGGAAGTGACGCTTCCTCGTGTAGAGTTCCATTGTAAACAGACATGTTCAATAAATATTCTTTTTTTAAAAAGAGCGTTGTTTCGGTTTTCGAACAGCCTTCTGGAACGGATTATGGTCGAAAACCGAGGTATGACTGTAACTTTAATTACAGATGCTGGGTGAGGGACCAAACAAAGTACAGATGATAGACTTCCTATATTGAATGAAATATTTGGAACTTGAATTCCTTGGCCCGGATAGCGCTCCCCCTATAGAACCAGTCCTGGAAATGGGGCTCGTTGCCAAGCACCTGGTGGTCACGTCTACACCCATGGGGTCTGGACGGGCATATCCCAAAGAGGCCACGTGGGGACGTGGAATGGGTTTATTTAATGGCCCCTGGCTTGATTCCTGTTACATTCGGGTTCACCCTTGAGGACAAAGGGATACCCTCTCTCCACCTTTGGGTGGGGAGACAGGTCCTGAATGTTGTTTTTGCTTATGCACCAAACATCAATTCAGGGTTTCTACCCTTCCTTAGAGGGGGTGCTGAAGAGCGTTCCCAGTGGGGATTCCATCATTCTGCTGGAGGACTTTGATGGTGATGTGGGCATTGACAGTGACACCTGGAAGGGCATGATTGAGGAGAATGGCCCGCGCAGTCGGTTCTGCTACTGGAATTCTATGCTCGTGATGAATTTTCCATAATGAACACCATGTTCAGACATAAGGGATTCCACCAGGTCAACATAGGCTATAGTTCGATGCGCTGAGAGTATGGGATACCATATGCCCAAGTATAGGCTGTGTGATCCTAGGATGACCCTTGTTACGGTTTGGTCCGAATTGCCAGCAATAAGTCTCATTAGTTTCCAGTGAGGCAGCCTTTTTTTTTTTTTAACCGATTCTGTTCATAACGTTGTTGAATGGAATTTCTAGGCACAGCCAAGGCATTGATGGGGCCAGGTTTGATGACCAGAGTATTCCATCTCTGCTTTTTGCAGATGATGTGGTTCTGTTGGCTTCATCAAGGTGCACTATTCAACTCTCACTGGAGCAGTTCAAAACCAAGTTTGAAGTTACTGGGATGAGAATCAGCACCTCCAAATCGGAGGTCATGGTCCTCAATCAGAAAAGGGTGGTGTGCCTCTCCAGGTCAAGGATGAGAGCTTGCCCCAAGTGGAGGAGTTTAAGTATCTTGGGGCCTTGTTCACAAGTGAGGGGAGGCAGCAGTGGGAGATCAACGGGCAGATTGTTGGAGCGCTTGCAGTGATGCAGACTCTGTATCGGTCTGTCGTGGTAAAGTAGAAGCTGAGCCGAAAGGCGAAGCTCTCGATTTACCAATTGATCTTGGTACCTACCCTCAGCTACGGTCACGAGCTGTAGGTTGCGACCAAAAGCTCGGTCATTCAGGTGGAGCCCAAATTCGAACCACTGCTCCTGCGCCTTGAGAGGAGCCACATGAGGTGGCTCGGGCATCTTGTTAGGATGCTGCCTGGAAGCTTTCAGGGTATGGTGTTCCAGACACGTTCTATTGGGAGGAGGTCTTGAGAACAAACAAGGACATGCTGGAGAGACTGTCTCTCGGCTGGTATGGGGATCCCACAGGAAGATCTGGATGAAGTGGCTAAGGAGAGTCTTGGCCTCCCTGCTTAAGCTGCTGCCCCTGCAACCCGACCTCGGATAAACAGAAGAAAATGAATGAATGAATATAAATTATGATTAATTCACATGAAGACACTGATCTTGCTCATGATTTCTGACATTACCATCGGTTGGAAATCCAAATATGGTTTGTAACATTTTATTTATAAAGGTTTTTGCAATTGAATAACACTGTAAAACGATCAAATCTTTCACAGTTCTATGAAATCACCCTGTCCCATCCCTGGCGAACAGGACCCCCACCTACTCATCTGGCTACCTGTTGGTGACCCCTGACAAAAGGCAACACATGTAAACATCAATTACCTCAACATAGTTAGTGAGCCAGTAGAATCTTGCGTCTGTATTTTCCACAGTGAAGAGCACATTGCCTCTGGGTATGATCTTGCCCTCAGGCACCGCTTTTATCCGGATAGGAAGACGGCCATCGTGTTTCTGACACAAAGGTAACATATTGATCATGAGGTGACCGAATGAGAAAATACACCAACCACCCACAACATTACAACCACTTGCACAGTATAACAATGTCCAATGCAAGAGCACTCTGCCTTTAAAAGATGAAGCATCGTTTTGACAAAACACAGCAAGACAGGTACGAATTATGTTTCTGGGAGCTGTAGTCCACATTTTCATTTAAATTGTGTTGTTAATGATCAACTGCAGCGCATGTCTCTCCTTTGACCAAAATAGATTTGGAAAAATGTTAAGGATCACATATTTGTATTTGATTTCATGAGACTAGGTAAGAATGGTGGATGAGCGGTAAGCACGTCTGCCTTACAGTGATCCCCCTGCTTCCGTGGGTTTTGTCCGGGTACGCTAGCTTCCTCCCACATTCCAAAAATATGCACGTTTGGTTGTTCATTGAAGAATCTACATCAAGGGTGGGCAACAGCTCACCAGCAATCTCTGCACAAGCTGGATAACAATCCTGATGATTTGAATCAGATGTGATGGGAGGAGGGAGACATATAAAACATCCAAGATACCAGCCCTCGAGGAACGGCGTTATCGACCCTGGGTCTAAAATTAACCCTTTGCACAACAACACAGAAATCATTTCCAGAAAAAGGTCAGATGGAACAAATACAATTTTCCACTGTCAATAAATTACCAGCTACTCGGACACCATCTGATTGAAAAATCATCTCTGTAGTTGAATGTGTGATAACCTTGAGCTGTGTGATGCAGACATTTAATGACTTTTTTAGGTCGAAATGGCATAGAAAAATATTACTTCTCGAAGGTGAGGAGATTGTGAACTCGGGTTTGAGTTTCAATGTTTCTCATATTGTGAGTGTTTACATGCAGACCGAAAATTAGCACGCCACCTTACACCCAACACTGAGTACTGTGTGTAGTACTATGTACTATGTGAGCCTGATGCTTCTTATTCTATATGTGTTCTGCGATTGGCTGACAAGTTCAGGTGAACCCGGCTTCTCACTCAAAGTCAGCAGGGAGAGGTTACAACTCACCTGCAACCAGTGGCGGCTAGTGGAAGGAAGGAAGCAAGGAAGGAATATAGATGGGGGAGAGTGAGAGAGAGAAAGAGAGAGAGAGTACTCCCTGGATTTAGAATTGCATGGCGGTCACCTCCAGCTAATTTCAAAGCCCTCCTCAAAACTCACCTGTATTCTTTGGCATTCGACTCAGCATGACTTAGATTTGTTCTTGATTTTACTGTTTGGTGCTTTCTACCGCCTTCATTACCGATTTGTCTTACTGTTTATTGTGCATGTTAAATTGCTCCATGTACAGCACTTTGTATGCAGCGATGGCTGTTTGAAAGTGCTCTATAAATACTGTTGACTTGACTTGATTTATATAATTTGCATTATTCTATTGAAAGCCTGGTGGGCTGCAGTATTTCTCGTAATTACGCAAATGCACATTAAGATCTCTCTTTGTCTGGCCTCTTATTATGTGTTTCAACGTAATTTCGTTGTGAAAATGCATTTATCATGCTCATAAAAATATGGAGATTATTTTAACCTTAAGAAATTTTGTGGGTTTTTTTCTGCGGGGCTTCAGCGGGGGACCGCGTCAACCGCCTCACCCGGAGCCGCTCCATGGAGGCAGGGACGCAGAAGCAAACCCCCGCCTACTCATTGGCCAGCGGTTTATAGTACGGTGCGGCACATATAATTACAAAATTGATTTTTCTTCATAAATCTGAGCATGCGGCTCTTAATCAGGTGCGGTCTGTAGCCCGGAATTTACGGTAATTGGAAGGGTGGGGAAAATGACATACACCAGCGGTGACCAAACTTTTTGGATCGAAGATCTACTTTTCGATCAACTAACCTCACGGGATCTACCCTTACCGGCGCGCGCACGCACACACACACACAAATGTAAGATTTACCTGCTTTATTTTTTTTGTGAAAATGAGACTGATAAGATGATTAGTGTGCAGTGTATATTAACAAAAAATATATTACGTACATGTACAAAGACACACAAATGGTTGTTTTTTTTCTTCTCGACACTCCTCAGATCTAATTGGGACCCGTCTTAGATGTACCGGTAGATCAGGATCTACCTAATGGGCACCCCTGGACATACACAAATGAAATGAACACCACATTTCATTTGATTTTTTTATGAACACATACGAGTGGCTGCCTCTCCAGCAGCTCATCTTCTTTCTACATACATTCTTGCTGCTGGAGGCTGTAAATTTCCCCAGTGTGGGACGAATAAAGGATATCTTATCTTGTCTTATCTTATTTTTATTGATTTTTGAAGCTTTCCCTGAAAATTAAGGACAATTAAGAACATAATTTTACAACTTCTTTTTTTATGGATTTGGGAACCCTGTTTAACGCAGCTATGCATTTTAACTGCAGTTGCAGTGTTGCGCCACGATGGAGGTGCTATATCACCAGCGGTGCGCAGGAAAGACCTGAAGCAACTACTGAAGAACAAACAGACTGAATCATATTTTTCCATGCTAGTCGGTGCGATTGGCCATCAATGTGCAATATTGACACAGGTAAATATTGCAGGTTTTTTTTGCTTCCAAGCATGTCATGTTTATTAAATTAAAAGCTTCCTTTGTGTCGAAGTAACATTTATCATTTTTAGCATTGCAGATATATCAGGGAAAAAAAGAGCCACTTTTGTAAAAAGCGACTTCTCGAGGAGCAGAGAAAGAAGAGAGACAAAAACTTTTTCATTAATGGATGCTACAGCTTCTTGTTGCTTTCAAGCTTAGCTTGTAGGAGCCGTGTGTACATTGCAGCATTGACGTCTTTGATGCACTGGTGAAAAGCACAATTTGATTCGCTCATCTTCCATCTATAACTGCTTCAGACAAAGTGTATGCAGGAAAGTGGTTAAGACTGCACGATTGTCTATGTCTCATGTGTGGTCTTGTATTATTTTGTCTTTTTTTGTGAACATTTCTTTTAATGGCGGCTCCTTTTGTTTCTTGTTTTATGTTGATAGGGAAGAAATTTCATCTGTGCAGTCACATTTGGCAATAAAGTGGTATCCAATCAAATCCAAAACACCATGTTCAGACATAAGGGTCTCCACCAGATCATGGCTGAAGTTCGATGATAGACCTAATTCAAAGTATTACAGCCATTAATAGCATGCATTTTTTAAATAATTGAATTGTGTATCATTGTGCCAAGGAACATTGCGTTTTTGACCATTTCTATTTCCACTAACTTCTTTTCCTTTGAAATACCTTGACACAGAACATTATAAATATTGAAATACCTCAAGAACCTTTCTCCAGCCTTCTTCATCAAATACAGCCTGTTTGAAGTGCAATTGGTAGAAGACTTTTGCTTCTTGAATCTTCTCTTCTGTAATCACTCGCCCTGTAGAAAAACAACAGAATACGTAGAACTGGCCACCTGCAATGACTTTCAGGGAACATTCATCAAACATGAATTACACACCATGATTATAAGGTTGTTTTTTTCAGTAAATGTACCTGTGAGATATTTCTTCAATAAATACTGGAGACCAAAAAACACCACTTCGCTGAACTGGGAGCCTTTCTTGCGGCGACATTCAAAGTAGGAGTAGATTTTGCTTACGTTGGGAGGATACTGTTTGTAGTGTGTTATCTGAGTTTAAAAAAAACAACAACAACAACAAACAGCAGAGTGAACAGTTGGAACCACAGTCTCAATGAGCCTATTTAGACTTCTAATCATCTAACTGCATAGGGTGGTCATTCATCACTTGCTAATCATACCACGTGTATTACTTAACAGCAAATTCCTAAGTTAGAAAAAGGAGGATTTTCGACTTAGCAAAGCATGTATGTACAGTTAAGAAACAAACAACACTGTAAAATTTTGTGTCTCTCTTTGTGCCTCTGCAGCACTAATTGAATAATCAGCAGCAAAAACCACTTGATCAATATGAATGTGGATTAATTAGGGGATTAGAATTTAGTTGTTGCAAATCTGCAACACCCGCCCCTGATAGATAGATCGATCGATAGATTGATATATAGACAGACAATCTTCTGCTGCTTTGTTAATGTCTGTCACCTCACATCTTGACACATATATATATACATATATATATATATATATAAATCGGCATGTATTGTATATATATATACATATATATATATATATATATATTAGAGCTGTGAAACGATTAAAATATTTAATCTAATTAAAAATGCAACTGTCATAATTAACTCAAATGGACAAAAAAATTAATCGTGATTACTCACACATTTTTTATCGTGTCTGAATTTCCTTTTACATTTTTTGTCCTATTTTGCCCCCATTTTAATGCTCTCATCAACATGGAATCATGAATCAGTTTTCTATGTGCCAAATGCGAATAATTACTGAAATAACAATTTAGATTTTCAATTTTACATAAACATTTTTCACTTGGAGCAGTTATTCACACATAATCTCTCACACAATATTACTATCCATCAACAACAGTGAAAACAATATTTTGTCACACAACCTGCTTTAACAGCTCTTTTTAGGGAATCAAAACAGAGCAATATAACATTATAAAGTGCACATCTAAGGTAAATTAGTACTCAACCAGAGGTGATTGCTCTAAGATTGCAAGCAAAGCTCAGCTTCCTCTAAAAGTGATCAAATATTATAAGATATCCTTTATTTGTCCCACACTGGGGAAATTTACAGCCTCCAGCAGCAAGAATGTAGGTAGAAAGAATGCTGGAAAGTATGATGGAAAATGGAAAGTTTACTTTTAAAAAGTTGCCATATTGCTCCACTGACAAGACCAAAGTTATCTGTTCTTCTCTCTCTCTCTGTATCATACAGGTATACGATGTATGCCACTGACGCGATTGTTACTTGTTTGGAACTATTTTGTTTGGAAGGTTACAGCGTTCCGTGTCCATATAAATAGAGCGGGTGGAGGTTCTCTGTGTTCGTCTGACAGTGACAGTGCGCTACAGTGGTAGCGACCTAGCGAAAGTAAAATGTCTCCAGTGTTGTCATCGAACCAAGTGTAGTCATTCGAAATGAGGTCTACACAAAACCGTAGAGAGACTTCCGCGCAAGAAGAACCAACACAATCAACATAGCCTGACTGTGTTAGGTGGAATGAAACTTCCCCCCACCCCCTTTCAGAATGGTTTGCCCCTACAGCACGGGGGAAGTGAGTGTACTTGTTTGTACGGCCGGCAGTTTCGAATACAGCGGCACATAATGAACACATGTGTGTATATATATATATATATATATATATATATATATATATATATATATATACACACTGATGAAAGTATGCACGGAAGCTAGTCCCCACCATCACCCCCTCCTTCATACATTCCCTTGTTTCACCGTCTTCATTGTTCATGTCTTGTGACCTGTTGTAACTGTCATATGCTTGTGCAGGAGTTTTTTGCCTAACTCAAATTATCCACAAAATGAGGGTAGTTCGAGCGTGTGTTTTTTTTCTCCCCCTCTCCCTTCCTTGTGGTTTCTTTCTGACTTCGGGGTTGAGTGAACGCTGGCGCGTTTTGGCTGCCGCTGCTCAACCCGTATTGTTTTGTGTTTTTTGTTATTGTAAAGTGTCCTTGGGTGTCTTGAAAGGCGCTTATAAATAAAATGTATTATTATATTATACCTGTATATATTATTATTATATACGGTATATTGGTGCTGTCAAACGATTAAAATATTTAATCGTGGTTAAATACGTATATAATGATATTAACTCATAATTACTCCCATTTTTTATCGTATCTAAATTTCCTTTGATATTTTTTGTCCTACTTTTTCCTATTTTAATCCTCTCATCAACATGGAATCATGAATCAGTTTTCTAAGTGCAAAATGCAAATATTTAATGAAACAACAATTTTGATTTTCAATTTTACATGAACATTTTTCACTTGGAGCAGTTATTCACACATAATCTCTCACACATTATTACTGTCCATAAACAACAGTGAAAAAATATTTTGTCACACAACAGCTCCTTTAACAGCTCTTTTTAGGGAATCAAAACAGAGCAATATAACATTATAAAGTGCACATCTAAGGTAAATTAGTACTCAACCAGAGGTGATTGCTCTAAGATTGCAAGGGAAGCTCAGCTTCCTCTAAAAGTGATCAAATATTATAAGATATCCTTTATTTGTCCCACAATGGGGAAATTTACAGCCTTCAGCAGCAAGAATGTAGGTAGAAAGAAGAAAGAAGAAAAAAAACAACAAACACCGTTCAATTAAGTGCAATATAAACACAAAATGGATAAATCGCAATGCTATTTACAATTGTCTTTCACATCATTTAATTATTATTATTGTTGTTATTTTTATTCAGCAGCCAGACAGCAGTCGGTATGAACGAGCGTATGTGTGTACGTACAATTGTGTGGACATGTCATTGACTAAATATGCGCTACAACGCGCTCAACTTTTGTTTCGAATCAGCTTCTTATTACTGGTTACAACGCAACCCTCTTCTCATTCATTCCCGCAGCTTCACTGTGCTCTACCTGTATAGTGGCTCTTTGCAATTTTGCACAGCCCTGTAGAACAGCATTGCCGCTACAATCATTGTAGCTCCAGCTCTGTACTTACTTGAACCACTGTCACTGATGTATACTCCACCGCACCAGACACTTGCGTACATCTGCACAATTGCATCATTCCGGATGACTACACTTGGTTCGAGGAGTAACACTGGAGACATTATATTTTCAGTATGGTCGCCATCACTGCACTGCTGAACTCCCGACGTGACTCAGCGCACCGTCACTGTTAGACGAACACAGAGATTTATTTATATGGACACAGAACACGGTAACCTTCCAAACAAAATAGTTCCAAACAAGTAACAATCGTGTCTGTGGCAGACATCGTAATGAACAGGCTACCTGCTCTTGATTCACCAGAGTCTCATCAACTTAGTTCGTCTTTGTCCGTCTCTGTGCCTTCTCTTCTTCCGTTCAACTCGAGAGGCGTTCATGACCGCCTCCAAAAATCGCATTGGAATTTCCTTGATCATATCTCCAACAGAACGATCAGATGTCAGTAGTAGTTATTCATTCCTTTGTTGTGTATTCACAAATGATGAAATCACAATATAAATTCTGTAGGGGGGCTATAGAATTAATTTTTTGATATGCTCACTTGCTTTTCAGTTTTTATGTATTATTTTCAATTTTCATAGTTTCATTTAAGTAATCATTAGTTTACGTTTTTCGGAGGCGGTCTTGAACGCCTCTCGAGTCGAACTGAAGAAGGCATGGAGATGGACGAAGACATACCTGCATTTGTTGAGACTGTTTTAAAAAACAACGCTACAGCTCTCCTTGTTTCGGAGCCGCAACAAAAACGTATTTAACAAAGCAGCGACACAGTTCACTGAACCGACAGCAAGTTATAACACTAAGCATGTCTGAAGCAAGGAGCCATCTTGGTATCGGCATATTACCGTAATGACCATACACAAGACGCACCGGACTTTAAGGTGCTCGGTAAGATTTTGAGAAAATTTAAGACCTTTTGGTGCGCCCTGTAGTGCGGAAAATATGGAATATATATGTACAGTATGTGTATGTGCTATGTAGATGCTACAGCTTCTGGCTGACTTTGAAACTTAGCTTGTAGCCGACGTGTGCACATTTTGAGCATAATGTCTCTGAGCCACTGTTGAAAGGACACTTTGATTCTCTCCTCTTTCATCTCAAACTGCTTTAAACAACAAAGCAAAAGTGGGAAAAGTGGTTAGGAATGCACGACTGTCCGTGTTTTATGTTATGTGTTGTGTTTATTATTTTACTTGATGTTAACTGTTTTGTTAAGCGCTTTGTTACAGCTGCAGCTGTCGTGAAAGCACTATATAAATCAGGATGTATTGTATTGTGTGTGTGTATATTATATATATATATATTATATATATATATATATGCATGCATGCATACGTACATATACATGGAAGGGAGAGAGAGAGAGAGAGATTCCATATAACTTTAGATTACCATGACAGAATTAATTCATAAAATACCGATGGAAACCTTTATTTTATTTGTCAATAAATTGCAGTAAACTTAGGAAAAGTATGTAAAGGATTGATTAAGTAAAATTAGAACAAAGTGGAAAACCATGCTTTGGCAAAGCAACTGTAATTGTTTTGAGACGTTCTACGTGCTGCTTCATCAGCTGTTTTCGTGAAGCACTTGCAAAAAAATTGTTCCCAAGCCAAATATCTGTTGAGAAGCCTTTTCATATTTTTCCTCCGTTAAATACATATAATTTATCCAAGCCGCCATGAGGGGTGGCACGTGGGTATACTGCATAAGTAAGCCGCTGACAAAATATATTTCTTTCATATTTAAGACAAAACCTCGAAGACCCGTGATACCGTACTACTGAATACTTAAAACTACATTCATTGTGTAGATGTTGAAAACACAGGCGTGTTTCTCGGTTGGGAGTACGTAAATCACACTTGCTTTCATCTGTCGACAACTCTAAATCACCCATTAAAGTGCATCAACTGATAAACGTATCAAATATTACACAAATAACCCGTGTTTATAAGATGATCAAATAATTCAGATTCCTCCAACTCAAATAAAACGGTGGGAGGACCTTCGAGTAAAGTGTCTTAAACCTGCAACAAAAATAAATTTCCATTTCTACTCTGTACACAATACTAGACGGGGTCCCAAATTAAAACAGCACATTAGCTGTACATTATTTCGTTAAAAAACGTTTCATTCGAAACCATTTTAAGCGTTTCAAAATACAGTACAACACCATCGGTACGCGCCCAAAACATAGTACAGAGGAACGCAAAGTAATGTACTGGTTCACTTACCTTGTACGAATCCGTCGCAAGCAAAAAATTAAAGTCGTGAGCTGCCATTGTTGTGATGAATGAATGAATCGACGTAAACGTCACTTCAGAATAGTAACCTCCAACAGACCAATTATCTGTTGGTATAAGTCTAAAAGAGAACAGCCGCAATGAAAATCAGCCTTTGCACTCGAAAGGCAGGAATTTCAAACAGAAAATTTCCCCAAACATCACGGATTCTGTCGTCAAGCCGCGCGTGATCCTAGCAGAAGTCATTTTGTGTGTAAAGGGGCGGTATTCCGTTCGCAAGTGGCATGGCAAGCACACGTCTCATCTCCGCCTTCTGACCTGAGACGTAATGCAGCTTTCAGGGACACTTGGGTTTCTTCAGCTTCGACTTCTTCTATTATTCTTTTCCGAGCAGTTGGCAAATAACTTATGATACATTATCGCCACCAACTGACATGGACTGTGAGTACTAATTTCGCGCAACCTAACAGCGAATTACATCCGATTAAGTATACCTCCATCAAGTATCTGAGCCGTTTATCCTCACAAGAGTCGCGGTCTTGCCGGAGCCTATCCATCAGGCAGTAGGCAGGGTACACCCTCAACTGGTTGTCAGCAGGGCACAACTAAAACTACTTTTTACACTCAACACTCTCATAATCAAAGAACTTCTCGCAACCTCATACCTATCACGCCAAAATAAGAAAATCTCAACCGTTTGTCATTCCGCATTGGCATGTCTGTCTGTCTGTTTTTTGTTTCCAGCCCCAGTGAGAGTGAAGGTAGTTACCCTCCAGTTGGCGCATCGGTTCACAATCATTGCTAGCCTTGTATTTAAACCCCTGGAGAACCCACTGGGTCAAATTCGGCCCCTATGAATTCTGCTTCTCAAATGCTACTCTTAAATGTTTTACATACTGTACATTTGACAATAAAGTTTATCCAATCCAATCTATAAATCCCAAAGGGTCAAATTTGGCCCTAATTCTAATTTAGGATTAAAGCATTACATATTTGAAAAAAACATATATTTTGATGTTCAGTGAACACAGTCATTTCATGTAAAATTAATAATTTCCAAAGAAGAAAAGGGTTCTTGGGTTCTCCAGGGGTAAAGATTGTGACTTCGGCAATTACGTGTTGGATTTTTGACCGTGCTCGCTGTTGTGCTTTAAGTGTTGTTTTCCAGACCTCTCAATAATGTTAATATAGTCACTTGTTTGTATTTTCATCATTTAGTTTCTTGCTGTTGATTTTGGTTTTGCGTTTTTGGACTCTTGTCATTTCTTTTGTGTATTCTCCGTGTTTTATTACTTTACCTTTTGCAAGCGCTTTTTGTTTATGCATTGTATTTTCTGGCCCCTTGTGACCATCAATTTCTGTTTGTACTTTGTCGTGCGCTTTTCTGTAAATGTTTTAATCGCATTTTGTCTGAGCCTGCATTTCTGGGATCCAAAATATCATTCGGTTCGGCTCTGAACCTGACACCCACACATACACTTACCAGATTCATGCTTACCCATCCTGAAGTAATATTCTGTGAGACCATCTTCCTTTCCTCTCTTGATCCCATTGCTTTTAACACATTTCTTTAAGTTTCTCTTTTACAGTACCGGTACTTTTCATTTCAGAAGTTTAACATCAATAATAAACCCGACAAACCATTTCAATCTGGCTTCAGATCCAATCACAGCACAGAAACAGCCCTTGGCCATGTCACCAACAACCGCCTCCTCTCCTCACACCGACTCCCTCAATATCCTCATTTTACCTGACCTCAGATCTACTTTTGACATCATAATCACTCCATCCTCCTCACCTGGCACTGCTCTCTCCTGGTTAAAAATCATGCCTCAGTGACCAGTTCAATAGCATAACTAAATCTCAGTCTAACACAGCCCCTCTTCCTCTCAGCTGCTGAAGCACTGATTCACGCCTTTATCACCCCACGACTCGACTACTGAAATAGCATCCTGTACGACTTACCCACAAAAAACCCCAACAAACTTAAATACATCCAAAATTCTGCTGCCCGTCTCCTCACCCACTCCTGCCCAGAGTCTTCCAACATCTACAGTGGTTCCCCATCCAACAACAAATCAAGTCTAAAATTCTTCTCATCACCTTTAAGGCCCTTCACAACCTTGCCCTCTCCAACCTCACTGACCACCTTCACGACCACACCCCTACCTGCCCATGCCAACCTCCTTACCCCTTGTATCTGAACCAAGTACCAGACCTGGGGAGAGAAAGCCTACTCTATTGCCACCCACTCCCTCTGGAATTGTTCCCTCATCACCTCAGACACACTTCCTTCTTTTAAAACAGCATTAAATACCCCCACTTTTAGATCTGCCTTTAAGTGCAGAGCCTCCCTGTGTGGAGTTTGCATGTTCTCCCAGGCCTACGTGGGTTTTCTCCGGGTACTCCGGTTTCCTCCCACATTCCAAAAACATGCCTGGCAGGCTGATTGAACACTCTAAATAGTCCCTATGTGGATGGTTGTTTGTCTCTGTGTGCCCTGCGATTGATGGCAACTGATTCAGGGTGTTCCCCGCCTACTGCTGGAAGACAGCTGGGATAGGCTCCTGCTCCCCCCGCGGCCCTAGTGAGGATCAAGCGGTTCGGAAAGTGAATGAATGAATTTGTCATGAGTCATTTGATCTTGTCGTGTGAATTGGACGCATTTTTCAGTTTTCATCATTATCTTATTTAGTATTTTTTTTGTTCGACAGGTCACAACTTTATTAGCAAAGCTACAAAACATTGATTTGAAATAAAAAGTTTGCTCCACATAGCGCGTTTTCTTCTTAGTACAAGCACTGTGTAAATCAATAGAGGAAACTATTTTGTGTGCTGCTTATTTTCATTGAGCTAAGTTCCCGGGTATTATACAAAATTGCTTGGAAAAAAGGATTGTCTATGTTTGTACGTAACATTTCAGTCTTTACACTTTTCTTTTAGACAGGAGTTCATTCAAGACTGACACTTTTATTTTTAAACATAATTATCTGAACTGCATAAGTATTTCTCACCACTGGAGTTATGCATCACGTACAACGTGGCTCAATACACAAGTAACTAAGGAGTCGACTATAACACCTAATAATACATTTTTTTAAACATTTTTAATTTGTAACAGCACCAATCCATGAATATTAATTAATTTATTTATTCATTCAAACACGTTATCTAAATATGTAGGCCACCGAATCAAATTCTGCTTGGAGGAACACGCAGACATAAACCGGCACTGTCTGCGTGATCTTTATGTCTGCGTGATCCTTGATGCACACTTTCTGTGCCACGTTTCAGTGTGGTAGTTCTCGGCTGATATGAAACACAGAGCTGCGTGCAGGACTGTAGTTCCCTCCGCCGTTCATTTGAAGCAGTCACTTAAGTTATACATTTTTAAAAAGTCTCTTCGGGATATGCAGACTGTTCGTAAAATGTAAACAAAAACATTTATTTTACAAACCACATGGGACTAGGCCTATGTGATCACATTTGGCCTGTGTAATAAGGACGAAAAAGGACCTGCGAATTGTTTTGGTAATGTACGTTTTAACCAATAGGGGGCGACAGTAACTCAAAGATCTTTAAAAAAAACGTTTCAGTTGAGCAACTGCTGATGAGATTGAATTGTTTTTGTCCTCCGTTATTCAACATAAAACAATCTATTTTTAGAATGATTTCACATGCAATGGCTGTCATTTAAAATAAAACCCCCCAAAATATGGTGAACTTTTAACATCACATCATTTGATCAATTACAGTACTGCCAGATTTTCAAAAAGCACTGTTGGTTTTCTGGGATTTTACTTGTCAGGGTTGTGTTAATTGAAGACAATGTAATCGATGGTGAAGAATTGTCACTGCATCCTGTGTCAGCTGTAACAAGTAATTCATTCATCATTCATCACCTGAACTGCTTATCGTCATGAGGGTCACAGACTTCGAGCGAATGGTAGGCTACCCCCTGAACTGATCACCAGCCACTCTCAGGGCACTAAAAAAAATCAGTCAATCATTTTAAAACACATTTAGCCATTTTGTCTCAGGCACAGTTTAAAATATGAAGCCGAGTGTCCAAATTGGACAGGTAATTGTGTTAAAGCATTACAATTATTATGTAAAAATAAATAATATAACTGCTTCTTCACTGCAAGACATGATTGATAAGCACCGTACTCTCATCATGTTTTACTTTCTCCCCGTACATAAGAACCACTAATTGACGGTGATCAGTCTTGTGACGGGCTGACGCGGAGTGGCGGCTTGACAAATGCAATCATCCGGATAGCCAGGGTTGAAGTATCTGGTGGTTGGCAGCTGCCCCAGCTCCTCAGCTGTGGCCCCAATGCTGCAGGCACCTTCAGGGGTCATCTCGCCTCTGGCCACGACTGACTGGACCAGTCTGGACTGAGAGGGGCTGGGTGATGATGAGGGGCAAATGCTGTGAGGTCAAGGGCAGGATTTAAGCAGGCAAATTGGGAGGGGTGGGGGGTATTACTCGTGTGTATCCAATCATGGGTGACAGGATTAGGTAGTGGGAGGGAAGAAGATGAAGAAGCAATGTCGCAAATTATCTAAAACGTTTTGAAGAGCACGATCTGGAGCCCTTCCAAATGACTAGCTCATCGCCGGGGCCTTGGGGTACAAGAGGCAGAATCTCTGCTCTTGTCACGGACCAGACCTCCCCACATCCCTCAGAGACCTCACACAGTCGCCGACTGTCCTCCAGCTCTCCTCTATGTCAGTCGAGTGCATGATTTTGGAGCCGCGAGATCATGCGATGCACTTTGTCAAGTGTAAGTCTACAGAGAGCACACAGGCACATAATTGGCTGGGCCCAGAGCCATGTAAATGCTATAAGTGTCGGCTCAAGTTGATTGGATAATGGCTAATTGCATCATGCACGTCATTCAGTAATATGCTGTGGGTCCTTGCAGTGCCAAGTGAAGGGGAGAAGAAGAATAGAAGAAGGAAAATATTTTGGGTGCATTATTTCACACACCAAAATCCATCTCTCAGGTGCATAGAGTGTGAATGACAACGCGATACTGTTGAGGAGTCTTTGCTTTTTTTTCCTGGTGGTTAATTCTTCATTTTCATTCTTGGTTGAAAAATTTAAGATTTGACAGATCAGAGCGCCAGCTGAGCATCATGCCTGTTGGCACTGTTTATGGCGGGTTTTTTTGTGACCCCGTGTGAGTTTGTAAATCCATAGTCTCTCTTTTGATCGTGGAATGTCAACTCCGCTTAGGAGCCCTGACTGCCGGACGGCTCTTTGTCTTTCCCTTCAGAGTGGCCTTGTCTGTTGTCATGCTGTTTCATATTAAATCCAAGGCTTCATGTCATACGCTAAAAGGAAGCAACACTGGCCTTAAGGTAGCTTGGCGCAGCTCCTTCCCCACTGCACACATTCAAGTGTTAACACTTCCTTGAATGAGCGCCCTACTTCACTTGTGTTACTGTAATTGCATACCGCTCTGCTCTCATCTCATGAAGCTCTGCCAAATAAGGACCCAAACCCCACCTCCTGCACGCTTTGCACTTGTGCAGAACCTGCTCGCGAGTAATGTTAAAATTCTTCCCTGGCTGGACATTAAGACACTACTTTAAGGCCCACGAGGGAGATTGGGACAGCTGAATTTGACTTTAGTCACCATATATTGATTGCTCTACCATGGATGTCTTTCTGCTGTCGCCTGGTTAATTCCAAATGTGCAGTGCAATTCATATTGACTGAGAGACTAAGTGGGCATGCGCTTGTATATTTTTGCCTTTTGTTCATATTGATTCTCTCTTGACACATATCCATGTAAGGCACCAGGGAGCTGTATTTGATTTTACGACCATCACACTATGATCAATTGACTATTGTGCACACAGTCCACATTTGCTCACATAATTTGCTCTTTGTAGCTTATGTTAATATTGTGTACAGAGTTTGAAATAAGGGGAAGCGTTCCAATGAGGTAGTGTTTGTTTGTTTGAAACAAACTTAATATAAATTGAGAAACAAGTGTTTGGGGCAGACTGGGACTAATAAAAGTGTCACTGTTTTACAAGTACAGATGTTCGTTGTTAAGAGTTGATTTAGTTGTTATTCCATGTAAGTGGGAAACATAAATGAGTCATTCACAAAGAAGGTAAACATGCATATACAAATTGGATGCCCAAAAAAGATTCCTAACATTTTAAGATAATGATTTATTGAAAGAGAGCCCACACATAATAATCAAAATGTATTCTTACTGCTGTTACAGTATCTGGTCTCCTCAACTTGACCAAGACAGCACACCGCCTACTAGAACGACATCAACGAAGTTTTGCGTAGGGGCAAACAGTGCTGCCCCGCTTCATCACTGAGGTGAGTTCAGTGCTTTGCTCAAGGGTAGGTCTAGCCTCGTCAAGAAGCGCCTCACTTTTGTTTACTTACCAGTACTTTAAAAAACTGGCCACCATCTTCAATGAGGACATCACTAGAGAATCATCACATGTGCGTAAACGTTGCACTGGTCTGCACAATGACACAGCTATGCCGAATGAAATAATAATAATAATACATCACATTTGTAAGCGCCTTTCACTCGTGTTAATCCTGAAAAAAAGAAGCCACTTGGTTTCCAGCCAATACCATGAAATAAATCTACCGAATGAGATTGCACTTTTCATGTAAAAGATGCATATTTGGCACAGCACTGGTTATTATTGTCACCTGTGTGGCACAGTATGTCCCGTCTCCAACTATAAAATACGCCTGGTCCTGAAAATTTTCACTGCACTGTAAAGTACAGGCACCGTGCATGCCTGTACTTGTACACACTGGGGGCCCAACAACACTTGCGGAAGTCCACTTTTTGTAGAAATTGTTGAATAACATGCCAGTGTGCATCTTGTTTGCTATTTCCGGTCGACATCTTGCAAATAAATTGTTGGTCCGCATTATGCTACCGTTTATCTCTGTGTCCTCCTCGTTGTCCAATGTTTATCGATTGTCCCTCAATAAACTGCACATGTTAAGTCTCCTTGGATCCAACATGGACGTACCCATGTGTTGAAAAAGGTACCGTAAAAGTAACATATATCAATATAAAGGTGCATTTTTCAGCTGATATGTGTTTTCCCACCCACCTAAACTAATTAATTATGACCAATCAAGCCACAAACATAAAATGAATGATGCCTTCCTTTAAGCTAACGTGCATTGTTTGGGAATGTGAGCGTACCAGTAGAAAATACACATAAGCGTGTCAATGCTACTCGAGTGGTGCTGGTGGGCAGAAAGACGTTTTGAAAATTGTTTCAATCAGAAGAAGAGAAGAAAAATACTTGGAAATATGACTCACTTTTTGTTCAACTGTTGTTTGTTACCAAAAAAAAAGAATCATAATCAAGAATCAAAAAAGGGTCAAAGAAAATATACATAGTATTGGATGAGTTCAAGTCCAAGACTGAAGTAAATATCTGATACAAGCTTCGTAAGAAATAGTGGTTGAAATTGTGATTCACTGCAAGCAAATGATTATGGAATATATTTAGATTAATTAGTTTAAATATTTGTGCCGTGCATGCGTAGGTGGTGATCCAGACGTTCATCTGAGTGGGTGTGCCCTCACCTACGCAAATTCTGCAGTTGGCCAAAATACAATGTAAGACTCTACTTAAGGTAAGCCATTAATATTTTTAATATTAATGGCATAGTTTTAATGGGAAATAATACGACCTATTTCTGCATATAACATTTTGTCCATATCAGAAAAACACCAATTTTATTATCATATATGTAATGAGATAGATGAATAATAACAGTGACATCAATGATAACATACAACTTTGTATTATTTCATTACCTCACTGAATGATGATAAATAAGGAATTGGATCAGTCATGATGGCAATGGCAACATTTTTATCAATTGCACGGATTGTAGCCCCTGAGATTTTGAATTTACTGACTGAAAAGTTTGGTTGAATAGGAAATTGTTTAACCACTGGGGGAGGACTACTTTTGAGCTACCACTGTGTCATGATAATCTTAATTAATGTCGGAGATTTGCATTTCGAATAAATGTCTTTTGACGGCGGTTTCTAATTCTTAAGGTTTGTCGGGACAAGCAAGTTGAGTTGCATTTAGATGAGAGGGTGTTTTAATTGTGTGAACAAGAAGAAGAATTCACGATTAATGAAGAAAGAGAACGAGAACATTTCCGAGCAGGGTCAGGTCGGGTCAAAAGGATTAGCAGTGGCACCGGACATCCCCAAATCAATTGATCCGACTCAATAATGACACACTGCTCAACATTGCCAGAATAAAGTCGAGAGATGTAGGGTGGGATGGCGAATATAGCTCATTTTTTTGCAAGAGTAGGCGATTAGATTTTAATACAATGTAATAAGCGACGCAAAGATCGACATTTTTGAATAGACTGTGTTGTGAATGATCGGAGCTAGTGGAAGCATTATTAGCAACTCTAAATAATCATGATCACAACTTTTCAGTAATGTTTGAGATGTGCCAAAAACATCTTGGAACCCTTTATCAGTCAAAATTTGTGCGCCTCGCCTGCATTGAATTTAAAGAGTATGAGATGAGCCACTTTGATTGGCTGGAAATCAAGTCAGCTATGTTGACTCCCACAATGACACAAACGCCCGTTTCCAAATGCCAAAATACCAAAAGAAAGATAACCCAACCCATGCCAACCGTTAAACTTGCACTGGGTATGAAAATAGGGCCTCGTAAATTGACTTGCCAAGTACCATATTTTCCACAATTTAAGGCACTTCGGAGGAGCGGGCGCACCTTCAATGAAATGGCTTATATTAAAACTGTTATCATATATAGGATGCACCGCGTTATAAGGTGCATAGAATAGAAGCTACAACAGTGGCTGTGGTTGAGCTATGCATCAACTAGATGGAGCTATGATAAAGGGAATACAACACAATACAGCTTTATTTATGTAGAGTTTTCACAACCGCTGCAGGTGTAGCAAAGCACTTTACAGAACCTTTAAAATACTACGTCCTACTACGAAATCAGAATATTGATCCATACAAGGTAAGATAAGATAACAAAACCTTTATTAGTCTCACAATGGAGAAATTCACAATTCACAGCAGCAAAGTAATGAAAGGAAGAAGTAGAAGAACAAAATATAGGAGCTGCTGGAAAGGCCTTTAAGGCACACTCTTGGCTTTTGAGATAATTTAATGCTTTTTGGTGCGCCTCACAGTGTGATAAATATACACTTCTCTCACTGTCACTATATTGCTGATACATGGGCTGAAGCATGCATGAAGCGCATATATATATATATATATATATATATGAAGCTCTGCATAGTATATCAAGGATTTCAATTATTGCTGGAATTTTTGTCCATTTACATATTCGGCCGATGTTAATGTTTTTATTTGATTTTTTAACACAACTAGCTAGGGCTTTTGTTACATTTTGTCAATGATTAGTTTTCATTCTGTCCTGCTCTGCAGGGCTAAACAATCCGCATTTTGCTGGAATTTTGTAACCAACATTTCATCAATAGTTTCAGAGAAATGAGTGAAAATGTTGCCTGTCACAGCAAAGTCTTTAAAATCTTAACAACAAATAAACAACAATTTAAAGTGTAATCTAATAAGGCAATTGGCACAGGGCCAGTCAAACAGTCACAGTTGTGTCATGCTCTGTTTCCAACTCGCAGCGGGTCACCATCAAATCTTCTGCATCTTCTGCTTCAAACAAGTGGTGAGGGAAGACAAGGAAACTTGATGAAGATCAAAAAGTGAAGTCTGATACCAGCTGAATGATGGGATTTCTCTTCCAACTCAGTTCCCAGCGACCCGGCGCTTGCAGCAACAACCTTCTCCATGCAGGCTCACTGCACACTTGACATGCCAACAGAGACACGCTGGCACAATTGGCACATCCCACTAACAAACTGCTCAACGCCGTCTTCAAGAAATGATGATGAGGTTTGTGTTGAGAAAGATTTAGGGTTGACTTTGTAAAAGAATCTAAATGAGGTGCTGGTGAATGACACGTCTGTCTGTGTCTGGTCGTTTCTTGAGTGGCTCATTTCCATGCATCACATCTTGCATTCATCAATGCTGTAAGCCTCAAGATGCTGCTGTTTTTGAATGTTTTACTAACCTTATATTTTATACCACACATGCAAAAAGCTATGTATCAAGCTGACATGCATTTAAATGTACATTCTTTCCACATTTGAAAAAACTATGTGGCCTATTCCATCCCCGCTCTGTTCAACTCGTTTGAAGCGGGAATACAACCACTGCTCATTAACCCCTCAGTACTTACAATAAATCCTGAAGGCACATTGTGCTAAAGGGCCAGTGCCTAATGAGGGGATGCATGGGGGAGGGGACTTTTATACACATTCAAGACATATTAAAAAAAAAAAGTTTTAAGATTTGCATTTACACATTCAGTTTAAGGTGTGTATGACCAGTGTTTTCCTGAACAGAAGAACAGTTTCAATCAATCTAAATGATCCTGTTTGATAGCTTGAAATTAAAATATTTCAAATATTTATTTTCTGAGCATTTGGAAAACAACCCTGCTGAGGTCCAAATAAAACATGTTTGCAAGAGCATGAGGTCATGAAAAATCAGCATGATCAAATTGTTTGCGATAATATATACAAAAAGTGTCAGACATAACTTCAAATTTAAATCACCTTTTTAAAACGGACACACAAAGCAGACTTCATGTTTAAATAGTGTTATTTGGATGTGAAAATTTTGAAAATTGATTGTATTTCAACTGGCTGACAACTACAGACAATTTTCCTGAAATTAATATAAAACAATGACCATGGTGACTTGCAGAGATTTGTGGGCAAAAACTGAAGGGAGTTGTCCTTATTCTTGCACATTAGCTCTATAGCTGATTAAATTGAAAACATATATATTTTTTAAATGACTAAATCGTTTACTTGCTATCAAAATGGCCAATCGCAGATGTGGTGGGAACTTTGTCTGATCGCATAAATAAGTGTCGCCGCCCCGACCCGTTCCAAAAGAATGAAGGCTTTAGAGCGGGGAACGCTTTAATTGGAATTTCATGTGGGCTAAAATGAGGGGAAACTGATGTAAGTTAACATTTGGTCGACTTAATTGGTCTCTTTCTCTCCCCCCTCCTCGAATCGGGCACTTACAGGCCGCCGCTGAAGCTTCCCCGCTAATCTCCCATTTACAATCAATTCAATCGGCCAAACAAAAAGTCCGCCTCTCTCTTTTTTTCTCTTCCTGTCTCAAACGAGTTCCATTGTGGCCAGTAAATTGCCTCAATCCCCGGTGATCCCGCAGTGGCGCGGGGAGCCAAAGAAAGATGTCCTCATGTTGTTGACAGCTGATTAACGCGCGGTGCCTCGCTCTCCAGCGCGCTTAATCTCCTCCGCTTGGGCGCGCAGTAATTAAAGGCCCGGTTCGTCAATTAACGTGTTTGTGGATGCTGATGCAGTTGCTCAGATGTTGAAGAGGTGCGGGTGGGAGGGCGGGGGGAGTGCATGCGCGGGGGAAAAAAAGGCCAACCTGGTTGTTTACTGCTCCCATGTTGTCCGTGTCCCGCAGCCATAAAGACGTTTTGCCTTGTGCGCACGCAAAGTGCGGCCGGCGCTCTGTGTGTGCGTGTGAAAAGAGCGTCCTGTCGCCCCACGCGTTGCTTTGAATCGAAGTGAAGAGAAAAACCGCCTTTCAAATAACAGCGACGTGGTTCGCAGTGCAACTCGTTAATTGAAAGCTTTTCAGCCCCCCATCTCTCCGAAGAAACCGGCTCGAATTAGAATAACAGCCGCATCTTTTAATTCTCACGTCTGTTTCTTACATCTTGATTTTATTCATGTTGTTGAGGGGGGCGGGGGGGGGGGGGATTTCACTTCCAGACGTCTATTACTTGATTGAAATACACCACAAAGAAGCTCTTCCCCACAGGCAAGAGTCAGAGTGTTAGAGGAGCATGTGTCGCGCCTCTCAGTTGCCTCGCAGGGGGTTTGTCCCTTGCCCATCAGTACTCAGAAAACAGGCTAGCATCTCCCCAACAACCAGTCTACTGCCATGCAAAATGTCAACACTTCCATAGCCAAATCGTTCAGGACTTGGACATTTTAAACTCATTATTAACCAGGCTTTGTGACACCCACAAGAGGTGTGTGTGTTGGGGGGGGGGGGGGGGGGGTATGTATTATATAGATTGTAGTATGTATTATATAAATTGTCCACAGCTGGGATAGGCTTCAGCACGCCTGGACCCTTGCGAGGATAAGAAAAGATAAGATATCCTTTATTTGTCCCACACTGGGGAAATTTACAAGCATTCGGATATTTAAAAAAAAAAAGGGGGGGGGGGGGACAAGATGCAGCATCTCAAAGATGGTTTGACAGACAGGTGCAGACAGGTGGTGAGCAGAGTATATGTTATAGTCACATTAGCCAAGTGAGTGTTCAGTCAGTACAATAGCGGCCGTGGTCGGGCTGCCTGAGCACTAATTGGCTGTTAATAGAAAGATCTCCATTTAGGAGCACGGACCTACCTCTCAACAGAATGTGTGCAGGGATAATATTGTTCTTGGAGCCGTGCGGAGAATAACTTGTGGTCTATTAACGCAGAGGTCCAGATGAAGAGCTGCGCCTGAGTGCTCCATTATCTTCAATTCTGATGATATGCTGAACCCAAGCCCGCCACATGCATTCACTCTCCGCCATCAAGCCCCAGAGGCCGTTTAGCTGCTTAATGCAATTCGTTTTCAAGAGTCCATGTTATTTTTGATCATTTGCGACATTACGCCCGAGTCAAGTGTAAATGTGGTATTAGTGAGATCGTGTCTGTCAATAAATGTTGAGGCAAAGTGGTGTCGGTGTGACTTTAAAGAACACTTCACGATTACAGTACTCTCACTTCTCCATGTACCTTTAAAATCACAATATTTTCTTTTTATTTTTCCGAGTATGCTATTGAAACAAAATTGTAATTAGTTGCTATTATAAAAATACAAGAAAACACACACACACACACACACACACACATGAAAAGTTTCTTTTCATCCCATGCATATCATTCATTCAAGTTTTTTATCGATACATTTTTTTTATCAAACGGATCCAAACATGAATTAAAATGCTTATTTTGCTCCATCCGTGATTCTCAATGCGTAGTCACATCATGAAAGACTTTGAAACTGCATCTTTTCAAGTTTTATTTTCAAGCTTTTCACTAATGGAAACAACGTGGCTCAAACATTCATTATTATAACTTAGAACTTATGCATTAACATGAACGAATTCAGTGAGTGAAATGTACAACATAAAGAGGTGCACCTCAAATTATTCATCTCTTAAATAATATTTCCCTATATGTACAATTTAATCATTCCTCTTCCTGTGTGATGCTTATAACAGGCATCAGACAACAGGTTTCTTGACAGAAAAAAAAGGTCTTTATTTTCTTGAGGTTGGCTATTTGACTTGACTGAACATGATCGAGGGTATGACTGAACGGTCTCCACCTTCTTTCTGGACCATTCATATCTGTACATCTTGGTGACACATGTAGAGCATAAGGCAGTCTGTTTGAGGCCTCGCATAGCCTGGTTGCAATGCATATGGAGATTTAGGGGATTGATTCAGCTCTGGAGCTCTCTGGCTTCTCTATCTGTTGCGGAAGAGAAGCTGTCATGCAGTTTTCTGATGTGTTTCTTCAGGTCAAAGTTACGGCAGAAGCCCTTCCCACAGGTGGCACAGGTGAACGGCTTCTTGTCATTGTGTGTGTGCATGTGGAAGGTCAAGTTGTAGATCTGATGGAAGGCCTTGTTGCAAATGGAGCACTTGTACTGCTTCTCCCCACTGTGAGTCAGTTTGTGGTTCTTGTAATTACCTTGAGGGGGAGGCACGCAAGAGCAAAGAATAAAACCTTATTGTGTTTCCTGTCAATGGCAGAAAAAATCAATAAAGGGCCATACATTCCGAAGTATCATGAGCTTTAGCGAAGAAATATCTCGGCAACATAGATGTGTCATCTAGATATAGATTTTTTCAAAATCTATAATAATTAGGAAAAAAGAAAACATCCAAGCGAAAAAAGTGTTCGGTTTACCGATTTGTAAAGGCACACATGGTTTGTGATAAAACATATTGCATTATTTCCCAAAAAATATTGCAGACCTCACACAGGAGTGTGTGCATGTCCAAGTGGGTGTGCATGAGTGCGTGTCAAGACATATTAAGCATTCATCAGAAATATTTTCCAAAGCACTGAACAGATATGTGTTTGAATTGCAAATATTGTTCAGTTAATATTTTTGTTGATATAATTCTGAAATTAAATTATAATTGTTCAATTTGATTAGACAAAACATCAAACGAATGTACAATCCGTTAACTTTCCTTGTAAAAATGCTAACAGGTAAATTACGGTGATGGTGACATCAGAGTGAAAGTGACAGGCGTACTGCGCATCCAAAAAGTGAGCATAAAGAGGCCCCGTTTTCTGTTTCGCCCACCAAGGTCAGCAGTTCATTGTGAAGTTATAGAGCCGCTCCGATTCACTGACCAAACTTCATTAATCTGCGATTGTGCGTTGAAGTCAAGAAGTTGTCAAACTTTGTCAAAATCAAGTGTGGTGACAAGTGGAAACATAGCGTAGATTCCCAACTTTGCTGAGGTCTAGCAGTTGACCCAGAGCAAATGCTGCCATCTTAAAGGGGGAATTAGTCAGTGTAAAGTGACATGTCCTATTTCCACTGATGGTTTCATGCTCATCTTGTGGGCCTACAACTATTTCTCTTTTCATTACTTTCACCCCCCGTCCCCCATCCGCACCCTCCACCCCCAAAAAATTAGATAGATAAACAGATAGATATTTTATTCACCGTGAAAGGACTAAGTACCAATTAAGTCGTAGTAATTATAACACTACTACTACTCCAACAACAATAACAAATACGACTAATATAATCCATCCAACCTTCTATCCACCCATTATCAGTACCTACTATCTCATAATAATAATGATGATGATGATGATGATGATAATAATAATAAAACGAATACCAGTAATATAATAATAATAATAATAATAATAATAATAATAATAATAATAATAATAATAATAATAATAAATAAGTGTATTGAAATAATTAATTGACTTACGCGTTTGCATGTTTGTATACAAATGGGCAATAAGATCTCTTCGTAAATTCCCCCTACGTGATGGATTATGACTAAAACCAGCAGATACAGAACGACGAAATAAAATTGAAATCTTTTCAAAATTGAGTTAACCGCTATTGAATTTATAACATCACGTAATGATGTTTTTTTTTCTTTATGATTCAACCCATAAGCAACCCAGATATGATTTAAAAGCGCGCGTGAAACAAACAAACAAACGAAACACAACAACAAAAAAACAAGCGGGTAAGACTTAATCTGTAGCGGATATTAACGTTTGGTGAAATTCACGCTTTTTGGAATCCGTTAAAAACCGTTAGTGTACTTACCTTTTTGGTGGAATCCTTTGCCGCAGAACTCGCACACGAAAGGTTTGTACCCGGCGTGGATCCGAACGTGTGTGTTCAACGTGGAGCTTCTGTTGAACGCTTTTCCGCACTGGTTGCATTTATGTGGTTTTTCCTTTGAAGGGCAGTAAATTAAAAGATTAACGTTTTGGCAGGAAAAAAAACTATATCTATAGGCACGGTTATGTGTGTGATTGCGACTCTTCTCACTTGTGTGTGGATGATCTTGTGCCTGCACAAGGTGCTGGCCTGTCGGAACCCTTTCCCGCACACTTTACACACGAAGGGACGGGCCCCCGTGTGCACCGGCATATGTCTGGTCAGATTGTAGTGAGCATTAAAAACCTGTGGAATCGAGAAAATGGGGATATTTAATAATGCTGTTTTTTTTGTTACCGGCGACCCTATCCAATTATTTATTCAATCAATCAATCAAATTTTTGCTTTTTTTGTTTCAATGTAGTTACAAATAAATGTCACTACGCTGAGATTTCGTTGTATTTTTCATTCTTTTAAAAATGGTCACATTTCGATTACCTTTCCACACACTTCACACGTGAAATTTTTAGGCTTTCCGTCTCCAGTGCTGCCGCTGCCGCCGCTGCTGCTAAGTTTATGAGTCTTGAAGCCGTTTTTTTCGCCGCTCACATTGTGGTTCTCTTTCACGATCTGATCCAGCTGCCCCGGAAGGTGCTCCTTGTGAGGATACTGATGGGTGGGAATCTTGTCAGCCCCCGCGGGTAGTTTGGCATTTTCCAAGAGGAAAAGTCTGTGGTGAGTGGAGATGGAGGCCTGAGCGTGTGGGCTGTTCACCCAGTGTCCCGCCAGAAAGTCCGACTGAGGATAGGCAGAGTCCAGGTAGTTGAGATAATAGAGAGAGCCGCCACTTGGCATGGCCACAGCCTGGTGGATCACCTGCGGTTTCACGACCCTGCTTCCCGTCGTCAACACGGGCTGCTTCAGCCCGGAGTCTATTTTAGCGCACACGCCGCAGCTTCCCTTGCACGGCGCGCTCGCGGAGCCGCAAAAGCCTCCCCTGAGACTCGCTCTCCAAAGCTCCGAGTAGTTCATCAGGGCCTTGGCCTGGAGGTCGTAGCCGAAAGGCTGCAGCGGAATCATGCAAGGGATTGGGGAGCAGAGTCCGAGCAGCTTCTTACTCTCCGACCGCTCCTCCGCGCTCATTTTCGGCTCCGAGCTCTTGGACATGATTCGGTCTATTGAGAAGGCGAGAGTCTTGGGAGCCGCGGAAGGTCCGGTCCTTCCGCAGGACATCACCGTCTCCAGAGAGCCGGCGCCTGACATTTGCTGGAAAGTTTTCGTCCTCGTTGTAGCGGAACACAATTTACAGGCTTGCAATATCCCGGGATATCCGACTTGCTTCTTGGAGTTGCCTTTTCACTCACTCGTGCTTCCAGCAGAAAAGACAGGAGGACACATACGTTTAATAAGCACCTTGCTGCCACCCGCTTCATACATTTGCATTCAAATGGCAGCCCCGCTGCAACAATGGCATCCAGGGCGTGTTGGATTAATGCTCATTAACTAGTGCACACAAATTACACTCGTTAGGGCGACGAGTTGGGAAGAGGACCAAAAAAAAAAAAAAGAAAAAGAAAAGTTGCAATCTAAGCTCCTGGAGACTGGATGAAGGACGATCTGAGTTAGCCTCTTTAATGGTCAGATGGGTGTGGAAAAAAAGAGGCGAGTGCTCTCTGTGTCATGTTGGCATGAGCACCGCCCCAGTCGATTACGGTCTCTGCGTAGTGACATCAGCTGGCACCCCAACTCTTAAATATGTGACGGTGAGACGCCCACTTCCATCGACCCGCCCTCAAATCCTATCCACAGATTAATGCTTTAGATCAACCTAAATCCTTTATAACATAAATATGAGCTCATTTAAATGGTCTTCAATTATCTACATAGCAATCATCAAACAAGCAAACATGCGCTCACCTGCTCCATGTCACGTGACACTCCAATTTGTTTAACACATGCTGGATTCAAGGATCCGAACGTGCTCTTTCAATATTTCCACCTGTTCAAGAGCAGGAACTCCCCTTGGATCCTATTAAACCAAATTCCTCCTTCTCCCTATTCAAAAGAGGCCATTTTCAGACAGGGAGGGAAAGAGATGGAAGAAAAAGCCCACAAAGTTCTTTCACTTTTTGCTACTAAAGCACTGCGTGAACCTCGTTATGTGTTCTCTTCTTCCAGAAATGCAGGGCTGGATTAAACAGCGTCAAGCAGAAAAGAAGTAGACAAGGGATATCAAAAGGGATGTCTTTATTTCCTTAAAGAGGCCTGCAAGAAGTTTGCTGCAATCCCCAGTGTTGTGTCGTAATAACAAAGAGCTACAAAGACCGAGTACAATTCATGTGTTCACATTGCAGGCCATTTGAGCACAGGCGCTCCCAGAAACCTGAACTGAGTAAGGATAACGACAGTGTCGTGCCGAGGAGGAGGACTGCGGAGGATATACAGTAAGTCATCGTGATGACCCATGTCCAGCAAAAAAAAAAAAAAACAAATACAACAAGCCCCCAAATGTTCATTTGCTGTATTTACATTTGTATTTATACATTTGATGTCACATATATTATTGCAGTGTGGGATACCACCACACTACCAAATATTACAGACACTTGGTCGGCAGGTTTGAGGTTGACTTGTTTGGTTGCGTAAACAGCAATATGTGAACTCAGATGAGCCATGGTTGCACGATTATGAAAACAGACAGAGCAACTTATTTTGAAAATGTGGAAGCAGTCAACCTGCTTTCAATTTTAAGTGATTTACTTTGCCATAGAAAAAAAAAGAAACCAATTATTTTCTGTGAGTTGTGAGTCAGGTGTTTTCGTTAATTTGAAGAGCAATCGAGTGAAATCATGCTGAACCCCTGCCTGGCATTGTATCCGTTACAGCATTTTGCATTCGATTGAGATGTGGAAAGTGAGTGCATAGATAGCACTGCGAAAAAAAAAAAGTAAGTGAGTTGTTTGTTCCAAATCAATTTGCTGAATTTTAATTTATTTTTAATTTCAAGTTCAATACACGGATATGTAAAATTCTTATTGCTGTGTGCGCAGGAAAGCAAGCTTTCACAAAAGCAATACTGAAGATGATGTATTTGTGTTTTTAACTGCTTGTGTTATTGAGTGCTTAGAAAGGGGCCCACAAATAAAATGTATTAATATCTATTATTATTAAATGACCTAACTCGAAATTTTCACAAAGCCTTGAAATTTTGAGTTCGTTCAATTAATTGAATTTTTTTTATAGTGCACAATAAAAAAAACCCCACACCCAATCAATCATGACATCACATTTGGACATCACTCAAGAAATATCTGATGACTGAGGTTCATTTGGTGGGGCCTGTCAAATGGAATGTCAAAATTTCACTCTTGTACAGTGAGTTATTTAGCTTCCTGTATTTTCCGCAGATTTGAAAAGGTTTGACCGACACTCAGACATGCCAACAAAATCTATCCTCTTCCACTTTTAAACATGGGAGAAGGTGAAGTTTTCCCTCGGTTCTCCAGACAGAGTGGCATACTTAACCCAGCATGCTTCCGTCCCCCGACACTTTTTTTCCTGTTAATAATCTTTAAATACGTCCTGGCTTTGTTTTGTCTTCCACCTGCACCTCAGCATGGAAGAATTAGCGCCTGTTGTCTGGGTGCTTCTCAAATGTAAATGTAGCCAAAAAAACCCCAACCCTGTCATTTAAGTTTATTCAGGCGCAACCAGTGGTTGATCCACACAATAAACATTGATCCTGTTGCTTTAACTCAGACCCCCGTGTTCAGCTTTAACAGCAATTAGCTCAAACATTAATTGAAGGCGAGGCTTGCTTTTTGCCTACAGGCATGCAAAGACCATGCATTTCGGCTGGCAAAATTTCTCCTCACTATCAATGACTTCTTATTCAGCACACACGTCTTGCAAAGACGAAATGGGAACCTATCATGCACAATTCTAACTTCTTGATTTTCGTACTTTTTCTTTGTGCGCCTCACATTGCATTTAAGCGGATAAAATCGAAATAGGAAATGACTTTTAAAAAAATATGGATTATAGTAGCTGAAAAATTCATGGGTTTTAACTCACACTGTTGCTCATCTTGCTTTTCTTTCAGCTTGCTCCTTTTGGGCTTGCCACAGTGTGTCATCCTTTTCTATCTTCTGCTTCCTTCTCTCAAACACAAACGGCCCCTGTCTTCGGTCTTCCTCTGGCTCGCTTGCCTGAGAGCTCTATCCTCACATTATCATCCCACTGACTCAGTATGTCCAAACGGTCAAAGTTTTTTCCCCTATAACATTTTCTACAAAACATTGAACATTCGCCATTCCTCTGGTGAGGAGGTAATTTCTAATCCTATTCAAAGTGGTCACCCATCAAGAGAGCCTCAACATTTTCATCGCAAGCTAATCGGGATTCATCTTTGCTTCCAGTCATCTCTTCACTGCTACAGTCACCAGGCCGTACCGCATGGCTAGCCTCGCCACTGTCATATGAAGCTTTTACTTCATCCTCTTCTGCCCCATAATACACCTGATATTTTCCTTTCTCAATTTCAACTTGCTTGGTTCTGTTCAGTCAGTGCTTTTCACACTCCCCATTGACTCTAAGAGCCCTATTTTCACAAACAGGCACCCGTGCACTTGTGCCCATCTTCATTACATAATGCCAGAGAAATTCTAGTTTTCCGTGTTTTGGAATTTTGTAGACCGTGTTACATGTCGCAGGCGTTCTGGCGGATGGGGCTGGAGCGACCCTGGTCTAACTGACAATTTGGCGACAGAACTGAGCTCAGTGAAAAAATGGGGGTATCTTCATTTGAGTGCTGGAGCATGTCGAGTTCAGTGTTTGTAAATTTCAGCGTTTCAACTTTTTTGATCGCACGCCCTCGGCGTAGCTGGAAAATTGTTGACCATAAGTAGACTAGATTCTAGACTATCGAAAAGCAGGTCTAACTTTTGGTGCAAGTGGTAGAACGTGATTTCAATTTGATCGAGTCACAGGCAGACAGAGGTAAGTGGGGGTGAGTCCAGTTTTTTTCAGGTTTGTCTATTCAACAGCCTGACAGCAGTCGGCTGGAACGAGCGGCGGGACCTTTCCTTCTGAAGGAGCTGCCCTGTGCTGTCAGGGTGGCCTGGAGGGGGTGGGAGGGTCTGTCCATCATAGCTTTTAGCTTGGCTAGCATTCTCCTGTTGCCCATCTCCTCCAGAGTGTCCAACAACAGCATGGGACAATCCCTTTGAATCATTATAGAAATTCATTTATTCAACGCATGATTTAAATCTTCCGAACCGCTTGATCCTCACAAGGGTCGCGGGGGGTGCTGGAGCCTATCCCAGCTGTCTCCGGGCAGTAGGCGGGGGACACCCTGAATCAGTTGCCAGCCAATCGCAGGGCACACATAGACAAACAATCATCCAAGCCCACACTCAAACCTAGGGACAATTTAGAGTGTTTCATTAACCTGCCGTGCATTTTTTTGGAATGTGGGAGGAAACCAGAGAAAACAAACGCAGGCACTGGGAGAACATGCAAACTCCACACTGGGAGGCCGGCGCTGGAATTGAACCCGGTACCTCTGCACTGTGAGGTCGACGCGCAAACCACCCGCCTACCGGGCCACCCATATATATATATATATATATATATATATATATATATATATATATATATATATATATATATATATATATATATATATATATATACTAGCTGGTTCGCTGCCCGCCGGGCGGCTCATCAGCTAGTTCCTGCGGAAGGCTGGTAAGGTGGGCCTTCGGCCCACAAAAGTGTTGTTGCAATGCTTGTGGGTAGACAACATTTTTTCGCTAAGATGCCCGCGCGATCGTAGTGAGCCACTGCCTGAGCGGCGCAGTGGCGGCGCGCAGTGGCGGCGCGCAGTGGCGGCGCGCAGCGGCGCGGTGAAGTAGGTACGTGTTGAAAAGGGACAGATGGAAGGACAGACCGCGTGCGGGACGACGCGCAATATATATATAGATATATAAGGTTGTGCAAAGAGGCACCTGAGACGATCCAACACATAACTGCAGGGTGTAAGATGCTGGCAGGGAAAGCCTACATGGAATGCCATAACCAGGTGCCTGGCATAGTCTACCGAAACATCTGTGCGGAGTATGGACTGGAAACACCAAGGTCAAAATGGGAAACACCTCTGAACGTGGTGGAGAATGACAGAGCGAAGATCCTGTGGGACTTCCAGATCCAGACTGACAAGATGGTAATGGCGAACCAACCAGATATCGTGATCATAGATAAAGGGCAGAGGAAAGCCGTTGTAGCGGATGTAGCGGTCCCAAGTGATGGAAACATCAGGAAGAAGGAACATGAGAAACTCGAGAAATACCAAGGGCTCAGAGAGGAGCTGGAGAGAACCTGGAAGGTAAAGGTGACAGTCGTCTGGCCTCTGGTAGAGGATCCGAGCTGAATGAGGGACGGACACCACCCGAGGGGGGGTGTGACGAGCATTTTTTTTTTAATGTACAGTATATAATAAATTTGCGGGACAAGTGGCTAAAATGGACAAAATTATGGGGTAGGGTTGTCGTGTGGACAGTTTTTGTACTTCTTGTGCAGTAATTTATTAAAGATAACTGACATCTGGCTCTCCTTGAAACGCCACAAATCCCGGTATTTGTACGGGCTAGGTACATGAACACAGGGTGCATTGTAGCTTATCCCATCAGATTATGGAGAGAGAAAATTTTAGATAAAAAGAGGAAAAAAAAGTCAGTTTACCACATTTTAATCATGTTCAATGATGTCTATGTTCACTTGAAGTGAATTCAAATGGCTGTCTTTTCAGTCGTAATTGCTGTTGAATACTGATGATGAAACATTAAGCTGATAATTCTCCAAACTGTGCTCTGCACGTCTCATCACAGGAAATCACAGACAGTTGTCCTCACACGTTGCAGCCATGGTGACAACTTTCACTGACTTAAATTTGAGGAAATGAGACCAGAACGTGTGAGTCGCGAGAGATTTTACTCTCTTTCAATGTATTACTCCTACATTAATTGATACTACTCTCAGATATTAGCACATCACAATGCAGCAGCGTTTGCTTCATGGCCATCGGGACCAGTGGCTCACAAATTTCTTTACATTGTGCTGGTATTCATATGGTCCACTATCTGCATTTCTTATTCAATAAAGAGTAATGATTCCATAGCAAAAATGTAAGGATACATTTGTCATGTAATTTTATATTTTCGCCCCTGCCCTTTTAGTACTTCCCCATATGTGTAGTGGCACGTAAGCCAAGTGGTCAGCTCATCTACCTCTCACTTCTGAGTTGGGGGCTGTCGAGAGGGGCCAGCAAGTTAGCCTTCTCAGCCAGGGTGCTCAGCATCTCACACCTGGGGCTCGCCTGCTAATTACCCACCTGACGCTCATCAGCATGTTAGGGCCGGGGTAAGTTGGCTCCCTAACCCGTTCTCAGTGCCAGTTTGTGGCATAACCACCTGCAGTGAACTCAGTTAGGTATCTCCTGAAGTATTTACGTTCTGTATGGATTCTTCGTGTTCTCCCCTTAAACTCTGAGTGAGTTTCGGTTCGGATTTTTCCTAAGTTGACTTTTTGCAAAGGGTAGAATAAATAACGGCAAGTTTTTTTTGGGTGTCTGGCTAATGCTATCCATGTTTGTTGTCGTGTGTTTGGGGTCATATACAAACCTGTGTGGAGTGTGCATGTGCTTCTCTTGCTTGTGTGGGATTCTCCAGGTACTATGGTTTCTGGCCACTCTTTCCTCCACTGTGCAGGAAATGTTACCAGCCCTACATCCATAGATTCATTTTCTACCGCTTATATGGGGTTGGATCGCGGGGGCAATGGCTTTAATGGGGAAGCCCAGACTTCCCTCTCCACACTTGTTCCAGCTCTTCCTGGGGGATCCCGAGGCGTTCCCAGACCAACTGGAGAAACTTCTTTCCAGCGTGTCCTGGGTCGTCCCGGGGGCCTCCTGCCTCCTGCAAGGGAAAAAATCCCTTGTTTCTTTTTTGGTAATTTTTTTTCAGAGGGGTTGCAAAAGTTGACAAATAGAGTGAAAACTTTTCTAAGTTGGCAAAACTTTAGACACAAGTTGTAGCTCCTGCTCACTACCTCGCTTGTGCTACCATCCATGTGTGTGCATCCAAAAAAAGAACTTTCAAAATAAAACTGCCAGAATTTTGACTTTTTACTCTGACTTCACATGCCTTGCGATTGGCTAGCGACCGGTCAAGGGAGTACCAATGTCTTCTTGAGCAAAGCATTTAACCCCCCATACTGTGTCATCAGGAAGTGAGTGAAGAAAAGAGTTAAAGCGATGGAATTAGTGTACCCTCTCGTTGTGGTCGTTACCATTATTGAGTTGAATGAAGAAGGAAAATTTCAGATCTGCATGATTAATTTAATGTACCGGTCGATCAAATATCGTATTCTCTCTGCTTCTTCTTCCGAGCATGCACTGCCAATGGCTTCTAGATGACAATTCAGACAGCTAATGGGCCACATTTTGACACAAATCGGCCTTGCAACAAATTCCCCCGGGGAAAAAACAGGTTTGATTCTGTTATTTGAACTTGTTGATTTTCTGTCACGTAGTCTATCACAGTGGTCATTTCTCCCAACATTTATTTAGTATAATTCCTCTTTAGGGCTACCGCTGTGATGACAACGTCTTTTGCAAGGACTGTGGGCAAAACTAGCATCTGCTATCTCAAGGTGATGCGATATCATTCTGTGAGTGCATGACTACATTTCGAAGTCCTTTTATATGTCCAAGTCTGAGTTCTTCAGCAGAGATTTAATTCTATCATGTTTTGACCTGATATCTGAATACCGCAGCCAGCTCACACCTCCCCTTCACACAGATCCAGGACAGTGGCTCATTTCTGCCATCAAAAACAAACGCTCACAGATTAAATTTCTGTCATCCATTCAACCTTTAAGATTTTACACGTAATGATAAATTTAGAAACGCCGTCAAAAAAGGGAACACGAAAAAGTTGCTCCTCTACTCTGACGTTATTTGTAAAATACAATATATAAAATCACACTTCATAATCTCAAGCGCAAATATTTTTGATCAGACAATTGGAGATTTGTTACTCATGGAATTATAGTATAGTCAATAAATTGAGTTCAATCACATTGGCCATAGTTTGCGGACAGCTCGCACCACAGCATCCAAGGGATTTTGTTGCTCAAAGGTCACAGTCAAACTAGGAAGAGGGGGCAAAATTATTTTCTCGTCATTAAAAAAAAATGACAATCATCAAGTGGAGAATATACAGTTCCCCAAAATGGATGACCTTCCAAAATTAAAAAAGGGCTATGGGGTGGGGTGGCATGATGGAATTCTTAACTTGCAAAACAAGCAAACAAAAAAAAGACACACTTGAAATCATCCCTAACACACATGGGGAAATGATTTATGGTCCAATGAAGCCAACACTGAGTTTTTCTTTTTCTTTAGAGGGAAGTGGTGGAGGGAATTGTGAACAGTTTGAAGTAGCAGTCACTGTTAGCACAAGACCTTCAAGCATCTGCTGGAAAGAAAAAAAAATGGAGATCACTATTTGGTTGTAAATCAGAGGCCATTTTTGAATGGTGATATCAGTGTGCTGACTCATATTTAACATGAGTTTGAATCGGATTTTTAATTCTGAACAGCCACATTTCCGGTCGAAAGAGCATGTGCACATTTATGCAACCACATCGTTTCAGTTATTTTTAATTCTTCTCGGTAAAAGATTGAATCTTGTACACGTTTCAGGTCCCAACAATTGAATGGAAAACATTTTGGAATGATTTCTCTTGATCTCATTTTTTGGGGGGTTGGGGGGGTCTGAAAAAAACAGCATTTGGACAACAGTTTTACCATATATCCACTTTAGTTCTTATTGCCACTTTGCAATTTTTGTACGGATTGCCAGCAGGGAAAAGTACTTGATACATTATTAACCCATCTGAGACAGCAAAGTTTTCAAGCTGATTTTTTCCAGGTGATGGCAGAGTTACACAGAACGTGGATTAGTGGTGATCCAAGGTATTTGCACATCCGATTTGGATCTGCAATGAAAATATTCTCAAAGTCGTTCGTCTTAGTCTCAATGGCAGCTTGACCATTATAGTTACTGATGAATAGTACATTTACTTTTTGAAATATGCGTGCCAAGGGCAAATGTTGAATGTTAAAGACCATGACATACTTGGTTTTATTTTCGCATGAGAGAAGGAATAAATGAAGCACCTCACTTGCTTCAGTGCAGTTATATTCAATCATAACAGGTGTGTGTTTGTGCGTGTGCACATTTATGTCCAAAAGCTTCTGGCTCCATCGTGACTCATGTGAAGACAAGAGGCTTTGGGCAGTCTTTGGGTTCAGCGAAACCTTGAATAAATTCAGAATATTTTTTCCTTTTGTTTGTTTGTTTCAATGGAGGTCTACTGGTTAGCGCCTTGGCCTCACAGTGCAGAAGTTCAGGCTTCGATTCCAGCTACAGCCTTCCTGTGTGGGGTTTCCATGTTCTCCCCGCGCAAGCGTGGGTTTTCTCTGGGTACTTCAGTTTCCTCCCACATTCCAAAAACATGAATGGTAGTCTGATTGAACACTCTAAATTGTCCTGTGGTGTGAGTGTGAGCGCAGATGGTTGTTCGTTTCTGTGTGCCCTGCGATTGGCTGGCAACCGGTTCCGGGTATCCTCCGCCTATTACCCGAAGACAACTGGGATAGGCTCCACTTCTGTGGACAAGTGGATCAGAAAATGGATGGACTGATGGATATTTCAATGAGAGCGACATAAAAAAAAACAAAACAAAGAAAACGGTTGGATGCACTGCAGCGTTATTTACTAGGCCAGTGGTGTCCAAACTATCGAACGGGGGCCATTTGTGACCCACCATCCATTTTTCAGTGGCCCGTGACATGACAAAAAAATAGAATACCCCAAATGACATTTGACATGGGCCACAAGGTTATTTCAAAAAGGTGAAGGTGGACAGAGTGAGAAGGGAGGCTATACTGTAGAACAGGGGTGCCCAAACTTTTTGGCTAGATCTACTTTTCGATCAACTAACCTCCCGGGATCTACCCTTACCTGCACGTGCGCACGCACACACACACACACACACACACACACACACACACACACACACACAAACGCACGCCATGATGAGAAACAGCCTGAAACTGAGGCATGCGATGCACTTTTGCAGCCTGTTAACTATTGTAGCTCACACGTACCATTTTAAAGTGCTTCCCTGGGCCCTCCTAGTTTCCTATTCATTGCCCGTGCCCTCGGTGAATCGGACACGAAGCAAACTCTGAATCAGAATAATGACGATAAAAGATCACAAGCTGCAATTGCAGACTGCTGAGCGCCCAACAACTTCCGGTGACGTAATCCCGCACCACCGTAAATTAAAGATTTACCAGCTTTATTTATTAATTTTTTTTAAACATTTAATTTTTTTTTTATGAAAATGACTGATAGGATGATTACGGTGCAGCATACATTAACAGAGAAAAATATTACTAACATGTACAAAGACACACAAATGGTTGTTTGCTCTTTTTCTCTTCGACACCTCAGATCTACTTGGGACCTGTCTTAGATACGTAGATCAGGATCGACGTAATGGGCACCCCTGCTGTAGAACATTTTGCTATATTCAAACATACAAATATACAAAAAAACAATAACCCAATTTTTCTTCAAAACACTGTTGTGACTAAAGAGAATTCAATTTTACAGGCAAGAATTGTTTCTTCCACTTGTGCTATATGACTCATTTATGAGGACATCACATTCATGATCCTCAAGTACCGGTAACTGTTTGAAAAAAGGTCACCTTACGACAGGTTCTTCTTTTTTTGGTTCTGAATGTGGAGATGGGATTCGGCTGCTGGTAAGTGCTGAGCTGTGAGATTGAAGGGTGTTGACCACACAAAAAAAAACAACTTGTCCCTCACACCTTTAACAGAAAGTTGATAACCATCCATCCATCCATCCATTATCTACCGCTTATCCGGGGCCGGGTCGCGGGGGCAACAGCTTTAGCAGGGAAGCCCAGACTTCCCTCTCCCTAGCTACTTCTTCCAGCTCTCCCCGGGGGATCCCGAGGCGTTCCCAGGCCAGCTGGGTGACGTAGTCTCTCCAGCGTGTCCTGGGTCTTCCTCGGGGTCTCCTCCCGGTGGGACATGCCCGGAACACCTCACCAGGGAGGCGCTCAGGAGGCATCCGAATCAGATGCCCAAGCCACCTCATCTGGCTCCTCTCGATGTGGAGGAGAAGCGGCTCGACTCTGAGCCCCTCCCGGATGACCGAGCTCCTCACCTTATCTCTAAGGGAGAGCCCAGACACCCTGCGGAGAAAACTCATTTCGGCCGCTTGTATCCGGGATCTCGTTCTTTCGGTCACGACCCATAGCTCGTGGCCATAGATGAGGGTTGGGACGTAGATCGACCGGTAAATTGAGAGCTTCGCCCTTTGGCTCAGCTCCTTCTTCACCACGACAGACCGATACAACGTCCGCATCACAGCAGACGCTGCACCGATCCGCCTGTCGATCTCTCGCTCCCTCCTGCCCTCACTCGTGAACAAGACCCCAAGATACTTAAACTCCTCCACTTGGGGCAAGATCTCCCCCCCGACCCGGAGGGGGCACTCCACCCTTTTCCGACTGAGGACCATGGTTTCAGATTTGGAGGTGCTGATTTTCATCCCAACCGCTTCACACTCGGCTGCGAAACGCTCCAGTGAGAGTTGTAGAGCCCCGTTTGAAGGAGCCAACAGCACCACATCATCTGCAAAAAGCAGGGATGTAATACTGAGGCCCCCAAAACGGACTCCCTCAACGCTTCGGCTGCGCCTAGAAATTCTGTCCATAAAGGTTATGAACAGAATCGGTGACAAAGGGCAGCCTTGGCGGAGTCCTACCCTCACTGGGAACGATTCCGACTTACTGCCGGCAATGCGAACCAAACTCTGACATCGGTGGTATAGTGACCGAACAGCCCGTATCAGGGGGTTCGGTACCCCATACCCACGAAGCACCCCCCACAGAACTCCCCGAGGGACACGGTCAAACGCCTTCTCCAAGTCCACAAAACACATGTAGACTGGTTGGGCGAATTCCCACATACCCTCAAGGACCCTGCTAAGGGTGTAGAGCTGGTCCACTGCTCCACGGCCGGGACGAAAACCACACTGCTCCTCCTCAATCTGAGGCTCGACTTCCCGACGGACCCTCCTCTCCAGCACCCCTGAATAGACCTTACCAGGGAGGCTGAGGAGTGTGATCCCTCTGTAGTTGGAACACACCCTCCGGTCCCCCTTTTTAAAAAGAGGGACTACCACCCCGGTCTGCCAATCCAGGGGCACTCTCCCTGTTGACCACGCGATGTTGCAGAGGCGTGTCAACCAGGACAGCCCCACAACATCCAGAACCTTGAGGAACTCCGGGCGGATCTCATCCACCCCTGGGGCCTTGCCACCGAGGAGCTTTTTAACCACATCGGTGACTTCAACCACAGAGATAGGAGAGCCCACCTCAGAGTCCTCTGGCTCTGCTTCCTCCAAGGAAGGCGTGTTGGTGGAGTTGAGGAGGTCTTCGAAGTACTCTGCCCACCGGTTCACAACGTCCCGAGTCGAAGTCAGCAGCGCCCCATCCCCACTGTACACAGTGTTAGTGGTGCACTGCTTCCCCCTCCTGAGACGTCGGATGGTGGACCAGAATTTCCTCGAAGCCGTCCGGAAGTCGGCTTCCATGGCCTCACCGAACTCTTCCCATGCTCGGGTTTTTGCCTCGGCGACCACCGAAGCCGCGGTCCGCTTGGCCAGTCGATACCCGTCAGCTGCCTCTGGGGTCCCACAGGCCATAAAGGCTCGATAGGACTCCTTCTTCAGCTTGACGGCATCCCTTACTGCTGGTGTCCACCAGCGAGTACGGGGATTGCCGCCACGACAGGCACCAACCACCTTACGGCCACAACTCAGATTGGCCGCCTCAACAATAGAGGCACGGAACATGGTCCACTCGGGCTCAATGTCCCCCGCCTCCCCCGGAACATGGGAAAAGCTCTGTCGAAGGTGGGAGTTGAAACTCCTTCTGACAGGGGATTCCGCCAGACGCTCCCAACAAACCCTCACTATACGTTTGGGTCTGCCAGGACGGACCGGCATCTTCCCCCACCATCGGAGCCTACTCACCACCAGGTGGTGATCAGTTGACAGCTCCGCCCCTCTCTTCACCCGAGTGTCCAGAACATGCGGCCGCAAATCCGATGATACAACTACAAAGTCGATCATCGAACTGCGGCCTAGGGTGTCCTGGTGCCAAGTGCACATATGGACACCCTTATGTTTGAACAAGGTGTTCGTTATGGACAATCCGTGGCGAGCACAGAAGTCCAATAACAAAACACCACTCGAGTTCTGATCGGGGGGGCCGTTCCTCCCAATCACGCCCCTCCAAGTCTCACTGTCATTGCCCACGTGAGCATTGAAGTCCCCCAGCAGAACAAGGGAGTCCCCAGCAGGAGTACTCTCCAGCACACCCTCCAAGGACTCCAAAAAGGGTGGGTATGCTGAGCTGCTGTTTGGTGCATATGCACAAACAACAGTCAGTAACCGTCCACCCACCCGAAGGCGGAGGGAGGCAACCCTCTCGTCTACCGGTGTGAACCCCAATGTACAGGCACTGAGCCGGGGGGCAATGAGTATGCCCACACCTGCTCTGCGCCTCTCACCGTGAGCAACTCCAGAGTGGAAGAGAGTCCAACCCCTCTCGAGAGAACTGGTACCAGAACCCAAGCTGTGTGTGGAGGCAAGTCCGACTATATCCAGTCGGAAATTCTCTGCCTCACACACCAGCTCGGGCTCCTTCCCTGCCAGAGAGGTGACATTCCATGTCCCAAGAGCTAGCTTCTGCAGCCGAGGATCAGACCGCCAGGGTCCCCGTCTTTGGCTGCCGCCCAGCTCACATAGCACCCGACCCCTTTGGCCCCTCTCATGGGTGGTGAGCCCATGGGAAGGGGGACCCACGTTGCCTCTTCGGGCTGTGCCCGGCCGGGCCCCATGGGTGTAGGCCCGGCCACCAGGCGCTTGCCAACGAGCCCCACCTCCAGGCCTGGCTCCAGAGTGGGGCCCCGGTGACCCGCGTCCGGGCAAGGGAAACCTTGGTCCATATATTGTAGTCATCATAAGGGTCTATGAGCCATGCTTTGTCTGGCCCCTCACCTAGAACCTGTTTGCCATGGGTGACCCTGCCAGGGGCATAAAGCCCCAGACAACTTAGCTCCTAGGATCATTGGGACACGCAAACCCCTCCACCACGGTAAGGTGACGGCTCACGGAGGGGAAAAAAAAAAGTTGATAACGTGTACTAGAAACTAGGCAATACAAACCATTTAAATTGCTTTCTTGACTGACTTTAGCATGTTTAAAAAAGTTCGCGAATTTGTAGCTGGCCCTTTCGTCCTTCCATTTTTATGCAGGCGGCCCTCAAACAAAAATGTTTGGACACCGCTGTACGTGGCTATCAATCAAACCGGCGAACTCGTTATTTTAAACAATCCGATGTGTGAGACAGATGTGAAAGGAGAGGTGTGCGTGGTCAAATGTGCTACCAGCAGAAGGGGGGTGACCATTGACACGCATCTAACAATCATAGCGGCCTCAGTAAAACGGTGATAATGTTGATCCCCCATATGGGATTTAACTGTAAAGGTCCATGAAAAGGGACAAACAGTCCTATGACATTCGTCACTAGAGTTATGACCCAATTCGCTCTTCGGTCTTGTCTGAATATTGTGTGAGATTGCTTTGAAGTATAAGCTACTCTTTTCATGGAAAATATCTAAAATTAATCAGTGGACTTGTTGTCTGCTCTTAAGGCCATTATAAAAAGGTTTTGGTGCATTGAAACATAAGAGGCTTTGCGCATTGCTTTTATTAAAAGGATCTGACATCTACCTGCCCTCTCAAATGGTTGTCAAGGTTGACACTTTCTGGCACGCAAAACAACGTTGCAAAAATAACCTTTTCTCCGAGGCTGGGAGGCGCTGCTGTAAATTGCTGTTGTTTACACCTTTAAGAACTTTGCGAAAAGCTTTTGAAATGAAATATGCATTTTGAAGAACAAATCACAAACCTGTTTATTTCAGCTGTTGGATACTCTGCACACAGGCACTTTTCATTTGTCTATTGTCATTAGTTTCTCCATGTGGCAATTTGTCGCAATGTCTTGTTTGTGTATCCATAATACAGCAGGACTCCCGAGTACAGCTGCAGCACGTCAGACTCGTCACCGTGTCCGCCTATGCTGGCCAGTTGGAGATCCCTCGATTTTGATCAATTTTCATTTTCATTTTCAATTTCTCTGCATGATTGGAATTGAAAGGGGAAAGAAGCTCAGCTTGTGCTGCTGTAAATATCTACCCATTAATCCACCCTGGTGTCATCCCTCGCTAACAATTGCCCAATCATGTCTGGATATTCACGGGGATATTAAATGAAGAGTATTCTGTCTGCAGAAACTCGTGCTCAATGTTTTTAGACAGGAATGCGGGATGCTCACTGTTCATTATCCTCACTGGCAAAGTATATGGAGGGAAAAAACCATAATGATCACCCAGGGTCAAAAGCATGCACCACTGAAAGGACCCCTTCCTGACTTTTGTTTTATTTTTCATCACACAAGAATGTCTGTTCAATTCATTCCTGAAAATAAAATAAAATAAAATAAGATAAAGGGCGGCCCGGTAGTCCAGTGGTTAGCACGTCGGCTTCACAGTGCAGAGGTACCGGGTTCGATTCCAGCTCCGGCCTCCCTGTGTGGAGTTTGCATGTTCTCCCCGGGCCTGCGTGGGTTTTCTCCGGGTGCTCCGGTTTCCTCCCACATTCCAAAAACATGCGTGGCGGGCTGATTGAACACTCTAAAAATTGTCCCTTGGTGTGAGTGTGAGCGTGGATGGTTGTTCGTCTCTGTGTGCCCTGCGATTGGCTGGCAACCGATTCAGGGTGTCCCCCGCCTACTGCCCGGAGACAGCTGGGATAGGCTCCAGCACCCACCGCGACCCTAGTGAGGATCAAGCGGCTCGGAAGATTAATGAATGAATGAAAAGGATGAATGAAAATAAGATAAAAATCTCGAACTGTCAGGAGCACACAACATTATTTATTGGTTTTAAGCGACCCCTCTCAGACATGAGAACATTTCTGAATTGAGTGAAAATAATTATTGAGTGTATGTTCTGTCAATGTACAGTTCCTGTAAGATCACGGGTCAATGTGATCCACTGCATGTTGAAAAATTTTTTGGCTAAAAGGTTCAATACATTTTAATATCACTCATTGTTTTTTGTTTTTTTGGGGTGAAATTTGAAATGATATCTTCACAATTGTTATGAGAAATATTAACAAAGTCCCCTCTTATTAATTTTCTCAAAAACCTTTTTAGCCATGTTTGACAATAGTTTGCAATAAACATATTTTGGCAAATCACTCCTACTGGTTTGAATTGCTGCTTGTGTGTGTGTGTGTGTGTGTGTGTGTGTGTGTGGGCAGGGGGGGGGGTTGGTTGTGTGAGAATTTATTGGTGGGATCAATACAGTCATTCCACATCTTGACGTGTTGCAAGATCCAAAATTGTGTTTTTATCTCGTCTTGTCCGAAGATTATTGTCCCCTGACCCCCACAAGAAAAATAATTTAAACCATTCTTTCTTATTTTAATTTGGGACTATATGATAACTAATCCCCATGACTTTGGTTTTAGCTTCCATCTTGGGCCCTTGATTTGATTTTGGTCATTTGAGCTCTGGCAATTCTTTCAATCTCCTTCTGGACGGTAATATCAACTCTCAAGATGATGCTTTAATCCATCTTAATCTCAGATTTTTTTCTTAAGAAAATGATGCCCGAGGGTTTGGCAGAGGCCAGAGCGTCGTATTAACATATGTATTGTATTTTTTGCAGTCAACTGCCAGAGCGTGCAAAGTGCTCCTTGGAATAAAATACAATCATAACCAAACAACAGTTACACAATATTCTACTTGTGGTTTTAAATCCAGTCCGTGCACACACTGAAAAAAACAACAACAAACGGGGCAAAAAAATTATTTTGGCAATTCACCTTTATTCTAATGTTCTTGTTATCTATGCACTTTGCCTAGTGTCAGAAGCTCGACAAAAACAAATCGGTAACTTCACATCATGGAGCAAGATCATTTGGAAAAGTGAATACCGATCACCATGCAGCACTTTTACAGGAAAGTAACGCTCACAGAAGTAAAATACAGAAACACACCACTTTCCGTTGACCATTCGGAAAAACTTCCCATCCATTTTGAAAAGAAGGGCACATAAAAAGGTTTGTGAAATAATGTACAAAGACTAACTGAAAGGATGTACACTTACCAAAACAACAACAGCAACGACGACAAACTATTTGGTTGGAAATTAAACAGAAAAAAATGAGAACAGGTCGGTATCATAAAAGCAAATAAAATCTTATTTAACAAATGACAGGGATATGGCAGCAGTTTTCGCGAGAGACCAAATCATTTTTAAAATGGGAATGCACGAACCTTTCTAATGAAACAGCTTTTGCCATTTAAATAAACTGATTTGAAGTTTGAATTAAATTACCATAAATGATATGTACACAGTATTTCCCTCAACCAAATAATGTATAACTTTTATCTCTGTCAGAATATAGCAAATTTAACTGCATGAGTAAATAAAGATGCTTCCGTTTCTGAAAAAAAAATCCTTGCTTAAATGGAACAAATGTCAACGTTTATACTATATTTCTATTAACAATTTGAGTTTAGCGCCGCTATTACCAATTTGGTTGCCTACCTGAATTTTACCATACGCCACTATTATCAATCAAAGGATGACTTTGAGGTGTTATTCTGAGATAGTCGGTATTGAATAGAATACGTATCTGGTCCTTGGAATGGGAATAATCAGTGATTGTTCAACAAGAAATCAGTTGGTTGTGTGGACTTGATTTATTGTGCCTTCAAAGAATTAAGGGAAGTTGTAGTGAACTATTTTGTTGCCACTTGCAGAGGTGCTGTTAAATGAGTCTCCACTATGAGCCCCAATTTCAATGAATGTGAGAGCTGTGCAAAAAGGTAAATAAAAACTAAATAAATAAATAAAACTATTTGCAAATCCTTTTCAACTTATAGAATATGTAAAAAGACAATCTATTTAATGTTCAAACCAGCGCTGTTTTGCAAATATTCTCTCATTTAAAATTTTATGCCTTGAGCACGTTCCAAAACAGCTAGGACAGGGATAACAAAAGTCTAGGAAAGTGTTAAAAAAAAACAAAAAAAAGTTTGGAGCATTTCACAGTTGAACAGGTTCAACATAAACATGCTTTGAGGCTTTGAGGAAATTCTGGTCCATCATCTGGTTCCTCAGGCAGCAGTGCACCATTAACGCTGCGTAAAGTGGAGATGGGGCGCTGCTGACCTTGACTCGGGACATGATGAGTCAGTGGGGAAAATACTTAGAAGACCTCCTCAATTCCATCGACACATTTTCCAATGAGGGAAAAAAGCCTGGAGACTCTGATGTGGGTTCTCCTATCTCTGAGGCTGAAGTAACTGAGGTGGTCAAAAAGCTCTTCGGTGGCAAAGCCCCAGGTGTGGATGAGATCCGAGTTCTTAAAGACTCTGGATGTTGTGAGGCTCTCCAGGTTCACATGCCTCTAAAACATCATATGGATTGGCAGACCGGGGTGGTGGTACCTCTTTTCAAGAAGTGGGATCGGAGGGTGTGTTCCAACTGCAGCGGAATCACACTCCTCAACCTCTCTGGTTACATGTATTCGGGGGTACTGAAATGGAGGGTCCAACAGGAGGTTGAATCTCCACAACAATGTGGTTTTCATCCCATCCGTGGAAAAGGAGAGTTTACCCAACCAGTCTACATGTGTTTTGTGGACTTGGAGAATGTGCTCGACTGTCTCCCTCGGGGTTTGGCATACCGAGCCCCCTGATACGGGCTGTTCGATCCCTGTATCACCGATGTCAGAGTTTGGACCGCATTGCTGGCAGTAAATCGGATTTGTATCGAGTGAGGGGTGGACTCTGCCAAGGCTGCCCTTTGTCACCGATTCTGTTCAGAACCTTTATGGACAGTATTTCTAGGCACGGTAAGGCAACGAGGGGGTCCGCTTTGGTGGCCTCAATATTGCATTCTCTGCTTTTTGCAGATGATGTGAAACTGAAGGCTTCTTCAAGCCGTGATCCCCAACTCTCACTGGAGCAGTTCACAGCCAAGTGTGAAGCGGTTGGGATGAAAATCAGCACTTCCAAATCTGAGACAATGGTCCTCAGTTGGAAAAGGGTGGAGTGCCCTCTCCGGGTTGGGGATGAGATCTTGCCCCAAGTGTCGGAGTTTAAGTGTCTTGGGGTCTTGTTCACGAGTGAGGGCAGGAGGGAGCAGGAGATCAACAAGCAGACTCTGTATCGGTATGTTATGGTGAAGAAGGAGCTGAGCTGAAACACAAAGCTCGAGTTTCCTGAGCAGGGTGTCCGGGCTCTCCCTTAGAGATAAGGCGAGAAGCTCGATCATCCGGGAGGGGAGCTGCCTCCCCTCCACATCGAGAGGAGCCAGATGAGGTGGCTCGGGCATCTGAATAGGATTCCTCCTGGATGCCACCATGGTCAGGTGTTTCGGGCATGTCCCACCGGCAGGAGGGCCCTGGGAAGTCTGGGCTTCCCTGCTAAGACTACTGCCTCCGCGACCCAACCTCGAACAAGCAGTAGAAAATGATATGTTATGGTCTGACAAGTCCACATTTCCACTTGGTTTTGGAAATCATCGATGTCATATCCAAAGAGGACCATTTGGATCGGGGGGTTAGTGTCCATGGCATGGATAACTTGCACATCTGCGAATGCACCAATAATGCTGAAATTGCAACTTATGCTGCAAGCAATAGCAAAGTCTATTTCAGGGACCGCCCTGCTTATTTTAACAAGGATATGCATGTGTTACAACATCATGTCTTCATTGTAAAAGAGCAGTCCACACCTGTTTCTAATCGAACATGTGCATTGTGAAGCACATAATATGACAACGGACACCCTCGACTGACAAGCAGCTTAAGTTTCAGATCAAGCAAGAAGAACTTGACCTTTTTTTTAACAAAAGTATAATCAACTTAAACATGAAGTATCTTGTTTTTGGGGTGAATATTGGTTGAAAAGGATTTGCAAATCATTGTGTTCTGTTTTTGTTTGTTTTATACATACTCTCCCAACTTCTCCCAAATTGCCGTTTGTATTTGGTGGTTTAAACTAAACTAAGTTAAGCTGTGATAAACAAAACTAAACAGCATCAGTTTTGTGAACATGAGCAACATCCGGAGACCTCCACAATGACTATGCTGTGCATCGAAACAGTAGTTGAATAATGAATTGATCATTTTTCTGTAGCCAATCAAGGAGCTTGAATCAAATGCCTTTCCCTAACCTGGGCACTGCCGCCTACCAGATTACATCTACCATCATGAGATCTCTTGTGTCATCACTATACTGAAACACAGTGTGTCTTTGATTCATGTATCTTTCACAGTTATTATATGCTTGTTATGGAAAACCACGACAAAGGGACTGGTTGTGGAAGTTCATGTAGAGAACAGTCTCATGTACAGTACCATAAATTTGTCGCGGCCAATGTGGTACAATCTGGAACTTTAGTGCCAGGCTGCTTGCTGGCTGATTGAAGAGGAAGCTTAAGAGACGACATACAGGAAGTGAGTGAGGCTTGTGTCAGGAGTGAAGACATTTTGGTATGTTGTGATAAAATGGCCAACAACACGAAATACATCATACACTGTTCTTTTGTGCTGATAAAGTCTGTGGATTTGTAAGAATAAAAAGACAAGGGACATAATTCTCACTTCCTCCCTAAGGAAAATAACATGCAGTAGCTGCCTTCACTGCTTAGTCTCCAGTATTGGGGGAAAAAAGTCATAACATATTGCATGAGAACATTTGGAAGTTAGTAAGTAAGTAGAGAAAACAATAACTAAAAAAGAAATTCAAATACGTTCTGCAGATTTGATGTTAAATTACTATGAGTACCCATTTTTACCAGTGCCATTATCAGTGAAGCGAGAACAATATTAATCAGTGACAATTTAATAACAGTTTGGATTTTTGACACTGACACAATACTTCAATACACTTGAATACAACAGAGTCTTTGCCAGTCGGCCTTTTGCTGCTGACATTTATGTTTGACTAATATTTTTTCTTCACTGCTGTATTAATATTATCTTGAGGTGAATTCAATATTAAGCCTAGGCAAGGACTTGAATAATTGGCCTACATCTCGCAAATATTTGACACACGGTGCATTTCATTTGTATCAATTCTGACTTAAACAATAAACTCTTACATGAACAAAGAACAAAAACCACAAACAGCAAGTGATGTTAATCATTGGGCCAGTCGCTTTTGACCGTAGGAAGGCTGTGTGTGTTTTTAGGCAGCATATTGCTGAACCTGCTGTGACATTTTTTTTGCCATCTCGATTTAGTTATCGCTGGTCTCTTCGTCACTGTCCTTCATCGAAATGCCTTGCATCCCTCCTTCCCTCACTGACGCGGTGGCTTCTTCTAAGGTCAGACGATTTCGAACAGTCTCATACATCTTACTATTTAATGTGGAGTCCAGAACCCCTTGAAGGCGGAAGTCACGGTACTTTTTCTAAAAATCAAAGACACAAGAAACAGTATTACACTTTAAGTATTACATTTTAAACAGGACATACAGTACTGCACATGTTTATAATTGGGCGTTCTTAGGTTAATGTATTTATTTCAAGACACAACATCGAGTCCACTTTTTCTCTGAGGGTTAATGTGGTCCGGCTGCAGAGCTGAGAAAAAGTACCACTCCAGCGGCCACAAATGGAAACTGTAAGGTGGCTTTTAGAAAGAATGGATTTGTCATGGTTTTACTCTCAGAGCTGTTGACGTTTGGTTTTCTCTTTTTCTTTTTCCCATTTCAGTGCCTAAGTTGCGTCGGGGGCGTTCCCCTAGAGCCGTGCCAACGGCGCATTGCAATCACGGGAGTCTAAAGGACTTTGGCAACGGAAAGCCATCGTTGCTCACTACTTTGGAAACAAGTGTTCGATTATCTAGACCAGGGGTGCCCAAACCTTTTGGATCAAAGATCTACTTTTCGATCAACTAACCTCCCGGGATCTACCCTTACCGGCGCGGGCATGCGCACAAACACACACGCGCACACACACACACACACACACACACACACACACACACACACACACACACACACACACACACGCCATGATGAGAAACAGCCATGATGAGAAACCGCCTGAAACAGAGGCATGCCACGCACTTTTGCAGCCTGTTAACTATAGTAGCTAACACGTACCGTTTTAAAGTGCTTCCCTGGGCCCTCCTAGATTCCTATTCTTTGCTCGGGCCCTCAGTGAATTGTACAAGAAGCAAACTCTGAATGAAAATCATGACGATAAAAGATTACAAGCTGCAATTGTAGACTGCTGAGCGCAAACAACTTCCGGTGACGTAATCCCGCGCCACCATAAATTCAAGATTTACCTGCTTTATTTTATTTAAAAAAAATAGTGAAAATCAGACTGATAAGATGATTAGGGTGCAGTGTATATTAACACAAAAAAATATATTACTAACATGTACAAAGACACACAAATGGTTGCTTGTTTTTTTTTCTTTTCGACACTCCTCGGATCTACTTGGGACCTGTCTTCGATCTACCCGTAGATCAGGATCTACCTAATGGGCACTGATCTAGACTCTTACGCTTATGTTTCATAGCTCTCTAGTCATCGTGTTTTAACTTCACATGCACGTATTGTATTCCGGTCATGCTCGGTGTCGTGATTTTTGATATCCTTGCCGTTTGCAAGTGTTTTGTGTTGATTGTGTTTTTATCCTCGCTCTTTCTAGCCAGAGGCTTTTGTTGTACTTTGTCACTATTAAATCTCATTTGTCATCTTAAACTTGTCTACGTTTGTGGAATCTTTTTCATCGGTTCTCACCGGAACCTGACAGAATTGACCATGTCTGCATTCTCTTCGAGAGGAGCCAATCTGTGGAACTTTTCCCTGGATAATTAAAATATTTGGTAAGATTAGGCTTGTTTAAAAAGCGCACAAAATTATGGATGAGCCATAAGCAGCAGTACACTCAATTTAAGGCTACAAGTGTTTCTTCATTTTGTTTTTATCATTGCTTTTTATTCAACTCAACTGTATTTACTTAAAACACTGTTTTAAAGTGCTCTGTTGTGTTACAGTTTGTTTTTGTATCTGTCCATTTCTGACAGTTTGTTTTTGTATCTGTCCCTATCAAATAAACCCACCCATCCATTGTCCAGTCTGCTTATCCTCACAAGAGTCAGGGGCGTGCTGGATCAAGGTGCAGGCGGACTTTTGTAGTGGTCTGCGAACTTGTGTAGTGGATGTCATCATAGGGGCATTCCATTCAGAAATATAGTCACACAGGGAATTGAATCCTCTGAATCATTATGAAAATCAATTCAGTGAACGCATTATTGTTTTCATCATCGTTGTATATTTTTTGAAGTCATCCCACTGGCCAGCATGCACTCTTACATGCACTACCTGTCAGGGGTGAGATAAATAGCCTGAAATGTGTCATAGGAGAGGACATATTTGAATAAAGAAGTCAACCCCAAAATTGTCATTACAATATGTTCTATTCTAAACACAGCATTTTGATTAAAATTGCATTTGTTAAATATGAATTAAGCAGCAAATTCCAACCGCTTTTATCCATGACAGGGGGCGGCCATTTTGCCACTTGCTGTCGATTGAAAATGACATCACAGTATGTAATGGTTCAGGTAACAACCACTCATGCCTCACCTGTTTTCTGAGTTTGGTCAGATGACGTTGGCGAGCAGAGCTGTGATTTGTTGTTTGCTGTGCCCTGAGTAAAGGTGATGTCATTTTCAGTCAACAGCCAAGTGGCAAAATGGCTGCCCCCTGACACTGCTAAAAACGGGTGGATTTTGCTCCTGAATTCATATTCCACATAGGCAGGATGCCGTGTTTAGACAAGTGGGGGCAGCACAGAATATATTATTGTGATGACATTTTTAGGACTGGCTTCCGCTTTTTCAGTAGCCAGTGCTTATCTGCAAGGGTATCTTTCTCCTAACGTTGTCAGCAGCGACAATGCTCCGGTCACGCACAGATCATTTCGTCGTTGTGCACACTGAGACACCTCTCGTCAAGACTGTCATTGCACCTGATTTAATGGGAATGAGAGGAGACACTTTGATTGTGTTCATGCTGTGCCATCTGACACGCATCTGTTAAATTACCAAAACTTGGTCTATCTAACCCGCCGCCGAGCAGTGCCGGACTTGTGCCGGTCACAAAAAGAGCCCTGAGTCTCTGTTCTGATCAAGGTTTCTTGAACTTTCTTCCTCAGGAGTTTTTCATTTCGTCTGCCACCGTTGTGCTTGTTCACGCAAGGGTAAACAATTCGGTTCCTTTAATGTGTGAGGCAGAAGACCTGCTCCAAATGTGCCTGCTGTGTAGTGGCACAACATAAAGTTGACTTAACTTTAAACCGTAACCAGTCTCTCAGATGAAAAGGGTTCAGAGACTTGTTCCTTGCTCCTTTCTGGTAATGAGGTTTCGAGCAGTGTCCGCTCACCATTTTTGTTGGCATTGTTCCAGCATGATCAGAAATTACAAGTTCCATTGAGTCCAGCCTCGCGTCTTGCTGTTTCACTATTTTTTCCTTATAACAGCCCCTTTTTATTTTAATTTTTGTCTCAAATTACTGTTTGACTTGACAATCACTTGTAAGATACAATAGTACTGTTCACACGGCAAGATTTGGTCCGGTGCTGCACCGGGGCTGCCCCAGTAGAGCGTTCACACGTGCAAATTAGCTCCGGCGTAGCCCCGGAAAAGAGCTTATACCGGACCAAATTTGACCCACGTCAGGATGGTGGGTCAAATATTTGCTCCGGAGCAAATGCTCGTTTGCGAAGCAGCACCGGTGTAAATTTGCAGGTGTGAACGCAACTGGGTTAAATTTGCCCCAGAGCAAATGCTTGTGAAGAGTACGTATGGCGAGAATGCGTTGCATTCGTGCTCTGTCGGACATCTGTAATGTGTTTGTTTCATAACGACACAAAACTTGGCTAGTAACATCTTTCCTTTTGTAGGAGACTGGACTGTCTCGGAGTTGTTTGTTCCTTTGTTGTTTGTTCACAACCCCCCGCCCCCCATAGAATTTATTTTGTGATTTCCTCTCTTGATTTTCTGTTTGGCGTATTAGTGTTTGCTTTTCTGAGTATCATTAAAGTCATCGTTCATTTACGTTTTTTGGGCGGTCACTCTCGAGCAGAAGGCACGGAGACCGAGAAGGAGAAGGACGTGCCGGTCCAGTAGTCGCTTGAGTTGTGTATATACAGTACGTTTTAAAAAGAACCAACACGACAGCTCGTTTGTTGTTGTTGTCATTTTGCTCCGCTGCAGAAACTGCCGTGTGAACGCAAGTGGGGCAGCCCCGACACTGTACCGGGGCTGCCCCGCTCAGCGGCAGTGTACGCGTGAACGCTCCACACAATTTGCTGCGGTGCAAAATATCCCGCAACAAAATATCTCGGTGTAGCAAATGTGTGCCGTGTGAAGGGCCCTATAAATTAATTTGTCCAAATACTCCCGACATCCTTTGCAGTTTACTGGAAGAACGTCCTTTGTTATGTAACTTTGTTGTTGCAGAGAGAAATGGTTAAGAAAGCAGTCTTGGAACCTGCCTGTCAGTATAGCTTGATAATTAGGCGGGGCACAGTTTGCAGCTACAGTGAAACTCCTCGACAACGAGATCATGTTCAGGGGGTTTTTCACTGTAGCAAATTTGATCTCAGATGTAAACACACACACACACAAACGTATGTGTACACGCACACACAATCGAATGTGTACTCTTTATTTTTATTTCAATACAGTAGTGCATAAGTATGAGCACACACTTATGTAACACTTCATATTGTCAGTGTAGAAAGGAAAAAAAGGGAGAGAAATTGCGAAATTTCCGATCAGCATTCACTTTCACTTACATAAATTTTTGGATAATGTCTTTTATTTAGCTTGCTCCGTCTTTCATTTTGATCACTTTGACCCTCTCTTCCAGCATCAGAGCTCTTCTTGTCTTAGCTGCTTGACATGCAAAGGTCCGTTTTGTAGCCATTTTATCAACGCAACGTCCATGCTCGTCTGAATCTAACAATAACAAATACTTCTTGGACCCGATGGCTTTTCTTTCCACCATCCCACTGTCTGTAACTCGAACTCCCCTCGATCGCCACACAAGACAGCGTTGCTCAGCTAATGTCATGCAATGAACTTCTAAACCAGGTTACTACGCTCCGTAGTCCTCGATGGCCATAGTTATCTCTCGAAGGCTAACAACCTTATGCTAACTGGAGCGCTTCTCTCTCATTTGCGCACCAGTTAGCGTAAGGTTTTTAGCATGATAACAAGTAAAGCATTTTCGAGGAAAATGCTTTACTTGTAATACGAGGAAACGTTCATTTATTTGAATGTCCGTCGAGCCATAAGCAATTTACTCTGAGCAGCTAATCGGATGCATTCCACTCTATCTTCCACGGATCTAACTACAGTATCTACACACATAGATAGTTGAGGTTCCTCTTGGCCAATTGGAGGCCAGGATGATGCTCAGTAAGCCAATAGCAGGGCAGCTATGAGTATGTTGCGTTCAGGAAATTCGAAGCTGTGACCGAAATAAACATCGTTCACTATGTAAACCAGTGTGGTAGTTGCTTTTGCCGATTCCGAACGAAGCAGTAGAGGTCGCTGTTGGATTAGACTTCATTGTAGTGAATGTCTTCGCGAGGCTGGAGCAGAGAAAATCATATAACGCAACAGGGTTTTTTTTTTCGTTGTATGGGGGGCAGTAGAATGGGAATGATGTTAATGCATGAATATTTTTTCACATTAGGGGGTATATTCGCCCATGTAGGTTTCGTTCTAGAGGAGTTTCACTGTATCTTAATCGTAGTAGCACCATTTATCGACAAAGCCTCCCAATGCAGGCAACTGATTGCACTCATTCTACACATCGTTAAATGTTGCTGTGAGGCCAAGATTCAAATGAACAAAGCCTCAGTCACCTTCAACAGACGTTGATATTAATTTATTGGAAACTTCCTTTGTTAAGTTGACTGAAAATGTCAAATGGAGTTCTCACCTTAACAATTCTGATGAGAATCTTCAACTGATAGACATGCAGTTGCAGGTCCATGCGGTCCGTCAGCCATGTTCCGATGAGGTTCATTGTGCTGGTATACCATTGCTGAAAAAGAGCAGTACGAGTGGATGAGTGAAGCAGAAGCAGGAAGGAGCTGGCAAACAAATCTTTATTTGTATAAAGCGTTCTCTGATCCAATTCAACGACACCCATACAACTTAGCACTGAAAAAAATACAGTGTCTTTTCCTCTCAAAAATCGGCCCCATCGGCACAGGCTGTTATTTAAGTGTTTACTCCAGGAAGAAACAGCAGGCAATGAGGCATCACTTAATAGGATCCTAATAAAGAGGGATGACGCTCTTGGCACAAAACAGAAAGTCCTGTGAATGACAGACCTACAGGCACTTGTCGAAGGCCGTGAAACATTTCGTTGTAGTTTCCCTGTAGGATGTTTAAGTTCTGTTGAATTTGCTGTTTCTGTTCAAAAGAAAACCACCATCACAGTGCACTATTGGAGCAAGGACAAAGTCATATTGGGATACTTATGTTTGATAAAACAAACAATAATTGAGATTTCAATCTTTTTCTGTCCAACAAAACCAGGGAATGAAAACCAGGGGTGGGTGGGGGTGCGGGGGTTGACTGTGATGCAGATAATGACTGGTACCAAAAGATCACTTACTAACACGACAAACATTTTCTTGACATTGCTAGTATTCTTCATACAGGTGCATGTTTCAACCTTGTGATGCGGTCATGACTCGATTTAGACCACTCTCCCCTACATCAGTACCTACAAGGCACACTGCGCGCAGAAGCCCAAAGCTTTCATATGTCCCTCTGTTGTCATGTGTAATTGATGGAGAATAATGAGCACAGGCTGATACTAATGGAAGGTGACTGACTTCAACTGTCAGGGTCACAGAAAAGTGGATGCACGGCGAATCGACTTGGAATAAATTGGGTTGGATAAAGAGGTGCCAGATGCTAAGCGGTACTTTCTGAGTTGGAAAAGTTGAAATGATTCCTATTTAACATCTCTTGTTAGCCCACTGCAGCTGATAAATTTTGGCCTTTAATGTTAATTTTCAGGATCAAATTCATCACCATCAAGCTGCACTTTCGAAAGGCCTGGATTCTGTAAATAAGACTGATTGTTGAAGTTCAAATGCCCCAAATGTTGGAGTTTTGTGACACCATTTCTGAAAGGATGGCCAAGTGAAGAGAAGAGTCAATTGGTCACTGGTCAGTATTCTGTTATTCATCACACAACAACGAAGGCTCGTAAGTGTTTCAGTGCCATGTTTGGGTGGTGATGATCATCAGTCGCTGACTACAGAATGAGCAACACATAAACGCACATCCCACTAAATTAGATCATTAAACAAATGGGAAAACACTTTTCTGTCGATAAATTACAACTAAGTTTCTAAAATAAAAATGTCACTTTGATAATTACTTATGTAATATTTACATTTAGATTATGACAAGATGGTGAATTCTGGCTTTAACAAACTGTTAGCATCACAATTATTATTTTTTTAAAAATCATGAAATATTTAACTGTGTATGGTGAAACCATATCAGTTACACATTTTTGAATTGAACTGCTGAAATTTAGATGCCATGTGACATTCTAATTTATTGGAATGCCCTTTGAAACAGAGCACGGCAACTTAGTTTGAAAAACAATAGCCACCATCAGAAGAGTGGAACCAAATTCTTGAGCACTTGTGCCCGCCACCATCAGTAGAGTGGAACCAAATTCTTGAGCACTTGTGCCCGACCAACAACAAAACAAACTCAAAAGCACACCACAATCGCAGCTATGACAGCTGAAGATGAAGAGATCAGGTCAGCGAGTGGGACACGGGTGAGGAGAAGATGGCTGTGGCCATGCAGTACTGGGGTGAATCAGAGCGGCGACCTGGTGCCAGCAGCAGCCTATCTGTCGCTGTGTGCCTGTGAAGGCTTCAGCGTGGCAGCAGGCCTGTGATCTCGCCCCAAGCATAACCCCCCACTGGGAGGCCAGGCTTGGAGTGACTGGCTGCTCTCCCTCTTTCCATCATCCACTCCTTCACTTCTTGTCGTTCTTTAGACTTTTTAGACATGGTGCCACGCAGCACCCATCAACTGCCATTTTTCACAGCAGCCATTTTGTGTCCTCTTCTGCTTTGCTCCTCCTCATTTTATGTCAAAAGAGGCTTGACAGTTATGTTACAAGTTTTCTTGCCGCCATAGCATTTGGGGGGCGTCTGTCAAGGACATCTTGTCTACACATAATGCCTGTTATTTTCATCAAGTTTTAAATCCTTTTTGGGCCAATGTGAGTGTTCTACTCATTTGAAGACATTTAAAACAGTGAATTTGATCCAGGAATTGTCATCAATGTCTCGACAGCATCAGGGCATGAGTTTGATTAATTTTACAGGGCTTTTGCTCGTACTATAACGTGTTGGCTATAAAATATACAACACAGTTTCTTTTTTTAATTTGCCGTATTTTCTGCACTATAAGGTGCTTCAGAGTATAAGGTGCACCTTCAATGAATGGTCTATTTTAAAACTGTTTTTATATACTATATGCACCACATTACAAGGCGCATAGAATAGAAGCCACAATAATGGCTGCGGTTGCATTATGCATCCACTAGATAGAGCTAAGCTAAAAGCAATACAATACAACAATCCAACAAGCAATACAACACTGCTTTATTCATAGTGTTTAGAGCTTCAACAACCGCTGCAGGTCTCACAAAGCACTTGACAGAACATTTAAAATACTACATCCAATACATCAGAATATTGATCCATATATGAGGCACATTGGATTATAAGGCTGTCAGCTTGTGAGAAAAATGAATGCTTTGAAGTGCGCCTTATACAACGACCGAGCAGATGATTGTTCGCAGTCGGTGGCACATTTGATAACAGGCCACTCACAGGGAGCAAATTTATTGCTCATCCGAGGTTGAAATAAGTCTTGAAAATAAGGTGCATCCGCTAAAGACTCTCTGTGTGTGAACCGACTCGGTTTGGTTATGTGATACGGCTTTATTTAAGGAACTGTAACTGCAGTCAATTTAAAACACAGTTTTATCACTTACAGGCGATTTTCAATGGAGAGAAACAAGGAGTGGGCTCCAACTAATAAGAGAAATTACATTCCGCATAAGAGTGATTTATATTTGCTTTACACCTGTTTACAAATGCTGCTTCATGTGAAACCACTCCTCAGTGGAAATAAAAGAATGGGGACCGTTGTTCTCGATCACCAAGGCTTGAAACGTGCAATTCTGCAACATAGTTTGTAAGTCAAGATTTGGATTTTAGCACCCCAACTAAACAAATTGAAACAGGTCTTGAGAATTAAGAGAGATTTCCGCAGGAACTAGCTGATGAGCCGCCCGGAAAGCGGCGAACCAGCTAGTGTGTGTGTGTGTGTGTGTGTGTGTGTGTGTGTATATATATATATATATATATATCTATTATATTATATATATATATATATATATATATATATATATATATATATATATATATATATATATTGCAAAGCAGTGAGCATAAATTTCGATATTTGGAAGGTTCATTCAAAAGTTAGTGGTACACCTTGATGTATATATGTACAGCCATTTCGTTACCCCTGCGTCCTAGACGCATAATTTTCCCGCGGGTCACACAGTTCCAAATAATGTGCGTTTTTGGGACGCAAGGAAATTTTTCAGTCAAAACAAATACAACTATGGGAATCGCTGATGAGAAAAGGATGAGTCCTATTATGCATTTAGAGAGTCCCAAATTTAGAATTCTGAAATGGTCTACTTAATCAATAGCATATGATAATAACACAAACAACAACATATACGTACAATTATAAACAAATGCTGCAAAAGTTTAAATAGTTCAGTAGCAGGCGTAAGGATTTCGGAAATTCATCGTAACCGTTTTTCGGTCCGTCGGATTACCCAATGGGATACCACGATAACTAATTTTGTGTTCTGTAAACCATTTTTCTATTTTGACTGATATTCATAATCAAGAATTCTGAATACTCAAAAGTATAATGTTTCAAGGGTAAATGTTTTAAAACTATCCATGAACAATGAACATTACATCAGCAGCGGTGTACACCAGGTTTATTAAAAAAAATAAATGGATTCAAATATGGTGGAGTCATATGTCATCATGAATACAGCATACCACAAAATCAGAGTATTTTTTTTTCCAATCTCACACTGCAAAGATTAATTTCCTGGTAAGTATTGATGTGGCTTGACACCCTCTTCCCAAGACGATGCATGTGTAATCTGCTATCAATTTGACGAAAGAATCTAACACACGTCATCATCAGTTCTACCAACAGTTAACATTAGCATTACTACACCTTGTGACGATTGTTTTTTTCGGAAATTTACCATGCTACAACCAGGAAATTATACAATAACCAATACTGTTTCATAATATTCTTCATAGCGATTAGCTAATGACTAATTTGCCTTGTAATCGTGCCTCTCGTCGTATCTCGCTCTCGTGTTCTGTGCATACGTCACAGTTGAGTTTAGTGATACGCCCTACGGACGATTCATACGAAAAATCAGACTGGCATTCCCAGTTCTTAAATGTCGTAATTAGTAGACCTTTGTGAGTATTTTCGCCGCCATCTCAAACTTCCATCCGCGTGACTCCTCAGTTTTCGGACGAAAATAGCAACCCACATGCGCACATAACGTTATCTGTTCCGTCCCCCCAACACTGGAAACAAAACAAAACGAAAGTAATTTCGAAGAAACACACACACACCACACCACAAACACCTGTACAGACAGTGAAATCGCATTGATCACACAGGAGAGACTTGTTTGCGTACAGTCAACTCGTGTGCGGTGACTTTTATGGTTAAACGATTTTTCGGTACCGTCAAAATGGCGCCACGAAAAACGACATGCTACCGGTAACAATCGTTACCATGAAATCTTCAGGCCTGCCGTTTTTGTTGTTGTTGTTGTTGTTGTTGTTGTTGTTGTTTTGACTGAGAAATTTCCTTGCGTCCCAAAAACGCACATTATTTGGAAGTGTGCGTCCCACGGGAAAATTCTGCGTCTAGGACGCAGGACGCAGAAGTAACGAGATGGCTTGTATGTATATATGTTTTTGGCTGGAGTACCTGGAGAAAACCACATAGGCACGGGGAGATCATGCAAACTCCACACAGGAAGGCCAAAGCCGGGATCGAACCCACGACCTCTGCACCGTGAGGTCGACACGCTAACCACTCGACACCGGGCAAACCCCACAAGAAAAAAAGTGAATAATGAGACTGAATTTCCACTGTATGTTTTTAAAATCAATTGATATGCCCTTCAGCCACCACCACCACTTTTTTTCCCCTGCTCCAACTTTACCCCAAGTTACATAAAAACCCTGACAAGTATCAAAAGCCAATTGGCACTTGCAGACCTTGTCAAATGAACAGTGATTGCCCCCTCTTGTTTAAGTCATTTTGGCAAGAATTAAAAAGAAAAGAAAATCCTCATAACAGATTAATTCACCCGATCTCGTTTTTTAGGGTGCATGGCAGCAGGGGGCTAGCACTTGATAACAGCCAAAAAAAGCGTAATATGACTCTACATAATAATGCCATAACCACAGGACCTAAATCTGTGATCCTACTGATTCAATTTCTTCAACCAGGATATCGTTTCGTGTGTAGGTGTGTGTGTGTGTGTGTGTGTGTGTGTGTGTGTGTGTGTGTGTGTGTGTGTGTGTGTGTGTGTGTGCGCATACATTAATGGGTTTTGTCACCTTGTGACATGCTGATGAACCCCGACCTATACACATGCGACAAGCACGTTACACACAACATGCAACATTGCAGACACATTCTCACATGTACACGTATACATCTGCTCGTCCAGCACCGCTTCAAGCGAGAGCTGGGAGAGAGAGAGAGAGAGAGAGAGAGAGAGAGAGAGAGAGAGAGAGAGAGAGAGAGAGCGACCTCCTGCCCCTATCTGACACCAACCCACCCTTGCCTCCAAAAACTTCCACCCACTGCCATACACACAAACCTCGCCTTGAAGCCAGTGTTCACACCCAAGTCTTAACATGCCACTTGGTGGGAGGGAAGGGTGAGGGGGGGGGGGTGTCACCAGCAGGATATGATTCAATAAATGGCACACATTTTCTTCCCCTATTCATCTTTTTCATTTGCATACATTTGCCATGCTGTGTAATGAAGGGGCTATGGCCTTTTTAGATTTGTAGGTCAAATGATGCATACCATTTTTTTCTACACAAGTTTTAACCCTTTCATGCACCAATAAGATTAAGATATCCTTTATTTGTCCCGCAATGGGCAAATTACAATCAGAATTCAGAAAGGAAAAACGCTGGGTAGGGAGAGGGAAAAAAAAATCAACCTCGAACTATCCTCTTCCGAGGATAATTTAAGTCCAGGATAAAAAAATGATGATAACCTGTAACCTGATAACATGATAGGCTGTCCACTGTAGTAACCGCTGTCCCTGAAAGGGTTAAAGCTGTCAATAGACAACAGGATCTTTTTTCTAATAACCAACTTACTTGAAAAGAAAGCTGCAATGCATAATCAACTGTAGATACAATATATCATTTCATTTTCCTCAAGGGCACATTCAAATGTTCAAAATACTCTCCAGGCAAGGATGTCACAGGATTGTTTTTTTTTTTTTTGTCAGCAGCAAATGTTTGTCTCTTGTTCAAGGCCTAAGTGCTTCCCAACAGGCTACTGCTGCCCGTCAAGCTACTCCTACTCCAATTATTATTACGAGTTCTGACATACCGTATATCCTCATTTGAGACCAGGTGCACAAATTCATTCAACTGCTGAATGGAGAGGCGGGGGGGAGGCTAATGAGGCATTTTAAGATTAATAGTTGAAAGTATTACATACAGATTTATAAACATTTCCATTATCAATAACTAATCATTGATTAAAACTATACATTATGTACATACAGTATGTATTACAATGTATGTCAAGTGAAACTGGAACTGCGACTGAAAATTAGGAGAAATGCTGAGTAAATAACAAGGAAGGAGACAGACTGCAAAGTGCATCACTCCCCGCCATGTATGGTGCTGTGAGAAAGTATTTGACCCTTTCCTGATTTCTGTGTTCTTTTCATATTAATCACATACAAAGGTTTCAGTTCATCAAACCAATTTTAATATAACACAGAGACTACCCAAGGAAATACAAAATGCAGTTTCTAAATCCCAATTGAATTTATTAAGGTACAAACACCCCAAAACTACCTGTCCCCATGTGAAGAAGCAATTCATGGGGGGGGCACCCCTTGTTAAATCACAAACTGTGACTCACGACAGTTTTGGGAAAGCTGAGTTCAATTTCACAGGCAACACCCAAGCACCACATTTGTTGAATCAAGAAATCACTTAAATCAGGGGTGCTCAAACTTTTTGGACTGAAGATCGACTTTTCGATCACCCAAACTCCCGCGATCAATCCGTCAACGCACGCCATGATGAGCAACAAACAGCCTGATACGGAGGCACGAGACACACTTTTGCAGCCTGTTAACTATCGTTGCTCACAAGCCTCTTTTAACGGCCCTCTTGATTCCTATTCTTTGCCCGTGCCCTGTGTGAATTGTACACAAAACAAAGTCTGAATGAGAATATGAGAATAATGAAAACGATAAAAGATATAGCGCAACAGCTCTGATCACAAGCTGCAATTGCAGACTGCTGAGCGCGAACAAATGCGTGATGCAGGTCACGCGCCACCGTAGGTTAAGGATTTACCCGCTTTATTTCATTTTATTTTTTTAAATACTTTTTGTGAAAATGCGACTGATAGGATGATTAGGGTGTAGTGTACATTAATACACAAAAAAATATTACAAACATGCACAAAGACACGCAAATAGTGTTGTTTGTTTGTTTGTTTGTTTGTTTGTTTGTTTTTTCTCCTCTACACCCCTCGCGATCGAGTTGGGACCAGTCCGCGATCTACCAGTTGATCCCGATCGACGCAATGGGCACCCCTGATTCTGTCAAAGTGGAGTCGGCTACAAGATGTCAAGAAACAAACGCATCATGCCACGATACAAAGAAATTCAAGAAGAAATGAGAAAAAAGGTTTTCAAATCTATCAGCCCACAAAAGGTCACAAAGCCATTTCCAATACATCACCAGGAGTGCAACGACGACTCATCCAGGAGGTTGCAAAAGTGCCTAGAACAACACCCAAAGAACTCCAAAACTCGCTGACCTCAGTTCAGTTCTGTGTGCACGACTCTACTATAAGAAAGACACTGACCAAAAATGGCATCCATGGGAGAGTTCTCAGGCGAAAATCACTGCTGTCCAAAAAGCACACAGAGGCTCGTCTCATATTCGCCAAAAGATATCTTGATAATCCTCAAAACTTTTGGAAAAACATTCTGTGGACTGATGAGTCAAAAATTTAACTTTTTAGAGGATGTGTGCCCCGTTACTTCTGGGGTAAAAATGTCACGGCCTTTGATTAAAAACAACATTGTGCCAACAGTGAAGCATGGCGGTGGCAGTGTGATCGTCAGTGGTTGCTTTGCTAACTCAGGACCAAGACAACTTGCTGTGATTGATGGGGCAGTACATTTTGCTGTCTGCCAGAAAATCCTAAAGGAGAACGTCTGACAATCAGTCAGCGCCCTCAAACTCAAGTGCTCTTGGATCATGCAGCAGGACAACACACCAGCAAGTCCACCTCTGAATGGCTAAAAAAAACTAATAATAATGTTTTGAAGTGGGAAGGGTCAAAGTCTGAATTTGAATCCAATTGAGATCCTGTTGTGTGACCTTAAATAGGCAGTTCATGCTAGAAAACCCTCCAATGTGGCGGAATTGAAGCAATTTTGCGAAAAAGAGTGGGTGAAAATTCCTCTGCAACAATGTGAAAGACTCATCACCAATTATCGCAAACGCTTGATTTCAGTTGTTGTAAAGGGGGGCACAATACATTATTAGGTTATGGGGGCAATTACATTTCACGTTAGGGTCAGAATGGTTTGGAGTTTTGGTTGGGCAATGGTTTGGGCCACCCAAAAATATGAATCTTTCATTTGAAAAAAAGTCTGTGAGAGGTTTTTTGTTTGTCATTTCATTGCAAAACCAAATAACTCTAACACTAAATTTTCTCCATAAACACACAAGTCCCAAATGTTCACATAACTATAAAATTGTACTAAAATGTCACATATTGTGTTTACAGAATCAAATTATGGCAAGTAAGTGCACTACAACTGCAGTCCCTGAACCTTAATTTAGATGAGCCCTAAATCTTAATTAGGGGAAAACAAGTCCTCGAGTAATTCGAGTGCCTTTATTTAAATAAATAAATAAATAAATAAAATGCTGGAGGAATTTTTTTACTGCCTCTGCTAACTATTTTAGTGTGCACCACTGGAAAGACAAGACAAGCCATTCACAGCATGGCTATGCATGGGGGCAACATGCCAAACATTACATGGACATCAATGGCTTGGTACACTTTTATTTTGAAGTTCACCTTTAAAATGCATGTGATGCGGCAGCAACTGGATGCTGGCATGAGCCCAGTTTTTATTGCCATGACATATTGTCACCAACGTCAACAAAATGTCTTCTCAAAATCCTGTATAATTGGATGAAACAAAACAAAACAAAACAAATAAAAGCCAATAATCAAGTACACCACCACTGTATAATGCGGCGCCAGTCGCCAGGGTAAGCGGCTAATGGCTATCAGCTAGCAGCTAGCTATCAGCAGCGGGTGTCCAGTTTAGTCTGGCAGCAGCCGTTAGACTATATATAATTATTACAATAAAATTAAGTTTATTGTTCTTTAACCAAGCAGAAATGTATCTTATGTGAATACTCAATCGTTCAATAGAATTTTTAGTCTGAATACGATGATATTTGATAGCTATAGCCCTAATTGTAACTCGTCAAAGTCATTGTCATTTTATCCATGCTTTCATCATCACTAAATGACAGTTTGTCACCACTATTTTTGGAATGTCAGCCAGTCCGTCATTACTACTTTAACCACGCTTCCATTCTCAAAATTACAGTTAAAAAAATGCTTCATTAAAAAAATTATTACAGCTGGTCACCTCTATTTTAGGACTGCTGGATCATCTTTTTTGGTGGCATCGGCGACAGCCAATCAAAAACCCACTTACAATGTCTCACACACACACAAACTGCACAAGCACAAGCGCACACACTGTATTTCTCTCATATGTTTGACTACACCAGGGTTGCTTCAAGTGGAGAATAGAAGGGGATGCTCTGACGAAAAATAAATAAGTAAATAAATAAAATTTGAACATTGGTAGTCAATCTGGTGACCAGTGGTTGTGTTGGCTGCTAAATACTATCTTGGCAATTGACAGTTCACCAACTGGAAACAAGTCAATGTACATAGCTGCGCTTACTGTATTTGATTATTCTGCTAATCAAGAGGTACCCAATATCTCACATCATCATTTCAAGGCACTTATTTTACTTTAATGGAATGGCAACCACAAACCCTGAAGACAAGCGGCGATGAGTAACATGCATACGTGTACACATTATTTACAGGCAGAAAACCTATAAAAAGTCAAACCATTTGTAAGGTCAGTGAACCCTGTTTGAGGGGCCGCTCAGGAGCTTTTGTGCTGCTGAGAGCCAGGAATGTTGGAGCTGATGAGGGGCCTCACAACAGGGGGTACATGAGGATTACAAGCTACCGGGCCTCTGCCTCTTTCTGCCTCTGGTGCCCCTCCTATCTATTTGTGTTTAAGACTGTGGAAGACCACCTACTTATATGTGCAGTTTCTTTTTTTTTTTTAATCATTCCAATTTTGAAACTCATAGCTCAGGATGTTATTTCTGGTCTGTCTGTGGGCAGCATGGCTCACTCAGAGGTACAGTGGTCATTTACCAACCAGGAGGTTGGTATTTTGATCCTCATTGCAGGATTGCTTGAGCAAGATACTGAACCCCAAGTTGCTCCTGGTGCTGCGTCACCAGTCAGTATGAACAAGATATAAATCAGCATGCATTGTATTCTATTGTATTGTATTGAGATAACAGTGTGAAGCGCTTTGAGTACCCGCGGTAGAAAAGCGCGATACAAGTGACATCCCATTTACCATCTGCCCTTACCTCAAGTCTGGAACCCGTTTACTTCCCTACTTTCTTAGTTTGTCTCTGGAGATGGTTCTTTTTTTTTCTTCTTCTTTTTTTTTTTTAAACTGTTATCTTGTTTTGGGGTCATGGGCCGAAGCCAAAGTGCCGGAAATAACGATGAGCCACAAACTCATGGCAATGAAGATAATGTTGATGATTTTTAGTAGTAGTAGTAGTCAGAGTAGTAGTAGTACGGTTAGTCATCCTATTCTAACAATATCAATCATTTTCATTCAAGACATTAAAGTAGACATTTCAAAGTTTTTTCATTACATTATCATAACCGTAAGTCATTGTTCAGGCCAACATTTGAGAAAGGGAGACAAGAGCGAGTGAGGAAGGCAGATAGAAATACAGTAACTCGAGAGAAAGACGAAGAAAGACACAGGCAGAGAGGGAGGGAGAGAAAACAAAAGAGAGAGCGAGAGAGAGCGAGAGGTAGAAAGAGAGAGAGAGATGCCCTGCTGAGACCCAGCTGTGTCTGCAATTAGCAGCAGGCATGGAATGATGATTGTGGATGCGCCAACACTAATCTCAAATGACATGTTTCTTTTTGAGGGAGAAGCAAGCAGAACACCAAAAGGCAACGCTGCTTTTTCCTCACAAATACACATGCCGACACTGATAAACACAAAACCCACACAGGCACACAAACTCACACACGAGTGTACGGATCATCTTGAAGGAGTGGAAACTCTAAATCTGACTACAAGACATTTTGCACTTTGCACAATGGGTTTGTCTAATCCTACCTGGTCTGCTTTTCAGAGCCTACTGTTGGCCTATTCTAGTCTGGCTCACAAGCTCAGCAGAGAGGCCCCATTGATGAAGACACTCAATTACCATAGTAACTCACACAGTAGGAAGGAACACTCCCCTCCACAGCCCTCCCTCCAATCCCAGTCCCAGCAGCAACCCGCAATCCCCCTTTGCATCCAGCTGCATGCTCAACTTGTCATCCAACAGCAGGTCTAAGCCTGACCCCCAAAGAGCACAAGGAGCTTTTCACACAAGGCTAATGGTGCTCGGGCTCCTGCACTGAATGATGTCATTCCGCATTCCTCACAAATGTTGATACATCTGAAATTGGAACTTTGCTTGTATCACATGACAACTCAACTGTAGGCAGGTGGCAAGCTGGTTTATTTGGAAAAAAAAGTTTAGAAATGCTCTCTCTTTCAGCAGCTGGTCTACACACACACCATCATTAATTTTCTTTTGAGTCAGACCATAATACTGTTTTTAAGTGAAACCGTTCAGTGGCGTAAGATAGAATCCCAAAGGTTGAAGCATCAGAATTGTAATTATGACAGAGAGAGAGCTAGAGAGAGAGAGAGAGAGAGAGAGAGAGAGAGAGAGAGAGAGAGAGAGAGAGAGAGAGAGAGAGAGAGAGAGAGAGAGAGAGAGAATGTGTATATGTATGTACAGTATGTATGTATGTCTGCACATGGCAATGTACAGTGTTTGTGTGTGTGTGTGTGTGTGTGTGTGTGTGTGTGTGTGTGTGTGTGTGTGTGTGTGTGTGTGTGTGTGTGAGTGAGTGTACAGGATGCATATATCATTTTCTCCCCGTACTTGCTTGGGTTTTCTCTGGTTTCCTCCCACATTCCAATAAATATGTGTGGCAGGTTAATGGAACAATTCAAAATTGTCCTTAGGTGTGAGTGGGACCACGGATGGTTGTTCGTCTCTGTGTGTCCTGCGATTGGCTGGCAACTGGTTTGGGGTCCCTCTCTCTCTCTCTCTCTCTCTCTCTCTCTCTCTCTCTCTCTCTCATAATTATAAAATTACTATGGTGATGTTTGAACCTTTGGGATTAACAACTGCAGTGTTCCCCATCCTATCTTGCGCCACTGAACAGTTTCAATGAAAAACAGTATTTTGACTGAATGGCACAGAAAGATATGACTTCATATACTGTACAATGCTCCATTAAACTTGAATGTAGTTGGTGTAATTAGAAGTATCCCTGTGCTTCTTTCTCTTCATTCTGTCCCATCTCAATGTAATCTCTTTTCTTTCCAAAGACTCCAAAGGCTCATCTTTTAAAGCTGTTTTGATGGCTTCATTGCTTCATTTGAAAGCCTGTCACGACATACTCCACAGGGCAGGTTTGGTGTGTGTGAGTAAACAAGCAATAAAGCCGTACCTTAAGTAGGACTGCTGATATTAGTTGGGTTACTGGATACCTATTCTAATTCGAATTTTCAAGCATTGCAAATGTAAACCCGACTGGAACCACAACAAATGTGGAAAACCTTTACAAAAAAGTTTTATTGCTGCGAGGTGATGGATTTTCAGCCTATTGACAATAGGAAAATGCAAATTTCGGCGATGGAAAAAGGTTTTGTGAATAAACGTTTATAGGACCGGATACTACCTTACATGTTTTGACCGGATATTGCGTCACACCTCCATATTGAAGTCACAAAAAATAGCGGAGGACAATAAAGTAACGGATATTGAGAGTGATGAAGAAATGTAAAAATTTATGGAATTAAAAAAAGAAACGAACATTAACGGCATTGCTGGCCTCCTTATCGCCAACAGCATTGTCAACATAAACAATCTTTTTTGCCGTCTCCTTTTCATGATGGTTCCCGATGTGGTGAATGCTGACACAATTGTGACCACAGTTCTTCTAAACCACGAAAGCTCAATCAGCAATCCGCCCGTGATCACTTTTGTTGACAGTCAGCCGAGTGTCTTGTGGCAGAAAGACGTTCTCATATGGCGCAGCTTCCTCTCAGTGTTTGCAAAGTAATGACAAATGGAAACGGGCAGAAGTCGCATGTTTGTTTTGTGCAATTTCACTAAAGTCGCTTAAAAATATTTTATTGTACTTATTCTATTCACTTGAATTAGATTTTCTTTTCACAATTATATGACTTTTCTCCTAATATTTACACTACAGGCTATAAATTCTGAGACAGCGCAGGCACATCTTGATTTTCGTGCCGGTGCAAGCCTTGCTTCGCGTGTTTGTGAATTTGGTTGGTCAGTTGTGGGTCATGTTGGGCGTTGCAGCATACTGAGGGTGCAGCCAATGCCGATCACAAGTGTGGCTTGATTTAATGAAGAGTCACCTCAGTGCAATAGTTAGACGAAGATGAAACTGTGCAAAGGAGGTGGCATGACACGTGTAAGTAAACGGAGTACCGTGTCTGACGAGCTGGGTGTTCCCTCCCACGACCAGTCTCAGCCTGTTCTGCTCTAAATTTCGGTGTCATAATCAGGTGAGGTAATCAAATTAAAATATATCTATTACCAACATTGACGGATCTAACAAATGCAAATGCTGTTTTGCTGCTGTGAGCCTGCCCTTCACATATACTAAACCATTAATAGCAAGTCATCTCAGGTTTGATGAATTATTATGTCCTCCTCATGACAAATGATGGGAAAAGGGTCCCAAAAAAAAAAAAACTGTGCTCCTCGACTTATGAGTGACCAGACTTAAAACTTTTTCAAAATAAAAGACGTCGCTAGGCTGATTTTGCCTTGAATTGCGAACATTTCCTCATCAGTTTAGATGGCAACAGCAACAAACTTCACCTCAGTGTTCCAAGGAAGCAAGACAATGAGTTTGACAACACTTCTCCGGTAAAGTGAGTCTTTACTGCAGGACTACTACAACAATCAGCTAAAGGCACATGTAGACAAAGGTGCCTGTTTTTCCTGGGGGTTGTCATGAAAGCCTGTTTCTTTGGGTGAATGAGTGAATATAGCACATGCTTTGGGACTTAAAATGAGACAAACATGTACAGCAAGAATGACAACTTGCTTTAAATGTGTAAATGTGTCTCTCTCCATGTGGATCGAGAAGAAAGGTGCTGTTCATGTGAAATGAATGGAGCTCAGCATCTTGTAGTGGATGTTGTCATCTTCTGACTCACTGTCTCTGGCCATTCAAGCAAGGGGATTGCTTGAGGAGGGGGAAGGACCGGCAAGACCAAAGCAGTAGGACTAAGTTTTTTCCCTCTACAAGCCAACAAGTCTCAAACTGTTTTGATTGTGTTGCGCAAAAGACGAACTGCTGCTGACCATGGACCATAGTGTGAACGCTGCAGGCATGGCAACATAATGGGTTCAATTGACATTTCAGCCATCGAGTGAGTTAAGGAAGCGGTTCAGAAGAACAGGCCGGTAAAGCTCAACCAACAGGAAAGGTAAATAGTTCACAAGAATTTGAACAGTGTTTGCCTCTCCTTGTGTTCCAAATGTTGTGTTAGATCGATGGGATAAAAAAACAACAGCAACATCAAAAAGAAGCTGGCCATTTGTTTCGAACACATATACACATGCATGATTGTGGGAGGATGGTGTTTATGGGCTATGTTGTGAGAAACTAAACAGTTGGAATTATGGTCAGCGACCAGTCATTGAGCAAACACACAATGAGCAACAGAAAAGCTCTGTGGTCGACAATAAAAAAAGGAAAGGAAAAAAAAAGCCGCCAGCTCGGGGCCCTGAGAAAAGTAAGCCATTCTCCTCACAAAAAGCCGCTTAGGGGTGGATTGAGGGAAAGGAAAGGAGGGCTAAAACACTTGTGGGCTGAGGGAACTCTATAGAGGGAGTGAAAATGGAATAAGCCAGCAAGCACTTGAGGGTCCCGCCGAGCACCTGAATGGGACAGAGGGGTGGAGTGCCAGAGGGGGTCTAGTGAAGGTGAATGGCCTTCTTTTTGGGTCCAATTTGTCTCTTTTCACCCCGCTCGCCCTGCTCCGACTCTGACAGATGTACAAAGAGGGAGCGGCGCTGGGCCACTCATCCACATACGCCCGTGAGCAGCTGTCACTTTTGTCAGGCAAGTTAATCAAACAAATGCCACCGTACCACCCTTTTTAACAAGGCAAAGGGGAAGAGGGGTGAAAGGAGGCATGTAAAAGGGTGATAGAGACCCCAGAGATAACATGTGGGTCCTTGATCAATTCACCCCACCAGACTTCATCAATAAACCAGCGGGAGCTGATAAAGGAGAAGTTGCCATTAAACTTGTATTTTCCACTTCTGATGATCATGGCTTTCGTGATCTGAGTTGTTTCCCCCAGTGACACAGAGAGAGGGAATATTCATGCAGGATTTGGCGCCCTCCAAAAAAGGGAAAGGGGAAGCAAAATGCTCTCTGTTTGTCATTATCAAGACTCTAAGCTGCTTTAAGGCTTCATGAAACAGAAGCAAATATGTTTGTGTTCAAGCAGTCACACGCGATCAATTCAACCTCTCCCACTTGGTTGGGCTTGTTCAAAATTATGATTGGTGAGATACATGATGATTTTTCCCCAACTGTATTTTTGTTGAACTGTGAGTGTGTGGAATTAATGGCGGTAATTGTTTTACGTGATTGTTATTTACTTATATCTTATCTCTCCACCAGCCATGTTTCTTCTACATCTACTTGTCTGTGACATTATCGTCCATGTCGGCTGGAAGCATGAATCTCGCTGACAATTGAAAATCACTTTCACCAATATCTTCACTCCTGTAATAAATAGATCTTAATTACCAGACCTATCTGTCCTCTTCACCGTGAATACGGACCTTTAAGTGGAATTCTTTCACTCCACACCTGGCTTCTTCTAACACACCATGTGGGCTTCAACGATAACTTCAACCTGTCCTGGGGCCGTGAAACAATTTTGTGACCTGATGTTTTACATGCCAGTGACCAACACAGGAAAACCAGAAGGTCTAAAAGTTCACATTCGGCACACGTTTCATGCTCTTCCACTGCCACAAGAGCGATTATTTACATTCCGCACTCAGCTCCGTTGTCCTCACTGTAGAGTCTGATCTCACCGCACAGCCTCTCACGACAGCTCCGCTACTCCCCCTACCAACTCCAGTCATCACTGCCCTTTCCTGCCACTGCTCTACCCACACGGCCTGCTGTCACAGTTCGATCCTCTTCATCTCATCGTAATAAGTCACGCATCAGCTTGTTCAATCTCCAAACCATCCTGTGGTCCTCTTGACATGTCGCTAGGTTGAAAGTGAAAAAGAAACCATCCATCCCAAGTTCCTCAACATAACCAACATTCCCGCTGCTAGTTTTTGATTATTTCAAGACCTTGTTGTTCCACTTTTCTGTCCCCACTCCACTGAACCCTGCTGTTAACTTCAAAAAGCAAACCCCTCCTTCCCCCACTTCTCATTTTCAGAGTCAGCTGCGTAGTATTTCAACACCTGTTCTCATTCTTGGCGAGTTCAAGTACCACATCGACACGTCATGGATTTGGTGTGCTGAATTTATCAAGCACACCCTCAAATCACAAGCATCAACCTCCATATCTCCAACCCAATGGCAATCAGTACAAAATATCAACAACCCATCCACCCCTTGAAAAATAAACACGTCATAAGTCTTCCATCGCTCTCCCCCTCTCATGCCCCACGTTGACAACTCCTACATCTAACTCAGGTCGGTCCCGGACCCGTGAAATGTTTTGCAGACACCGATCACACAAAAAAATTTGAAACAAACACACCAAGCTGAGCTCATCCTCAATATCATCAACAGCTTTTTCTCATCTTCAATCTCACCTCTCTATCAACAATGCAGGCTGAAGCTCACAAGTAGCATTGACACAATCCTCATTCCATTGTTTCCTTCCATCTGGAAACCTGCGTCCACATCGTTGGTTCTGATTCCACTTCATTGTCACGTTCTGCCCGAAGCGATAACGATCGCTCCGAGCAGAACAAGGAACTAAAGGGTTGGATCCCCGGAAAAACAGACAACGAAAGAATCTTGTCAAAGAAAAGAGTGTCTTTAATGACAAAAACAGAAAGAGCCCGGGAAAAAATGGTAACACAAAACGCTGGTCAAATAAGGACCAGGAATAACAAAGAAGGAAACTACAACTGAAAACGCTCGCGGAAAACAAGACGACGCGAGGGGGGCCTGAATTGGCGGAAATACAATTAATACAAAATCTAGAAGCGAAACGCGAATAACAAGAGTAATCGGCCGTAAGGCAAAAAGGCAACAGGTCGAACGTCAAATAGCGAAATCGAGCGCGAGAGCAATATGGCACGGCGTGGAATTCTCCGTCAGTGAGATGACTGCCGGAGTCTCTAAATAAAGGGGGGTAATCAGCCCGAAATTACGGGCAGGTGTGCCGATGGCGGAGGAGAAAACCCGCCACCTGCTGGCGGACACGCGACGTGACAGTACCCCCCCCTCAATGGACGCCTCCCGGCGGACTACCCGGTTTGGATGGATGTGCAGTGTGGAAGTCGCAAAAGGGACGGATCAAGGATCCAGGAGCGAGGCACCCACTGCCGCTCCTCAGGCCCGTAGCCCTCCCAGTCGACCAGATACTGGAACCCCTTTCCCCTGCGCCGAGAGTCCAGGATGGCACGAACCGTGTACACCGGGTCACCGTCGACGACCCGCGGAGGGGGCGGCGGCGTGGGAGGAGGAGCCAAGTCACTGGAAGACACGGGTTTGAGTAGGGAGACGTGGAAGACGGGGTGAACCTTCATGGTGGGTGGCAGCCGGAGCCTGACTGCAGCTGGACTGATGACGGCCTCGACCTCGAATGGTCCAGTAAATCGGGGTCCCAGTTTCGCAGACGTGCCGGCCAGGCGAAGATCCCTCGTTGCCAACCACACCTTCTGTCCCACCACGTATGAAGGAGCCGGGCGCCGGCGACGATCCGCGATCCGCTGGTTCCTGGCCGCCGTGCGGGACAACGCAGCCCGGGCCTCCTTCCACACGCAATGGGCCCGCTTGAGGTGGTGCTGCACAGAGGGGACCTCCACCTGCCCCTCCTGGGACGGGAACAGCGGCGGCTGGTACCCGTAGGCGGCCATGAAGGGGGACCTACCAGTGGCAGAAGAGACGAGGGTGTTGTGCGCGTACTCCACCCAGGGTAAGTGGTCGACCCAGGATGAGGGACGTTGAAGGCACACACAGCGGAGGGCCGCCCCCAGATCCTGGTTGGCACGCTCGGCTTGTCCATTGGACTGGGGGTGGTACCCCGAGGTCAGACTGGCCGTGGCCCCGAGGGACCGGCAGACCCCGCTTACAGACGCGGGATACGAACTGGGGCCCCCGGTCCGAGACAATGTCCAGTGGAATGCCGTGGAGACGGAAGACGTGTTCGACGAGGAGGTCGGCGGTCTCCAGCGCCGACGGCAACCTGGACAAACGCACAAAATGAGCCGCCTTGGAGAAGCGGTCCACGATCGTGAGCACGACAGTTCGACCCCGGGAAGGCGGGAGACCCGTGACGAAGTCCAGGGCGATGTGGCACCACGGGCGAGGAGGAATGGGCAACGGCTGGAGCAGTCCCGCCGGAGGTTGATGGGACGACTTGCCGCAGGCGCAGGAGGTGCAGGCCTTGATGAACACCGTCACGTCGCTGCGGAGCTCCGGCCACCAGAAACGCTGGGCGACGAGTTGCACAGTCCGGTTCACCCCGGGATGACACGCCACCTTGGACCCATGTCCCCACTGCAGAACTTCAGATCGTAGGGAAGGAGGTACGAATAGCCTCCCTGCTGGGCACTCCGTCGGCACCTGAACCCCCTCCAGGGCTGCCTGGATCCGCTGCTCAACCTCCCACTGGACGGCCCCCACGATGCACCGGGTCGGGAGGATGGTCTCCGGGGATCGATCCCTCCCCGCAGGCTCGTGGAGACGGGAAAGGGCGTCGGGCTTAGTGTTCTTAGACCCGGGAGAGTAGGTGAGGATGAAGTCGAACCTGGTGAGGAAGAGGGCCGACCGGGCCTGACGGGCGTTTAGTCTTTTGGCGGAGCGGAGGTAGGCGAGGTTCTTATGATCTGTGTAGACCGTAAAAGGTTCCTTTGCCCCCTCGAGCCAGTGCCGCCACTCCTGCAAGGCGGTCACAACTGCCAACAGTTCACGGTTGCCCACGTCGTAATTGGACTCGGCGGCACTGAGTCGACGGGAGAAGAAGGCGCAGGGGTGCAACTTCTGGTCGACCGGAGAGCGCTGGGACAGCACAGCCCCCACCCCCGAATCCGAGGCGTCCACCTCCACGATAAAGGGGAGATCAGGATCAGGGTGCTGTAGTACGGGGGGACTGGTGAACGCCGCCTTCAGGTTTGCGAACGCCGCATCCGCGGTCGGATCCCACTTAAATGGGGTTTTAATGGACGTAAGGCGGGTTAAGGGGAGCACCTTCTGACTGTAACCGCGGATGAAGCGTCGGTAGAAGTTGGCGAACCCCAGAAAGCGCTGCAGTTCCTTGCGATTGTTTGGAACCGGCCAGTTAGTGACTGCACGCGTCTTAATGGGGTCCGCCCTTAACCTGCCCTGTTCAATAATGAACCCTAGGAAGGAGATGACGGGGACATGGAATTCACACTTTTCTGCCTTGACGAAGAGCCGGTTCTCCAGTAGACGTTGTAGCACCAGCCTAACGTGTTGCTGGTGCTCGTGTAATGACCGGGAAAAAATTAAAATATCGTCAAGATAAACGAAACAAAAGATGTTAATCATGTCCCTTAACACGTCATTGATTAGGTTTTGGAAAACGGCAGGAGCGTTGGTCAGCCCAAAAGGCATAACCAAGTATTCAAAATGACCCAGAGGGGTCTTAAAAGCCGTCTTCCACTCGTCACCCTCCCGGATGCGAACCAAGTGGTAAGCGCTGCGTAAGTCTAATTTGGAGAAAATGGTGGCTGACTGTAATGGGGCGAAGGCGGAGTCCAGCAAGGGTAGCGGGTATCTATTCTTAATAGTAATCTCGTTTAATCCCCGATAGTCTACGCAGGGTCGCAGGGTCTTGTCTTTCTTCCCTACGAAGAAAAAGCCCGCCCCTAACGGTGAACGCGATGGTCTAATAAGACCTGCAGCGAGCGAGCTGTTGATGTACTCCGTCAATGCCTCGCGCTCGGGTTGGGACACCTGATACAGCCGCGAGGTCGGCAACGGAGCGCCCGCCTGCAGGTCTATAGCGCAATCGTAGGGGCGGTGTGGAGGCAAAGAGCGGGCACGATCCTCGCTGAACACCTCCTTAAGATCCCGATAGCAATCCGGCACTCCGTCAAGGCAGATCTCCTCGGGGGGTGTGACACGTTCATGCTTCCCGACGGCCGATTGTAGACAGTGCTGGTAACAATACTGGCTCCAGCTGTCTATCGCTGGGCGCGCCCAGGAAATCACGGGATTGTGTGTCTTAAGCCAGGGTAATCCGAGAACGATCGGGGCGTTGCGAGACCGCATCAAGTAAAAACGGCGATGTTCGACATGGTTGCCGGACAGTAGAAGTTTCAACGGCTCCGTCCTATGCGTAACTACCGCCAGGAGGCGCCCATCAAGATCACAAACCCGCTTCCTATCTATCAACTTCTCCACGGGACAACCCAGCTCGGATGCGAGATCGGTGTCCATTATACAGTCATCTGCCCCCGAGTCTACCAGAGCCCGAACCCGCCACGACCGGGACCCCTCAAATATCTCCCCCTCGAGCTCAAGTCTGTTGGGGTGTCCAGGCCGCGAGTCGACTCGCCTCGACTCGAAGGGGGGCGCGCGAGGTCGTGACTCACAGTACTCCTGGTGGGCAGGGGGTGACGACCCCGGATGGCTGGTTGCGGCGTGAGGAGATGGTGGAACGCCGTCAGTCGTCGCTCGATCGCTGAAAAGACGCTTTCTTTCCTCCGCACCAACGTCCTTGCCTCCCAGCTGCATCTGTTCCTCCGTGGGTGTTCGTCGGAACTGGGACCGATCACCTCCACGCTCCCGGCTTCGCTCCCTCAGGCGGTTGTCCAAGAGGAGGGAGAGGTCGATTAACTCCTCCAGGTCGGTGCTGTGGTCGCGGGTCGCCAGCTCGTCTTTGAGTTGAGGGTTTAGTCCGCGGCGAAACAGACCACACAACGCCCGATCACCATATCCACTCTGGGCGGCCAGGATCCGGAACTCGATGGAGTAGTCTGCTACCGATCGCTCTCCCTGGTGGAGGGCGAGTAACCGGCCCTCTGCCTCTCTGCCCCACACGGGATGGTGGAACACCCGGCGGAACGCTGCCACGAAATCAGGGAACGAAGTACGGAGATTCGGCTTAGCGTCACTGGTCGCAATCGCCCACGACGCCGCCGGACCTGTCAACAGACTCATGACAAATGCCACCTTGGCGGCGTCATTAGCATAGGCAGACGGCTGTTGGTCAAATATGAGAGAGCACTGGTGGAGGAAGTGTCCACACTGCCCGTGCTCGCCCCCGTAGCGAGGGGTGTGTGGAAGCGATGGCTCCCTCGTCATAATGGGATATGAGGAGGGCGCTTCAGGAATGATAGAACGAACCCCGGGGGGAGATGGTCCCCGCTCCTCCACCCGGACCAACCGAGGTTCTAAATCATAGTACTGATGAGCCAGCATGGAGACCGTGCCGCGGAGTTCCTTAATGGCTTGGCCCTGCTGACTCATCTGTTGCTCTTGTCGGGAAAGAGCGGACAAAATGTTTTCGAAGTCTGCGGGATCCATGGTGGCCGGAGAATTCTGTCACGTTCTGCCCGAAGCGATAACGATCGCTCCGAGCAGAACAAGGAACTAAAGGGTTGGATCCCCGGAAAAACAGACAACGAAAGAATCTTGTCAAAGAAAAGAGTGTCTTTAATGACAAAAACAGAAAGAGCCCGACAGGGAAAAAACGGTAACACAAAACGCTGGTCAAATAAGGACCAGGAATAACAAAGAAGGAAACTACAACTGAAAACGCTCGCGGAAAACAAGACGACGCGAGGGGGGCCTGAATTGGCGGAAATACAATTAATACAAAATCTAGAAGCGAAACGCGAATAACAAGAGTAATCGGCCGTAAGGCAAAAAGGCAACAGGTCGAACGTCAAATAGCGAAATCGAGCGCGAGAGCAATATGGCACGGCGTGGAATTCTCCGGCAGTGAGATGACTGCCGGAGTCTCTAAATAAAGGGGGGTAATCAGCCCGAAATTACGGGCAGGTGTGCCGATGGCGGAGGAGAAAACCCGCCACCTGCTGGCGGACACGCGACGTGACATTCATTAAAAGACAACAATTTATCCACATACACAAGTGGACCTCCTCCACTGCTCCTCTTTCCCAAGGTGTCCCCCCAAGGTTTGGTGCTTGGTCCTCTCCTTTTCATCCTCTCTGGTAAGGTTAATCGCCAAGACGGCCTGAACTTCCATTGTTAAGATGACAACATTCAGATTCACATCGCCGCCAAATCTATCACCATAGCAACCTGCTCCACACTGACAAATTGCCCCATCCATTCACCCATTTTTTTCCCGCTTATCATCACACAGAGACGAACAACCATCCGTGCTCACACTCACACCAAGGGACAGTTTTGAGTGTATAGTCAGCCTGCCATGCATGTTTTTGGAATGTGGGAGGAAACCGGAGTACCCGGAGAAAAGCCACACATCCATAGGGAGATCATGCAAACTCCACACGGAACCGGAATCAAACCCTGCACCGCCGCACTGTGAGGCTGACGCGCGAACCAGTTGACCACCGGGCCGCCACAAATGGCCATGGTGAGATAAAATCCTGGATGGAAAGAAACTTCATACAGCTCAACATAATCATCATCAGCCCAGAATCCCTCACCAGGTCCACTTACAACTTCTTGTCTGTCTCTAAGTCACTCTAACCCCAACCCCATACATTTCACTGTGTTGGTGTCAACCTCACAGTGCAGAGGTACTGGGTTTGATTCCATGTTCTCCCCGGGCCTGCGTGGGTTTTCTCCGGTTTCCTCCCACATTCCAAAAACCTGCATGGCAGGCTGACTGTACACTCCAAATTGTCCCTTGGTGTGAGCGTGAGCGCGGGTGGTTGTTCGTCTCTGTGTGCCCTGTCATTGGCTGGCAACCGGTTCAGGGTGTCCCCTGCCTACTGCCTGAAGACGGCTGGGGTAGGCTCCAGCATCCCCCACGGCCCTTGTGAGGATAAGCGGATCGGAAAATGGATGGATGGAAGGGAAAAAAAACGCTGCGCAGCTCTGCCCTTGCATTACCTCCTCCACTGAGATACTCTCACTTGCCCCACACAACCATTGAATGAAATGTTCTTTCTTCATGACTTATGGTTTTCAAAAGGACATAATTAAATTATTTCAGAAATCTTCCTTTTACACATTTTCTGTCAGTAACTGCAGTTCTGAGACTGTAACATAAAGGCTTTAAATGACTAGTCTGCACACTTGAGTGTGACCATGAGTGACAGTCGTGGTTAAATAATCTTTTCATGATGAGACACATGAAAACAGTTAAAAATACTATTCAATGCATATTGCTGAAGGATACATGACTACAAAGTTTGCAAAAAATGTGCACATATCTCAATCAAAGGTTTTATAGCACTTGATTGTCTGAGGGAGTTACGTTTGCGGGTTTCTGTAGCTCAGTGTTGATTAAATTGTTCACTTGGCATGGCTGAGGGCCTGGTCGTTCATGACCGGATCTAGAAGGCGAAACATCCCGGACCGTCAAGTGGTATGGCTTCATCGCCCACTTGTTTGTTGGAATTCCTTTCGCCTATGACAACTTAAGCACTCCCTCGTCACGCTCCTGCCACACACAAACATCAGACACCCCTCACCCGCTGTGAGCAAAGTACAGTGGTGGCGACGACAACAATCTCAAATCCTTCAATCTGTAGTTCAATCTGACCCCTGCCCTCACCCCACTCCACCGCAGCCATTCAGCAGTTGGTGAGCCCAACGAGACGGGAGGAGCAGCTGCGATTCAAAAGCGGTTTAAAGTTCGTCACACAGAAGTGCAATTTCGCCACGCTTGTGAAGCCGATAACCATCCAAGGTCAACGGAAATACTTCAAATCAATCAATGAGCCGTTCTCCTAATCCCCTCCGGGCAAAGGCAGATTAAGTATATAATTGACCTGTGTAATCCCTGTATCTGCAATTTAAACCATGGCTTGGAAAGATGGGGGCGGGGGTGGTTTTAAGACGCTCAAGTTGTACAGCGCCAGCTCAGCCCTCCTTCTCCTTAACCTCATTTCCCCTCTTTCTCCTAACCTGGCTGCTATGTTGCTTGGCTCTGCCGGGCGCAAATGGCATGTGGCAGCAAAGTGTGGCATATCAGTGCCGGTCTGGATTTGTCTCAAGCTAAAGACGTGGCTTTTTTTAATCAATGATCTCTGGCTGTCTTGGGCTAAGTCCCCTCTACAGTGTCATTTAAGCACATCTGTTTTAATCTGGGGCCCTTAGCCACTCTTTCAAGAACTAAACCAAGGAGGGGAGGGGGCAAAAGGACCAAATTAATTTTTCTCTATTATTTGAACACATAAACACACACAGAGCATATATTCACTGCACTCTGTGTGTAAGTAGGCCAAGTTAGACTTAACATACACAAATAAGCAATCTTGATTCATTTTTAGGGTCCAAAAGATGTGAAACATTTTCTGGTTGATTTTGAGAAGTTCAGCAAAGAGCACCTTAATGTACAAATTACTGATTCATTCCTGTGAAATACTGGACATTCAAATATGTTTTGATCAATACCCATCAATTCATGACGTTCAAATTAGAAAGTTTCAAGAATTTAAACGGCTCTTTTTGGCTTCTTCTCATCAATTTCACATCGCGTGATAAAATATGAATGCAATGGGTTGCGTTCGAAGGAAATAAAATTATAATTCAAATATGTGGGATGAACATGGAAGGAAATGACTGCTCAAAGCTGCATTTCGATGACAGCAACACCTCAAAGTGGACTCAATATGAAAATTGAGTCTTCAGTGAATTTAAGCATTTCTTTATTTTTATTATTATTTTTGCCCAAATACTCATCATAACCCAACGTAGCCAGACGTTGACAAGTAAAAATCCCAAAAGTTGTTTTCCTTCAAAGGATTAACCATTCAAGTGTAATCATTGTGCCACACCTGCCTTTAGTGGATTTTCACCAAAGCAATGTAATGCTCAAGCGCTCATGATTGGATTGCTTTTGGTCAGGGTAAAATAGTAAACGGAAACAAAACCTGTACATCTTATTTTAACACAGCAGTAGATCATGCGGAGAAATGGGTCAAATATCAGTTACACGTTTTGCACCAATAAATCATAACCTCTCGTCTATGACAGATTATAAAATGTTACCACTTGTTAACAGAGTTAATCTCAGATTATGTTTAATTTCTTAAGACATTTTTGGTTGTTTAACCTTGCCAGTATTAGGCCACATATGGGCCTGTCTACTATCACAGTATACAGTACATGAAATTATGAGTGCTGACATATATTCTGTAATTAAGAGGCCACAGTGAAATAATCTTCTTACTGGAATTACAAGGTCAAGTGCATGACATAATCTCAATTAAAATGAAACGCAATCTAATTTTGTTCAGGAGGAAAACTCAGCCAAATGTTGAGTGAAGCCAAATTAATTCCCAGGCCAATTGTTTTCAATAGTATTGCTTCCTTTTCAACAAGATACGGTCGGACCAAGAAAAGCGAAACAGCCGATGAATCGTCATCCGTAGATTAAAGATGGTGGTACCTGTAGCTATTCCACATTTGGTTGTTCCAGACATGATGTGTTGATATGATTTGAAATGGAATCTCTTTACAATTAATCAGAGAGATTGTGGTACTTGACAAGAATTCTCATTTAATTCTAGTCTTAAACTAAGGCCTTTTGAAAAGATTTTAAGGTAATAATCTTGTCAGACGACAAAAAAAAAAAAAAAAAAACAAAGAACATGCCAGATCACAAAAACAAGATAAAATGTGTTTCAGTACTGTGAAACAGTAAAGTGTGCAGTTAAATTAAAATCAAAATCTCTAAGGATTTATAAAACTGATGATAAATGTCTATTTTGTTCACAAGTTGGCGAGGAAACAATTTGTTGACAGATATTTTCTTTCTTGGCTCACATAGCACCCACTCATCATGATGATGATGACACAAATGTGCAACTGGAATATGAATAAAGTGAGGGTAAATGTGTTTGATCATGGGTATCAAAATTAATTTTACTATGCGATGTACACACAACGGTAGCTATTTTGAAACTCACTTTTAGCTCATGAAAACAAAACTTTTGCAAAATCCATTCATTCACAGCGGTTTTTGCCTCACCTGATGTCCGTCGTGATAACACCACAGGCACATGCATGCATCCGGTAAGCTTGATTAGTGCTCTTGATTGCAAAATAACACATCTAAGACATTGATGTTTTAAGACTCAGGAAGCTTTGTTTTAAGGTTTATGCGCATCGAATAAAAGAAGAACAGAGTGACAAGAAAAGCACAACAGAGCAGCCAGAGACACCTTCATCGGCCTTTGTGATGCCGCGGGCAGACCTAATACAGCTTGACAACAAAGAGAATTCAGACAGAAAACCTCTCGTGAAGGAAAAACAGATACTGGGCAAAGCTACGCGTCAAGAATCAGCAACAAGCAGCACTGAACATCTCTGTCATATACAACAGCGAGGAAGACGGTAGGAGACGGATTGCACTTGAAGGCCTTGACTCAATGAAATGACATAGAGAGATACAGTACATGGAACCATATACCAGTACATCCGTCCATTCAAAGAGACTGACCCATAAAAATACTGATTGAAATATACAGATCACACACATGATCAATGCGGACGACCTAAATATCAAATAATACAAAGTAAAATTGTGCTTCAAAGAAACTCATAGATTTTATCAGTTGCCGTTTTCTACTTGCGTCTGAACAAAATAGTTACAACTCACGTAAACACCCACAAAAAGTTAAAATATGACATTGTATGGTTATAAAAAGTATATATATATATATATACTCTCTCTCTCTCTCGCTCTCTCCATATATATATTCATTCATTCATTCATCGTCCGAGCCGCTTGATCCTCACTAGGGTCGCGGGGGGTGCTGGAGCCTATCCCAGCCGTCTCCGGGCAGTAGGCGGGGGACACCCTGAATCGGTTGCCAGCCAATCACAGGGCACACAGAGACGAACAACCATTCGCACTCACACTTACACCTAGGGACAATTTCGAGTGTTCAATCAGCCTGCCACGCATGTTTTTGGAATGTGGGAGGAAACCGGAGCACCCGGAGAAAACCCACGCAGGCCCGGGGAGAACATGCAAACTCCACACAGGGAGGCCGGAGCTGGAATCGAACCCGTAACCTCTGCACTGTGAAGCCGACGTGCTAACCACTGGACTACCGGGCCGGCCCATATATATACAAAACAATAAGCGCGCTGCATAGGTCCACGCATGCTTGTGTTGCCAGCCACGGCAGCGCGAGACACCAAAAACGGATACTCAAAGAGTTTATGAATGGAAAGTTTACTTTTAAAAAGTTGCCAGATTGCTCCACTGAAAAGACCAAAGTTACCTGTATTATACAGATATATGATGTATGGTATGCCACTGACGCAATTGTTACTTGTTTGGAACTATTTTGTGTGGAAGGTTACAGTGTTCCGTGTCGGTATAAATAGAGCGCGTGGAGCGTCTGACAGTGACGGTGCACTGAGGTGGTGACATGACAACAAAAGTTCAGCGGTAGCGACCTAGCGAAAATAAAACATCTCCAGTGTTGTCATCGAACCAAGTGTAGTCATCCAAAATGATGTCGACACAAAACCACAGTGTTAGTGGTGCACTGTTTCCCCCTCCTGAGACGTCGGATGGTGGACCAGAATTTCCTCGAAGCCGTCTGGAAGCCGTCTGGAAGTCGGCTTCCACGGCCTCCCGAACTCTTCCCACGCTTGGGTTTTTGCCTCAGCGACCACCGAAGCTGCATTCTGCTTGGCCAATCGATACCCATCAGCTGCCTCTGGGGTCCCACAGGCCATAACGGCCCGATAGGACTCCTTCTTCAGCTTGACGGCATCCCTTACTGCTGGTGTCCACCAGCGAGTACGGGGGTTGCCGCCACGAGAGGCACCAACCACCTTACGGCCACAACTCAGATTGGCCGCCTCACCAATAGAGGCACGGAACATGGTCCACTCTGACTCAATTACCCCGCCTCCCCCGGAACATGGGAAAAGCTCTCAACAAAACCTCACAATACGTTTGGGTCTGCCAGGTTGGACCAGCATCTTCCCCACCATCGGAGCCTCCTCACCACCAGATGGTGATCAGTTGACAGTCTGCCCCTCTCTTCACCTGAGTGTCCAAAACATGCGGCCGCAAATCGGATGATACAACAACAAATTCAATCATCGGACTGTCCTGCTGCCAAGGGCACATATGGACACCCTTATGTTTGAACAAAGTGTTCGTTATGGATAATCCGTGACAAGCACAGAAGTTCAATAACAAAACACCACTCGAGTTCTGATCGGGGGGCCGTTCCTCCCAATCATGGCCCTCCAGGTCTCACTGTCATTGCCCACGTGAGCTTTGAAGTCCCCCAGCAGAACAAGGGAGTCCCCAGCAGGAGCACTCTCCAGCACACCCTCCAAGGATGCGTATGCACAAACAACAGTCAGGACCCTCCCCCCCAAACCTGAAGGCGGAGGGAGGCAACCCTCTCGTCTACCGGTGTGAACACCAATGTACAGGCACTGAGCCGGGGGGCAATGAGTATCCCCACACCTCCTCTGCGCCTCTCACCGTGGGCAACTCCAGAGTGGAATAGAGTCCAACCCCTCTCGAGAGAACTGGTACCAGAACCCAGGCTATGTGTGGACGCAAGTCCGACTATATCCAGTCAGAACTTTTCTACCTCGCACACCAGCTCGGGCTCCTTCCCTGTAAGAGAGGTGACATTCCATGTCCCTAGAGCTAGCTTCTGCAGCCAAGGATCGGACCGCCAGGGTCCCCGCCTTTGGCTGCCGCCCAGCTCACACTGCACTGACCCCTTTGGCCCCTCCCATGGGTGGTGATCCCATGAGAAGACATTGCCTCTTCGGGCTGAGCCCGGCTGGGCCCCATGGGTGCAGGCTCGGCCACCAGGCGCTCGCCAACAAGCCCCACCCTCCAGAGGGGGGCCCCGGTGACCCACGTCCGGGCAAGGGAAACTGGGTTCCATTTATTTTGATCATCATAAGGGGTTTTATGAAAGAAACACAATATGACACCGAATTCAACAGTCCCTGATGTTAAATGTTCATAATCAGTTCTTTTTGTTAGTTTGTTTGGTTTTTTTTTTTTGCAAGTTCAAGTTTCATTTCAAAGGATTCTAATAAATTTGCTGCTAATCAGAGACCGAAGCCGCAGTTTCATTTTGACAATGTTGACAGAGGTGGCTTTATTTAACAATGTTTTGCTTATTTAAACAGCAGAAGGGCAAACATTACAAGAACAACAAAAAGTTGAATCAATAGACACACTGCACTAGATTTGCTTTTATGCTAATTAGGATGAACCGAAAAACAGTCTGAGCTCTGGATAATGCAAGTTCCAAAATACCCAAGAAGACATAAACACACTGATAACTTAGTCAAAAACAGTTTCATTTGGCAATGATTCAATTGTGACTTAAATAATCTTTGCTGAAGTAAACATGTTTGTGTGATCCTGTTTAATTTGATGTCAAAGAATGGTTCTACTGAGAGATTAAGCCCCTCCTCCATGAGCGCGCATACACATGCGCACACACACACACACACACACACACACACACACACACACACACACACACACACACACACACACACAAACACACGCACACACACACACACACACACACACACACACACAGGCACACAAATCATCTGTGTTTCAGTTTACCAGTAAAATAACTCGGCGATAAAACGTGCTTGAATGCCAAACACAGTTGCTCTCGAATTTGTACAGATGTAATGGTATTTTATGCAGATGTGGCAATCTTTTAAAAAGAGAGAGGGACATCGGTTTTTGCACACGTATTATTGTATTCGTGTCATTCGAAATTGTTGTTCAGCAAAGAGATTTTTGGTCCATTTTTTCCAACTGATTTTATTGTGCCGATACTGAAAAACAATCTATAGTACGTATACTGTAGTTAATTTATACCTGCCTGAAAAACCTACCCTCCCTGCACAAAAAGACGACGACAAAGTGAGGAATAAATGGGACCAAGATCAATAAAAAAAGGCCCTCAGATTAGGCACGGAGAGCTACAACTCATCCAGATGCAGGGATTATTTCAATACATTTAGTGGGGGAGCAATCCTTCATTTGGAGACAGTGCATGCTGTTTTGATGTTACTTGAAACCGGCTTATGTATTTAAAGCAGACAGTGTCATGTGGCTCAGTTGCAAGTTGATTAAAGCATGAGTGGTTTACTTTTTTTTCTTTTCCAACAGAAAGAAAGACGATCATGTGTTTGTGCGGTCAACTTCTCAAAATAACTGGACGATTGGATGCAGTTTGGGCAGCAGCTCGATATGGAGGAGTTAAGTAGTGAATGGAAAATTGTTTACTTACATCAAACAATCTTTCGATGTACATTTCCTCATTCACTTTCTCTCGCAACATGTCCTGGGAGTGTCGAACAAAAGTCACATAACCATCAGCCACATCCATTCCTGGCTTCTGAAAGAAGATGTAAGAACAGGTATGGCTAAAGAGAGAGAAAGAAACCCACCCAAGTTTGGTGCAGGTTGGTATGTAACGCTACTTATTTCATTTAATTGTTGAGGTTCAATTTAGAAAGAAAAAAAAAACAATCAGCACAAAGGTAATGAATGGACAACAATGCCAAAGGGCACACGGGAACATCTGGCACAAAGTCTTATCAGCCTATATGGCTCAATACGTTTAGAATGAGACCATGTCATAAAAGTTGCATTAGATGGCAGAAGGTAGAATAAACCTCTGTAATCCACCTGTTGCTATTCATACACCAAAAGAAGCTACGGCTTTGTGTTGAGTACACCAACTTTGTGTTCCATTCAACAGGCTCAGATTTTACACAGAGTAAGATGAGCTGTGAGTACATTGAGACAGGTTCGAGATTTTTTCTGTGTCAAATTCATGTCTTGGCTCAATGAAGGTTGGGAAGCACTAGTCTAGTGGTTAGAACTCCTGTCTTGCCTGTGCTTAACTCCCAGTATGGGTACCTTGTCAGAGATTTGAGACAGTAGATTAAATTCAATTATTACGGTGAAATTAAAATCCTGCTGTAATATTAGGATTACTGCAAAAAAAAAAGTTCTTCATTCGGTTCTTGTCAAAGAATGTCGATTGGGCTGCCAAAAAAAAACCCTTGACGGTCTGGCCATGTGAAAAGCGAAATGGGACATGTCACAATTTGATTTGGGAGAGCAGATTGTGAGAGCAGCCGCCATTCTGATCTCTAAAATATTCATTGCCGACAATTCAGGAGCGTCAAACGTCAACACCCATTCAAAAAGCATATTTTGCCTTTTTCGAATCTTTTGGTGTAAAAAGAAAAATGCACCCCAAATGACATTGTTTCAAAACTCCATTAGCACATTTGGAATGATGTTTTGTGATGTAAATGTGTGTCCTTTTTTTCTAAACAGTGAAATGCTAGATTTGTATATGAAGAACATAATTAGCATGCTTGACTGAGAATTGCGACCCCTGCCAGTATAAGCAGTGCCTCTTCACATTTACTGACAAGGCATTAATTTGAAATTTGTCATGTTGCAACAACCGAAGTGTTGGCAGCTAATACAGCTCAAACACACACACGACCAAATGTTCTCCGCCGTCACTGCCACTCAAAGCAATTGGGGATGTGTTGTACAACAAGAGCCCACCATGTATTTTACGCACGGCTGTCAGTGTCAGGCCACATGCATTTGAAATTGGAAACACAAATACAGTACATATCAACACCATCTGGTATAAGGCCACAAATGAAAGTCATTGTCCAATATTTGCAAAGGGACAAGTAACAGACACAACAAACACAAACTCAACGCACCACAGTGGAACAAACTTATCATTTCAAATGCCGTAAATCAATCCCCACAAATCGGACTTTGCTCTATAATTCACAGATTTTGTTTTGTCCAAACCTTTGTCCACTCAAGGCTGCTACTCGAGGTCATACTTTGGACCATATTTAGTGTTTGTACACTATTCATTGAGAAATGTCAAACTGCTTAAAAAATTTAACTTCAATATAGACAGGTGCACCAGTGGCTTTAGGTCCACATTGGACAAAAAATGCCTCCAATGTTGAGAGTTTGAACTGCCTTATTAATGTGTTTTGCTTTATCTGTATTTTTGTGAAACCTTCAAAAACAAAAGGATCAGCCTCGACAAGTGGTGTGTAAAGCAAAGAATAATGACGATTGTCGGGTGTTGAATCAACCACAACTCTTTCTAAGATATTCATAACAGTACAGTTGGGATTGCTTCAAGGCCCCGAGAACAGTGGGAGTTACTGGATGTAAACTAAGCAGACTATGTTTAAAAAAAAAAAGAAAAAAGTAAGCTTCAGCTTCACCTGTGTGATCCTCCCCTGCAGCGTCTGCTTCCTCCCGGTATTATTTTCTGCAAAGGTGCATTGCGGTTGCTTTTATTACATTTGCTAGGCTAATTCTAATTGTCTGCGATTGGCTGGCAACCGGTTCAGGGTGTCCCCCGCCTACTGCCCGAAGACAGCTGGGATAGGCTCCAGCACCCCCCGCGACCCTCGTGAGGATAAAGCGGTTTGGAAAAATGGATGGATGGAAGTTTCAAGCCGTCAATATATTTACTCATAATTACGTTTCATTTGACCAATTAAATTATCGAAAACGGCACAGTGTACCAATGACAATGTCCAAGTCCACCCTCATGCTTAACATTCATCAGATATTTGTAATTGGATTGCACACACATGAGGGAGGAGCAGGCTGCCTAAGCGAGAGAGATTCTGCGTGTGTGGATCAGTGTACCCAGCTGGCTGTGTAAGGAGCAATTGAGAGCCAAAATAAGCATCTTGAATCGAATTTAATGAGGACGGGGAATGAGTGCCATAAATGCAGCAATTTCTGTCGTGCGACCTGCTAAACTCCTTGGCAAATTTGCCTCGTGTAACAGCATGAGAGACGAAGAAAGTTTATTTGACGCTACTGTGTAACTAGCTGAGTTTGGCATTGTTTGGGGGGGAAAAAAACAAAATGGTATTTTTAAGCTGTTTATGGTAAATAAATGTTTTCAAAAACAGAATTATCTGTGTGACCTCTTTCCTTGCAAATATCTCATCTTATAACGTGGAGACTTGAGGTCAATGTCTGTACAAATGTGTTTTATGGATTTACCTGTTGCGGCTTTGAACCGGGTGCATTTCGTGGTCCGAAAACTACAGTCACTCTACATCAATATGACAGTTGAGATGCTTAAAATGTTGCTTTAAGCATATATTTAACATTAACAAACACATTTCAAAACCTGTTTTGAAATGTGAAAAAAATTACCGGTACATGCTGTGGAAACTTTTATTCCCCTTATCTGAATAAAATATAAGTACGTAACAAAGACAAAAAAAAAGGACAATTCATGTTTATTTCAATTTCAATGTTTGTTCCAAAGTGTAAATCAAGACAAAAAGATGTACACAGAACAGTAACTTTCACTTACAGGTACGTCCACGTATTTTGAAGCAGCTTTTACCTTGTCATAAAGGAGAGAGATGATAAACGGATGATAAAACAGTCAGCATTTTCGCTATATCACTTTTCACGTAAAAATGTGTAATAAACGAAACTGTATAACTTGCAGTCGAATGTCTTTTGTCGATGTGGTAACAACATTTAAATATGGTTGTTCAATAGCCTGGCTTAACCACAACGTTTGGTTTTGTTTTTTTAAAATAGCTGTTAGCTAAAGGAAGAAGAATTTCTTTTATGGTCATATGAAATAATTTCTTTGTTAAATTACAATTAAATGACAAAAAATGCTAAATATACTGTATGCCATGACATAAAATGTCACCTTGAGTATAAAAAAAAGGGTTGAACTCTATATAAAATGTATTATTATTATTATTTATAAAAATCATTGTGTTGACATGTCCATGCAAGAAATTACATTATTTTAATTAGATTAAGAGTAAGAGATCACAATATTAAATGCAATCTGCGGTTGGACATCAATTAATTGAAAGTGAGATATCGAAAAATATTAATCGTGGTTCCTTACTGCGGAAAATTCTGAACAGATTGCTACATTCATTGCAGGAAATGGCACATTTGACAAGAATGGTCCATAGAACACTGCCTTTCCTTTTGACAATTGTTCTTAAGTAAGCAATTCTGTAGGTAATTTGAAAGTGTGATTCCACTTACAGTGAGGTATTGTGCCTCTCAAGGATTGATAGATTCGCAGTTTCCGGAGGATGTGTCATACTTATAATCGCTTTACAGTCACAAAATTTGCAACAGGAGGAACCTGCATATCAAACCTGATTCTAAGGTTTAAATAGCGACTTGGCTGTTCTTACATTTGAATGTGACAAGTTATATTAAAACAAGTTTGACAATTGCATGAGAAGAATACAGAATGTTCTTTCCCCCCAGAATTTTTCCATTAAAACCAACTTACTGTGAAGGAAAGGAAAGAGGAGAAGAGCGTTCCTTCATCATATCTCGAGAGTTTTGCCAAGACACTTTCGAGGATAACCACAAACTGAAACAGAGAAGAATTAAACAAGATCGCATCAAACTCCATCTTGATTTACATTATGAATCTTTGTATAATAATGTTACTCATTACATATATGAGGTAAGTCAAACATTGCTTCTTATCTTCCAAAAAATAAAATAAAATGTACATTAAAAAAGCTATATGTTTTGTTGTTATTGTGGGAGCTAATTTATTTATTATTTTAGTGATCTATTCCTGTATCAATGTTTGAATTCAAATCCATACGAGAGTGCATTATTTCTTTATACATTTTTTGTTGTTGTCATGCTTTCATCATGTTTCTACAATTGATGCCTTTATCACCTAACATGGACTTCCCCCCCTGCTTTTTTAAGTTTTTCGAGGGCATGCACAGCGAAAAATGGGGTACCCTAACTCTGACAGGATGTTCAACTGGGTGTGTGGCTTCAATGGTTTGGGAAAGGCTAACCTGCAATGTTTGTGAGCAAAGTTGTTGATGGCACCCATCACTTAGTGAGGAACACGTCAAAAGTTAATTCAAAATATTAGGAGTGAAAGTCCACATTTAAAGGTTGAATATAATCTGTAAATTTGAAGTGAAAATGTATATTATGGCAAAAGACAAGCTATTACCGTTGCGGCGTGTATTCTACCGAGCAGAACAATTGGATAAAGTTAGTACCGATAAAGCAATTGGGCACTTTACCTTTGCTACCAGCAGGGTTGTCATCTCCTTCACCGTTTCCTCGATGAGATTGTCAATTTGGGAATGGTATTGTCTCTACACAAAAAAAAAAAAAAAAAAGAGCGGGAGTGAAAACCGGTTCCAGTCATACTTGTACTGTTTTGATGGTTGTGATGTCACTGGTTTATACATTTTCAACACACAAGAGAAATGGGGATCTCAACCGTCCATTTGTTATCTTCACAGTATGATTACATACCTTACCTTTAATTACCCAGTTAAATTTCAAGGAATCACATCATTATTAGTTCAACTAAAACCATTCAAAAGGCAATTTGCTCATTTCTGTTTCGTCCTCCAAGTCTGCTGTTTGCAAAACATCACTACAGTTGTCAAACAGTTGACATGATACTTTTCGTTGTTACGAAATGGGATTGTTGATTCTAATTATTGTCAATAAATTACTGTAATTATATGTTACACTGCATTTCCGTATGTCACTAACTATTTGGCTGGCAAAGGAGCTTTTCAGTCCGCCACAGAACTGCTGTCATGGAAACTCAAAGGCGGTGTTACCATAATGAATCCCTTTGTTTGCACTTGTGGCACCAGCAGAAAAGCTATGGACCGCGCAATAATGAATTCATTGTCAGGAATGGGAATCAGTCTCAAGATTCTGCGAAGGATGAGATGTCTCACTTCTACCCCATGTATATTCAATAATATCTACACATATGCTCATGAAATCCAAACAATTAAAAAGGAGGAAGACAGACAGGGAAAACTGACGACTAATTATACAATTGGGAAAAGGAAGGTGTGATTACAATTTAAACTGTGGCCACACTTACCCATTCTCGAACAAACTTTGACAAGACAAAGAGAGGGGGGGAAGCAACTGAGAAGCGGAGAGCTGGAGGTGGCACTGCACATGTGAAATGATTTTAACTGTGTAGAGCAAATGAGGAAAACAAGAAACAAAACAAAACAAAAAAACTGCAAATGTGACAAAGAAATATCAGAATTAAACTACGAAAATACATGTTTCTTACCCGACAGATGTGTCATGATGGGTTCATTAATTTAAATGCATTTAATACCATTCCAATAAAAATGAAAATTCTTCCACACTTGAAAAACATCAGCTTTATATTTGCAAGTGTGTGTCACAAGCTGCTCTCATGTCATTTCCGGTTCCAACCTACCTCTTGATCCAGGTCCATCGCACACAGCTTGGCAGACTGAGCCTTGGCATCCACCATGACATTAAACATGGTGCAGATTGACTGCGGCACTCGGAAGTCTGTAGCCCGGCTGCTCCTCTGAAGCTTGGCCTCGAACGCTGCACGTGTTCTTTGGAAAAGACGAGACACATTCAAAGGGCCTCAATAGGAATTTTGCATAACACAAACTAATATCTCTAGTTCATTTCTGGATGATACGATTATGTTTACAAACAATGGTTGATTGAAACTAATACTTAGGAGACTTTGCTCACTATTTTTTGCTAAATTTATCTTATTTTTCACTGACCGCCAAAGCTTCACTTGAGGAACCTCGCTCAGAAATGCACACTTATGCTTTGGACCGATTATAACTTCTAAATGACGTCTATGATCCACTGGAGAAAGGACACTTTGATCCTCTCCTCTTTCATCTAGAACTGCTTCAGACAACAAAGTGTATGCAGAAAATTGGTGAAGATTGAACGACTGTCTGTGTCCTATGTGTTGTCTTGTGTTATTTCTGTTATTTTGACTTCAAAATGGCGCCGCGAGAGTGGCTGCCTTTCCAGCAGCTCCTATATTTTGTTGTTCTACTTCTTACTTTCATAACTTTGCTGCTGTGAATTGTGAATTTCTCCATTGTGAGACTAATAAAGGTTTTCTTCTTCTTCTTCTTCTTAAATCCTTTGCATATAAGAGGTAAGTCCCATTTGAGCATTTTCATGCATCCCGTACACTATCTTCGCATATATTGGTGCACAGGTCAATTGTGAAGTAATTTTAGAAAATCCCAAACGAAATATTTTAATGTCACAAGTAAAATAATTAAACAAAACACAGTCAATAAAGCATGAAAACAATCTTTTCTATTTCATAAATTTGACGAAGTAATCATTTTTCCAAAGTGAGACCACGACGAGCGTCAAATCTGGGTGTGTGACATAATTTCAATACAGCAATAGCGGACAAAAGTGTACAGCAGCAAAAGTGTCTAAAGGCAGTCAAAAAGAGATTCGGAAAGTGATGTTTCAAATGTATCAGGTGATCCAGGTGTTTGAAGAGTTGGAGGAAGAGGAGGTTTTCGACAAGATGTATGTTGGACTATACATATGTAGGACCCCTATGCTCAGGATACGGAAAATATGCTCGAACGGCCCAAAGTGAAGTGGAGACAAGACCCATTTTTAAGAATGGTAAGATATGTAGCAGGGGTGACAAACTAATTTCACATTGTGGGCCACCTACGGCCTCGGTAGACGTCAAGTGGACCGGACCATTAAAATGATACCATACTCTGGTATAAATAACCAAAATATCATGTCTTTCCTTTGTTCCTTTCTTTCATTTGTTTAGGTAGAAAAAGTTGAAATTTAACGGAAATACTGTATCTTTTAGAAAACATGACAAAATGACTTCACTCTGTGTTTCAATTGGCTGTCTTAGTCTGCTGATAGGTTCGAAATCCTGTCTGCTTGAGTATTCCTCGTCAGGCTAATGTTGGCAAAAGCTTGTCGCGTCTCGGGACATACTATTTCAGCCACCTTCATCATGCATCGTTTAACAAAGTCACCATCGGAATACGGCTTTGATGCTAATGCTATTTCACTAGCAATTAGGGAGCTGGCTTTTACTATGTGTTGGGTCTGTCTCAGTGACAGACTGAGACTGCTGTTGTCTTCTTCTCTGATCAAAACAGATTTTCTTGAAAAGGAACAAGAGTAGAATTCACATATAAATAAACTGACACATTTTATGATGTAGGACGAAATTGAGCTTCCCCTCCTTGACAGACCAGCATCCGCCACTGCTGGAATGTGAATAAAATTTCTCAGTAACATTTTTCCAACTTTATCTGCTTGCATTCTGGTTATATTTCCTTTGTACCTTTTGATGCAGGATTCAATCATATCACTTGACATGAGTTTCAGTCTTGTTTCGAGGTGTTTGCCAAACTCTTCCTCTGGCCAGTGCAGATCTCGGATGAAGGTCTGAAGAGCATCCAACTTCCAAAAGAGATCCTCTGATGTCCCTGAGCCATTGCTTTCAAAGCGAGAGGTAAAACGTTTTTCATTTAGGGTTCTGCAATATTGATTATCTCAAACACGAGACGTCTATTTCCAGAGCAAATTCAGAGCACGCACATATTCTCCAAAATCAATTTCTAAATACCAACTAGCTAATAAATACCGTATTTTCCGCACTATAAGGAGCACCTAAAAGCATTTAATTTTCTCTAAAGCTGACAGTGTGCCTTATAATCGCCTTATATATGGATCAATATTCAGATTTCTTGGATGTAGTATTTCAAATGTTCTGTCAAGCGCTTTGTTACAGCTGCACCGGTTGTTGAAGCTCTATACAGTATAAAGAAAGCTGTATTGTATTGTACGGTATTGCCTTTTGCTTAGCTCCATCTCGTGGATGCATAATGCAACCGCAGCCACTATTGCAGCTTCTATTCCCAACTGGTGGACCGCGATCCACGACCGGACCGCCCAACTCCTCTGTCCGGCCCTCGATAAATTGTATAAAATAATAAATTATAAAGTGATTTTTACGTTACACATTTTATATTTTTGGACTATAATCTGCGCATTACCGCGATCGCTTGTTAAAATTATCAGTTTTATTATTTGCGTGCACGAACAGATGTATTGCAGAGGACGCAGCAGCGCGACTGTGTGTGTGTAATGTTTGACGAACTGGATACCCTGGCCGAGCAGGGCATGTCAGCGATAACGATGCACTGATTGGCTCCTCTGAACTTAAGGTGTGCCCATACATAAGCGACACGCATTCAAAATGGATGATTGTGTCAGGAAACAGACGCATGTGCGACGCCACAGTGTGCTCATAGCTTCAGCACAGGAGAGCTGCACACAGACAATTAGACAGGACGAATCACGGGAGGTTTCGATCGTGTGCAGTTTTGCTCCCGTCTACTTTGCAACTGTTTAATAGCAGAACACCGCAACATGATAAATGAACATCCCAATGGCGTCCTCAAATATTTGCATGCCTCAGACATTGCATTCACCTATTGTGGAAGAAAAGCACTGCACATTCCTGTGCTCCCTTGTGTCAGTATTTAAAATGGTTCTTAACTCCTCTTCTGATATATTTTTCAGTGATTTCAGAGGGGATGTGAAAAGGGGAATCGTACAAATGAAAATAATATTTTTGTTTTCATGTTTAGTATTTATTTTGGTAAAATTAGTATTTTGTTTTTGTTAAATGAAGGGAAAAAAGAAAACTACTGTTTAACAAAGTTCAAGTAAAAATGTCTTATTTCCATAAAAGGGCTAATTCTATTATTAAGCAGGCACAACTTAACAAAATAAAAGAGTTCCTCTTTTTCTTTACAACTTTTCTCCGCAGGGTGTCCGGGCTCTCCCTTAGAGATAAGGTGAGGAGCTCGGTCATCCGGGAGGGGCTCAGAGTCAAGCCGCTTCTCCTCCACATCGAGAGGAGCCAGATGAGGTGGCTTGGGCATCTGATTCGGATGCCTCCTGAGCGCCTCCCTGGTGAGGTGTTCCGGGCATGTCCCACCGGGAGGAGACCCCGAGGAAGACCCAGGACACGCTGGAGAGACTACGTCACCCAGCTGGCCTGGGAACGCCTCGGAATCCCCCGGGGAGAGCTGGAAGAAGTAGCTAGGGAGAGGGAAGTCTGGGCTTCCCTGCTAAAGCTGTTGCCCCCGCGACCTGGCCCCGGATAAGCGGTAGATGATGGATGGATGGATGGATGGATGGATGGATGGATGGATGGAAGAGTTCCTCTGCCTCAACACAACACTTCTCATTATTTGCTGTGTACTGGCAAAGTGAATAATTGTTATTTTCATGCACCCCATTATTCAAGTCAAGTCAACAGTATTTATAGAGCACTTCCAAACAGCCATCGCTGCATACAAAGTGCTGTACATGGAGCAATTTAACATGCACAATAAACAGTAAGACCAAGAACAAATCTAAGTCATGCTGAGTCGAATGCCAAAGAATACAAGTGAGTTTTGAGGAGGGTTTTGAAGATGGGCAGCGAGGAGGCTTGCCGAATGTTCAGTGGGAGGTCATTCCAGAGAGAGGGACCAGCAACAGAAAAGGCTCGATCCCCTCTGAGCCTCAGTTTAGTTCTTGGTACTTCTAATAATGTCTGGTCCACAGACCTGAGGCGCCGGGCAGTTGTGTAGAGGCGGAAGAGCTCAGAGAGGTAAGGTGGCGCGAGATTATTCAGAGACTTGAAAACAAATAGGAGGTTATTGGTTGGTTGTGAGGAGTGTTGATTTGTACAAGCTTGGCTTGACCATACTAAATTGGCATATAGCCCTGCTCCCCATGACCGCCGTGCATGGGACCGGACCTAAAAAATAAAAAAAAATTTAAAAAGTGGACCTACAGCCTTTCTAGTTGAGGACCACTGTTCTATTCTATGCGTCTTATAATGCGGTGCACCCTATATATGAAATCAGCTTGAAAATTGGCCATTCATTAAAGGTGTGCCTTGTACTCCAAAGTGCCTCATAGTGCGGAAAATACGGTAAATCAATCAATCAAAAACACACAGAAATTAAATCGCCTGAGAGTTTACTATGTCTGCCTGATAGAGGAAAGTAAAGTCATATGCAAACATGCATTTAAGACATATGGGAGCGCTGAATTTGTCATCAGGAAAGAGGAACAAGTCCTTGGGCAAAATGCAAACTAGCTGTAGAGGAAGAAATAAACGGCAACACTTACCAGGGTCACACTCACACATTGAGATCACAATTCAAATGAAACAACAAAAATGTTGTCCTCATTTTAACTGATCCAAACACACTATTGGCACACAATAACAACAGAAGGTAAAAAAACACCGGGAAGGTCAAATATTCCACTGAGATCAGCCCGCAACATGCTCAACGCCATGACAAGACATAAATGTGGCTTTAAGGAGTGCATAAGTCTCTCCATCGGCAACAACTATTTGCAGTAAAATTGCACATTGTTGATTATTAAAATAGATATCCTATATTGGCAAAATATTGGACACAGTTTTTTATTTATTTACAGTAAGATAAGATAACCTTTATTTGTATAAGAAAATGATTTATTTATACTTAGATTTTCTCTCTTATTTAAATGCTGAATTGCAACTCATCTTTCTTTTTTCAAATTATAATTCACCAAATTATTTAGACCAAGATGAAAACATTTAGACCTTTTTTTTAACTTTAATGTGCAACACAAGGTGTAGAATTAAACTGGAAGAAAAAACTAGGATGTTTTTGGGCAAACAAACAAAAAAAACTACAAACAACCTGAAAAAATAAACATGCAAACCCTTAAACGAATGTGATTCCACCACTCAGTGTTTTGGGGTGAGATTCTATGGCACGTTTTGATGTGGCAGCATTTCTCCATTCTTATTTCAAAAAGTGCTCGAAATTGGTTTGCGAGACAGAAGGAACATCAGGTTCTTGGTCAGTCCCTGACGAAGACCCTTCTACTCCATTACTGCAGTGAGACAGGCGGCCCGCTGAAGGAAGAGTTCGGGTACCATTTACAGATGGAGGCGACTGTGCTCCTTCAAAGTAACATATGTTTTTCCGCAATGGTTTAAATGGTGCTGAACAGTAACTCAAAAAGGGAATGAAACTGATTGTATAGGGCAAAGCCGCAAATTCTGGAGGCCCCTTTAATCTGCCTGAAGGCCTTTTTGTTGGCCTCTTTGCAACCTACCCTTTTTTGGGGTGGCTAGGCATGCCTCACCACATGACAGTGACTGCCATCACTGTTTCGTGGTGATAGAGTTCATAAAAATAAATAAATAAATAAATAACCTTTTGGCACCTTCTTTTGGCCAACACATTTTAATTATGAGATCCCGCTGTTGGTTTGGAAGCCCTTTGTGGGTAATGACTTTTGCTGTAAAATGGAACCAAACAATTGTCCAAAAGCCAACCAGGACAGTTTAACTTTTTATTTTGAATTCATCAGAGTCATTTTATACGACGGCAACAGGTACTGCCAACTATTTAACATGAGCTTGAATGTCATTGGCCAATTCTGTACAAAACCGGAGCCTCACTTAAAGACTGGGGATATGTCACGACATTATTGGGTTTCATATTCCTATGCTGTACTGCATCCCATAAATATTTCAGGCGTTTTTTTGTGTTCACATTAAATGTGAAAACAGTTCTGCAAAGATTCACGTTAGTCTCACTTTTGTACATGGCATTTTAACAGGTGTTGTTGACTTTTTATAGCCACTGTACATGAGTTGTCTAGTTTTCTAATAAAAAAGAGAGAACATAATAAGGGGAACTCCTTTTAATTCCTTTGAAAAAATACATTTTTAATTTCCTGCATCTACTTGAACACGATGGTCACGATATCACATAAAGGTTCAACACAAATACTGCATCTCAAATAAAAAGAAAATGAATGCTTTGAGACACGCAGAACGAATCTGTTGCCTTGTGTCATTTAGATGCCACATTTATGCCAAAGACGTGCCGTGCATGTCTGTGCCGACATGAGGCAAGTAGTACACACTTGCAGTCATCATTTGAAGTCATCCAGTTGGGTGGAGAAAAGCTGGGCATTTGTGCAAGGTTAACACTTGGCACCGATATATTTGGTACTTTGGGCATTTGAAGATTGACATTTGGCAGAGTGCTAGCTATACTTCTGCAAAGAAAAACACAATACACCAAAAAAACAAAAAACAAAAAAAAAACAAAGAAGACAAATACTGACGTACTGCAAATGCTACACACTCATGGAAGGTACACATCATGGTGTTTGCACAGTTAAAGTTAAAGATCACCCCATTTAGGTGTGTTTTAAAAATTAAATATCCATTCATAGTACATTCAACTCTAAGCAAATAATGTTTCACCGGTAGAACTGTATGTGAATGAAGTTAAGGGAGGAGTCCCATCAATTCGGCAATACAGTGAAACTCCTCTACAAAGAAACCTACATGGGCGAAAATACCCCCCAATGTGATAAAATCTTCATGCATTAACACCATTTCCACTCTCCTGCCCCCATACAACGAAAAAAACCCTGTTGCGTTATTCGAAATCTTTTTCTCTGCTCTTGCCCCGTTTACTACAACGAAGTCTAATCCAACAGCGACCTCTACTGCTTGGTTCGGAAACGGCAACAGCAACAGCAACCACCACACTGGTTAACACAGCTCTGAGTTTCCTGAATGCAACATACTCATAGCTGCTCTGCCATTGGCTTACCGAGCATCATCCTGGCCTCAGATGTGTGTAAATACTGTAGCTCAGGTGTGCCCATTAGCTCGATCCTGATCTACCGGTAGATCTAAGACAGGTCCCAAGTAGATCCGAGGAGTGTCGAGGAGAAAAAAAACCAAAAACAACCATTTGTGTGTATTTGTACATGTTAGTAATATATTTTTGTGTTAATGTACACTGCACCTTATCATCTTATCAGTCTCATTTTCACCAAAAAAATACTTACAAAATAAAATAAAGCAGGTAAATTTTTAATTTACGGTGGCGCGTGATTACGTCACCGGAAGTTGTGAGCTCTCAGCAGTCTGCAATTGCAGCTTGTGATCAGAACTGTTGCTCTCTATCTTTTATCGTCATTATTCTCATACAGAGTTTGCTTCGTGTACAATTCACCGAGGGCACGGGCAAAGAATAGGAATCTATGAGAGCCCAGGGAAGCACTTTAAAACGGTATGTGTGAGCTACGATAGTTAACAGGCTGCAAAATGCATTGCATGCCTCAGTTTCAGGCTGTTTCTCATCATGGCGTATAGTGTGTGTGTGTGTGTGTGTGTGTGCGTGTGTGTGTGTGTGTGTGCGCGTGTGCCGGTAAGGGTAGATCGAAAGTAAGGTTAGTTGATCGAAAAGTAGATCTTCGATCCAAAAAGTTTGGGCACCCCTGCTGTAGCTAGATCCGTGGAAGATCGAGTGGAATGCATCCGATTAGCTGTTCAGAGTAAGGGACAGTCAAATAAACAAACGTTTCCTGGAATGCTTTACTTGTTATCATGCTAAAAACCTTACGCTAACTGGAGCGCTTATTAGAGAGAAGCCGAGTTCCATCGGGCTAACTATGGCCATCGAGGAATACAAAGCATCCTGTGGCTGGCGTTAAAGGTTCATTGCTTGACATCAGCTGAGCAACGCGATCGAGGGGTGGTTGAGTTAAAAAGTGGGGTGGTGGAAAGAAAAGCCACCGGGTCCAGGAAGTATTTGTTATTGTTAGATTCAGACGCAGCATGAACATTGCATTGCTAAAATGGCTACAAAATGGAAATTGGAGGTCAAGCAGCTAAGACAAGAAGCGCTCTGACGCTGGAAAAGAGGGTTAAAGTGATCAAAATGTAAGACGGAGGAAGCAAAATAAAAGACATTATCCAAGAAATTGATGTAAGTGAAAGTGAATGCTGATTGTACATTTCGCAATTTATTTCCCTTTTTTTTCTTTCTACACTGTCTATATGAAGTGTCAAATACAGTAAGTGTGTGCTCATACTTATGCACTATTGGAATGGAATAAAAATAAAGAGTACACATATGTTTGTGTACACTCATTTGCTACAGTGAAAAACCCCCTGTTGTGAAAAATGTCTTGCCGCAAACATGATTTCGTTTTACAGGAGTTTCACTGTAGATGTGTCATAGTGGAAAACATTAGAAAGGGGTAACTGAGTGCCCACTTTTCAGCTGTAATAGCTTCCACACTTCTAAGTGTGTTTGAGGCACTTGATGTTCATGTAGATCAGGGGTGCTCATTTCGTCGATCGCGATCGACCGGTAGATCGCGGACTGGTCCCCAAGTTATTCCTTATCCATTCGTTGCCTTGAAGCCTTGTGGCTGTAATTGCGCGTCTTTATATTCGCTCGTGTAAGATTAACTCGTTCATCTATAGATTCTCCTTGCTATTTTTCCCGCAAGCGTTTTCTGTTGTTTCCTTAATTATTTCCTGGTCCTTATTTTGACCAGCGCTTTTTGTTGTTCGCCCGGACAGGTATTTTGTGTTTGTATTAAACCTCCTTTGTTCTCTGACAAACCTTTTCCTGTGTCTGCTATTTCGGGGATCCACTCCTAGTTTTTTGTTGTACACGAAGCGATTATTCTATCGCTTCGGGTATAACGTGACATATCTTTTATCATTATCATTATTCTCATATTCTGAATCGGAGTTTGCTATGTGTACAATTCACCAACGGCACGAGCAAAGAATAGGAATCTAGAGGGCCGAGGGAAGCAATTTAAAATGGTACGTGTGAGCTACGATAGTTAACAGGCTGCAAAAGTGCATCACATGCCTCCGTGTCAGGCTGTTGCTCATCATGGTGTGCATGTGTATGTGTGTGCGCGTGCACGGTAACGGGTCGATGGCGGGAGGTTGGTTGATGGAAACTATGGTCCAAAAAGTTTGGGCACCTCTGATGTAGATGAACATTAAAGAGGTCAAAGTTCCATTCTTCGACCACAAACTCATTTATGCTATAATAGCAATGATTCTTGCTAAAACGGGTTTCAGAAAGCTGGAAACATCTCAAAAAACACTGTATTCCAAATCATAATGCATAGTGACTCACGCTTTATTTATTTATTTATTTTTCTTCGGTCACATTTTTGCATGTTTGTTTTCCGGTCTATTTACTTTTTAGATCGGTGATGTAAATGCCAGAGAGATTTTATGTTGGGCCGAATGGACAGTTATGTTGCAAAACGGGGAAAGCAAGTCACATTCTCCATATGACAACCATATATCCATCCTCCGATTTTCTAAACTTCTTTATCCTCACAAGGGTCGCGCGGGGGGTGTTGGAGCCTATCACAGCTGTCTTCGGGCAGTAGGCAGGGAAACGGTTGCCAGCCAATCGTCGGGCACACAGAGACAAACAACCATCTGCGCTCACACTCACTCTAGGGACAATTTTGAGTGTTCAATTAGCCTGTCATGTACGGGTATGTTTTAGGAAAGTGGGAAGTAACCAGAGTACCTGGAGAAAACCCTCAACAGGCCCGGAGAGAACATGCAAACTCCACGTAGGAAGGCTGGAGCCGGGATCGAACCTACGACCTCTGCACCGTGAGGTCAACCCGCTAACCACTCGATCACCGGGCCACCCGCCACTCCACTCTATATCTGATCAGTACACCTACTTGAAATACTCCCAAATGTTATTGCATTTTTAACAACTGAGCTCCGAGGACCACTAAAAATCTTTGAGTTATTTCTTTTTTTTGTGAGTTTTACAGGTTTTATTTATTTTTGATCATGACATTGCTTACCTATTAGAAGACAAAGGTCAAGAAGGTTTCCTTACTTGACAGGTTCCCAAGATTCCCTTTCAAAGCCTCTGTGAATGGACTGAGCAATGGACGACTCCATCAGGTCCACGTAACGCACCACCAGGGGGGCATAAAGGTCTTGCAGGTGTTTGTGGAACCGCCCATTGCAAAGGTTATCTGTTGAGAAAAAAATGATGACTGTGAATGTTCATGCATATGGAGTCAGTCTATGATGGGTGAGCATGATAAGTCATCATTTGTGACATTTGGAGTGTACATCATAAACATTCAATCGTTACTGCGTTAAATGAACAATTTGGGAATATATTCTAAAACATGTGAAAAAATAGGTTCAGAAAGAAAAAACTTGTCAGTGGAGGTTGGTAATGTGACTTTCGCACCTCTTCTCACAGGTGTGACACAGTTGAGGCAGAATGTGTCAGGTCGAAGATGTCAGAATACTTCTTAATCGGAACCAATCACACACACACAGTCCCTCCTGTCTCTGCCAGCTTCCAACTGGGAAAAAGGCAACACTGACAAAGACCGCAGGAGATAAAATGGAGGCCAGTGTGTGCTAAAGTGATGGCTCACGGCTCCATGCAGCGTGCTTGGTTTTCCTCTCCCTCGCTCTCTCTTTGTTTTTCTCTCCCCCTCTGAGCATGTATGTGTTTGTGTGTATTGGCATTGGAGTCAAGGTCAGCGATACACAGTAGGTGCAATGTTTGTTGTGTTCCGTGACTGCCACTTTCCCAATTAGCCACTTCAGCGGCAGTTGTCCACTTGGATGTGTTGTGGCCAGGAGTGTGTTTGCAGGGCTTGCCGCGACCCAAACGCGACTGCTTTGGTCCTCATTAACTCCTCGAATAGCAACCAGATTTGGGTGGCTGTCTGGTACGGGCTATTTACTGCTGCATAAGTGCATCGCTGAGGGGCACCGGATCAAATGACCTTCTGCAGAATGTAAGTCTGCATCAAGATAGAGTTCGAGTCGAGAGAGTATTTACGTGGGCAACATACAGTATATTGTCTGTCTTTGGCTGTATTGCGGAGATTATTTACTGTGCATGATGTCTTAATGAACATTTTTTTGACTACTTGCAAATAAGTAATTTAATTCATGATCTTTCATGTTGTCAATGATCTTTAAAAGTGCGACACTTTTTGTTACTGAGTGGACTTTTTTGACTTGTAATTACTGGTCGAAGAATTGTTTGCTATGTCCTCCTGTATATTATTTCAATTGACATCTTCAATGTTCCAAAGTGGGGCCCTTTTGAGGCACTACCAAATGAGCAGATTTTCAAGGAATGAGTGGATTACAATCTAACTTCTCCTTGACTCCCGGTTGACTAAAAGAAAAGGGGAAACATTCCCTGGGGACAATTAGCACCCAATTGGTTGAGTTGGAATTGTTAAGAGCGAAGTGTATCCTCTACAGGACCACAGACTCTTACTCCCTCGGGCAAGAATGCAGTTCATTATAGAGATTGCAGGCCTGCAGCAACCAAAGTCAAGATCATTATCTTCGGTCAAACACACACACACACACACACACATGTGAATGAATACACAATTGTCAGCACATTTACAATATACATGTTGTTCACCCACATAGGTATTGATCCATTTTAGATGGCGCATTGACACAAACCAGTGCCAGAAACAGACACATCAAGCTCCAACAAAAATGGCATATGAGACACTTTTCAGTAATGCATATTCTGGAAACATGTTTTCCTCAACAAAAGCAGCACCAGACGACCGTTGTTTTGATGAACTTGCCTCAATAATTGGCAAAAATAATCAGCGTTAAAGGTATGATCAGTGAAATGTTCTTTTGTTAAATGCAGCTGATTCAATTGTTCGGGGAATTGATCGAGTAGGACTGTCCTGAAAACGATTTTGAAATTTTAAATCCATCCAGTCATTTTTTTTTTGGATGACTTGTCCTCATTGGAGTCGTGGGTGAGGTGGAGCCTATCCTAGTTGACAATGGGTGAGAGGAGCATTACACCCTAGAAAGGTCATCGGCAAATCGCAGGGCACAAGCACAGTAAAAACAACGGAAGCACTGGAATTCTTACTTTGCTCGTCTCCCTCCAATTCTACAAAGAATTTAAAAGGTAAAAAGGTCAATTTGAAACAATGAAAGATACATGCTGAAGAAAAAAGAGGGGGGGGCTTTGTATATAATCCGTACAATTTAAAAATGATGACATTTCAAATAAAAAAAAGGACAGTCCATCCACATTTGGCAGTAGCAATAATTTAATTGGTGCAAAAAGAAAAACAAAAGGCACCGACGATTCAAGTATTGCAGGTTGCAGAGGTTATACACAGTGTAACCGTTGAAATGTGCAAGATTAGAAAAGTAAAATGTTGCACAGTGTGCTTGACAGATTGTGCTGTCATTTGTTGAGCAGTCTGCTAGTGTGTGGGTAGAAGCTGTTTTTTTTTTTTTTTGGGCTTGTTTCACTTCGTGTGATTCCTGTAGCGTCTGCCAGATGGGAGAAGCTTGTACATTGTGTGTTGGAGATGTGTACTGTTGTGGGACAGCTGTCATATATGTGGCGCAGTGGTGTAAAGGCTACATCACAGATGTTTTGAGATCTTTTTTAATGACATTCTGGCATGCGTTCCTGTTCTGCATGGTACAGTTTGAAGGTTTTCTTCCTGCAGACCTTTGCATACCTCAGATGGCAATACTGTTCGTATAATCTCCCTGCATCTGTATGAGGCGAGTGCGTCAAAGTGGGTGTTAGAACTCATTCAGTGAATCTGGCAGTGTGTTGTTGCTGCTCCTGGTCCATGGTGTTACGCCACTATAGGAGGTGTGTGATGTGATGAGGCTCTGCTCTTTGGAGTCAGGGGTGTTGTACTCTCACTCCAGGTTCAGCCTGAATGGTCTCTTAGCTTCTCTGATGGATCTACGTGGTCGTATTGCACTTTTTGGGGACATCACTATCACCAGAGGCGAATGCAGCGGAGGATGCAAATGGCATGGGCCATAAATCACCGGCCAGGTGTTTGATTTCAATAGATATCGCAGCACGTGGTAGCGGCAATGCTGTTGATGCATGTGCTGATGTAATCCGTGACAGCTGAGAAGGAGAGATACTCCTCAGATACTACATTCAGACTAAAAGTGAGGTGAGAGTTTTTGGTGGTGCAATCCCATATATAGTCGATGCAGTTCTTGCAGTCAAGCACGGATGCGTGCATAGCGGATTTAACTTTTGTTACACAACACCTCACAGCAGCCAAAACGCTTTGGCAATGTACAATGTCATACACAGCGTCGTGTACAGTTAGTTTTTGAGTCAAGATTCTACAACAATGGAAGCAAACTTTCTCATCGCTGACTGTAGCTAGCCGGAGTTCAAGAACGCAGCCATCAATTAGTACGGGACAGGGATAGAAGAAAGCAGGCTCGGAGAATGGTGAGCAAGGAAATTGGCATACCCGATAAATGTATTTACCAGTATTGACTGCAGGAGAAAAGGAGTGGCTCGGCTGCAGTCCGAGGAAAGAAGTACTCTGCAGTGCTATCGCTTCTTTACCTGTTGAAATGCTCTAGTTGTCTGTCAAGCAAAGCCCCCTCCCCTTCTCTGGTGTGCGCAAATGAAGCCGCCGTGTCTAGTACAAACTACAGCAGTCAAATTGCAGCAAGTAAAACAAGGTGGAATGCTCATCTCACGTTTGGTCTGAACCTAGCCTAAGACTTCAATGCAGCCCTAACTCTTTAATGAAAGACATCCCAATTTGGAGTGTAAATGCAGTCTTGTAGTACAACATCAGTCTCTTCATTCCAAACATTTACTGTTTTCTTTGCTGGAGAGTCAGTTTGAGGAGCTGCCTGAAGGAACACCAATATGTGCCAATACCAAGGAGGCATATAAACCCCTCCCCCGTCTTGGAAGAGCAGACCACAACTTGGTATTTCTCGAGCCTGTGAACAAACCCCTCGTGCACAGACAGCCAACTGTGACCAGAATGGTCAGGAAATGGTTCATGGATGCTGAAGATGCTCTGTGGGACTGCTTCGACACAACCAGGAGGGGACTCTTCAGCGAAGTTCATGGGGAGGACATTGATGCACTTACTGACACCATCACGGACTACATAAACTTCTGTGAGGAGAACACCGTGCCCGCCAGAACTGTGCGGTGTTTTTCCAACAACAAACCATGGATTAATCCTGACATAAAGGCCCTCCTGAAGGAGAAGAAGAGAGCTTTTATGTCGAGAAACAGAGAGGAGCTGGAGGCCGTGCAGATTCGGCTGAGAAGAAAGATCAGAGAGGGGAAGAAGACATACAGGATGAAATTGGAGGACATGTTACAGGCCAGCAATGTCACTGATGTCTGGAGGGGCCTGAAAACCATCTCAGGCCATGACAGCCCAAAGACATTGACTGAGAAGGACAAGGACTGGGCAGATGGACTGAACCGTTTTTCAACTATTTCGACCAGTCGTCTGTCCCTTCCCCCAACCACGAACTGCTCTCACTGAGGACTTCTCCTCCCCCTCCTCTTTCGACCAGCTCTCAATAACCCAGTCTGTCACCTGGTTCCTGCCTGTCCGTCACAACAGAGCAGGTGAGGAACCAACTGAGAAAGATGAATGTGAGGAATGCAGCAGGTCCAGACAAGATCAGTTCCCGGTTCCTCAGGACCTGCTCTGAACAGCTGTGTGACATTGTCCAGCATATGTTCAACCTGAGCCTGAAGCTGGGCAGAATTCCACAGCTGTGGAAAACTTTGTGCCTGGTCCCAGTGCCCAAGACCCCCCACCTTAAGGAGCTGAACAGCTACAGACCGGTGGCGCTGACGTCTCACCTGATGAAGACGCTGGAGAGACTCGTCCTCGCCCACCTTTGACCGATGGTGAGCTCGGCACTGGACCCGCTGCAGTTTACCTATCAGCCTGGTATTGGTGTGGAAGACGCCATTATCTACCTCCTCCACTCAGTGCTGTCACAGTTGGAGAAGGCTGGGAGCACTGTGAGAATCATGTTGTTTGATTTCTCCAGTGCCTTCAACACCATCCAGCCCAACTTACTGGGAGGCAAACTGCAGAACTCCGGAGTGGACCACCATCTCACAGCATGGATCATAGACTACCTCACAAACCGTCCGGAGTACGTGAGGTTGCAGAGCTGTGAGTCGGACAGGCTTTTCTGCAACCCTGGAGCGCCGCAGGGGACTATTCTGGCTCCATTCCTGTTCATCCTCTACACCTCGGACTTCAGACACGGCACTCCAAACTGACACCTTCAGAGGTTCTCCGATGACTCTGCGATTGTTGGCCTCATTACAGAGGGGGACGATCGGGAGTACAAGGGACTGTCAAAGGACTTTGTGGGCTGGTGCCAGCAGAATGTCCTCCAGCAAACAGTCCTCACCAGCACCGATGAACATCCAGGATATGGACATAGAGAGGATGACCTCCTACAAATACCTAGGTGTTCTTCTGAACAACAAACTGGACTGGTCTACAAACTCGGACACCCTGATTAGGAAAGGACAGAGCAGACTCTTCCTACTCAGGAAACTGAGGTCTTTTAGGGTTCAGGGGTCGCTCCTTAAGACTTTCTATGACTCGGTGGTGGCCTCGGCCATCCATTATGGCATTGTCTGCTGGTCAGGCAGCATCTCAGCCCGGGACAGAAAGAGACTGGAGCGACTGGTCAGGAAGCCAGGTTCTGTCCTAGGCTGCTCCCTTGACACTCTGGAGGAGGTGGGCAACAGAAGGATGCTAACTAAGCTAAAAGCTATGATGGCCAGTCCCTCCCACCCCCTCCAGCCCACCCTGACAGCACTTGGTAGATCCTTCAGCCAGAGACTGTTACACCCGCGCTGCAAGAAGGAGAGATACGACGCTCGTTCCTACCGACTGCTGTCAGGCTGCTGAATAAAAATAATAACAATAATAATAATAATAATACTTAAATGATGTGAAACGAATGTAAAATGTGAAAAACAATTGTAAATAGTGCTGCAATTTATCAAATTTGTATTTATATTGCACTTAATTGAACGGTGTTTGTTTTTTCTTCTTTCTTCTTTCTACCCACATTCTTGCTGCTGGAGGCTGTAAATTTCCCCAGTGTGGGACAAATAAAGGATATCTTATCTTATCTTATCTTATCTTATTTTATCTTATCTTATCTTGTGTGGTCACACTGTCCAAAATGGGGCCTAGGCACAGCATTAAATGTATCCTTAAACATGCTATGAACTTGGTCCAGTGTGTTAGTTAACTATGTTGAAATCTTTAGGCGCTGTTGGTATTTTGGGAGAACAGCTCTGAGGTAACAATGGTTGAAATCTTGCGCTGCAATAAATAAGCAAGAGCATAAACAAAAGAAGAACAAGCAAACTCCACACAGGAAGCCTTCTTGTGTGATTGTCACGAGCTGAGGTGTCACGGTGCCGTACATTTTAGATCACATAATACATGGACATAACTTATTTATACATAATACATACATTTAGCATATTTTCTATATTCACTATAAGGCGCTTTGAATTATAAGGTACAGCTCCAATGAATTGCCTATTTTAAAACTGTTTATTTATCATATATAGGGCGCACTGTATTATAAGTTGCATAGAAGCTACAATATTGGCTGCAATTGCGCTATGCATCCACTAGATCATGCTATGCTGAAGGGAATACAAAACAATACAATACAGCTTTATTTATTTAGAGCCCTCACAACCAATTAAGAAACCCATGTGAACTGGTCAAAAACATGGAGATGAAACATACATAAAAATGGCATTACAAAACAATAAAAGTTGATGAAGACAATTGATTCAACAAAAAGGCACACAAATCTCCTGGGCTCACATCCACATATCTTTTGAAGTCTTGCTTGTTTCCTTCTCCCTTCATTTAGTCAGTAGTTAAATATGCTTTTGGTATCATCTTCGTTTCGTAATGGCTGCGCAGAGCTCACAAAGTAGTTTGCTGTTAAGAGTGTGTCATGGTGAATGCACATGTCAATTAGTGTCAGGCAGAACCCTTTTAGGTAACAATTGGTTCCTGCTAATAATCACCAGGAGATGGCAAAGGCACACAAACAGGGAAACAATTCAATCCTTTGGACACAACATACTAACCTCCTATTCTTATTTTGATAAAACACTCCTGTCTTAAAAAAATTAATCATGGTGTTTTTCAGAGCGGCTGAATTATTGTTTGTTTGTTTTGTTTGTTTGTTTGTTTGTTTGTTTACTGAACATAAAACATATACAGTAATAATTTGACAGAAAATAAGGTAGATAAAAAAGTAAAAAGAAAGAAATCAGTCTTCATTCAACACAGTTATTATGTTCAAGGGAGTAGGATGAAGTAAAAAACTTATCTAGTCCTACCCCGTTATGTGTTTATATCTACTAAATCATTTTTATATCAATCAGAAAAGAAAAAGTAAGAAGAAGTCTCCATTAAGGCTCATACTTTACCCTTAACCGTGATATTTTTACAACTTTGGGTTTGTATCGGGATTATATACATCCTCACCCTGGCACTCTTGTGTCAACACCTCCCCATATAAAGAACCAGCAGCACCACAAATTTGATGCTTCAAATTAATCACCATCCCACAAAGCACACTAACTAAACATTCAACATCCTAATGCTGAAGAAGGGTTGCTTTTCCATTCATTTGATATAAAAGAACCAAAAAAAAAAAAAACGGCAGTCAAACCAATTATATATTTTGTAATTTTTGAAAGACTTCCAGACAGTGGCCGGCAATGAAGGCATAATTGCAATGTATTTTAAATGATGGTCTAATGCTCATGTTATTAGATCGAGTGTACTGTATGCCCAATAATGTTTACGCATTCACACAGAAAAAAGATAAGATAAAACTGTGTAAAAACCTATTTTTATTTGGACCCACTAGATTTGGAAATAGTTGCCGATGAAGGACATAAAATTTTTCATTTTATATCCTTGAGTAACCATTTTTAAGTGTGAATAAATTAAGTGTGTATAAAATCATATCGATCCTTATTTTTTTTCATAATATGAAGTATAGCACTAGGTAAGTGGCTAATCTCATTTCTCCAGGCCCAACTCACAGTCAATCCTCAGGAAGTCGTTGAGTAGCTGAAAGAGGGGGAAACTGTCCCAGCTGTCAGGCGGCTGCACCTCAAGAGCTGCATCCATGTCAGTCGAGTAGAGACACAGGAAGGTCTCAGCGTGCTCCACCATCAGGTCTGACCACCAGGCAAAGGCCTTCAGATAGAGTCGAGGAGACGAGTGAGACTCAACTCAAGTCAACTTTATTTATACAGCATTTTAAAAACAACTATAGCTGCATACAAAGTAGTGTACGAAAACGAATAATCTGACAGATAAAAACAACTGCAGCTAAAACAATAAATGAATAACAAACACAAGTGTGTATATATAAAAAATATACAGTATGTATATATATATATATATACATATATATATATTGCGCGTCGTCCCGCACGCGGTCTGTCCTTCCGTCTGTCCCTTTTCAAAACGTACCTACTTCACCGCTGCGCGCCGCCGCTGCGCGCCGCCACTGCGCCGCCACTGCGCCGCTCAGGCAGTGGCTCACTTCGATCGCGCGGGCATCTTAGCGAAAATATGTTGTCTACCCACAAGCATTGCAATGATATTGTTAGTTATTTAGTAGAGCTAAACATCTCTTTATTTTCGCGATAAGCAATGAAGATGAACAAAAAGTTGAACCAAGCAACAACACTTTTGAGGGCCGAAGGCCCACCTTACCAGCCTTCCGCAGGAACTAGCTGATGAGCCGCCCGGAGGGCGGCGAACCACCACCTTACCAGCCTTCCGTAGGAACTAGCCGATGAGCCGCCTGGAGGGCAGCGAACCAGCTAGTATATATATATATATGGTGACTAAGAGAGACAAGGTAGTCCACACTGAAGGGGTCTCACTCCCTGAAGGAACAATAGCAGACATTGAGGACAGCTACAAGTACCTCGGTATACCACAAGTCAATGGCAACCTCAAAATGACAAAAGGAATGCAGCAACGACCAAAAAAACCTCCAGCGGGTGAGGCAAGTCCGAAGAAGCTAGCTCAATGGCAAGAACAACACCTGGGCAATAAACAGCTATGCCCTGCCAGTGATCAGATACCCTGCAGGAATAATAAGGTGACCAAAGAAAGGGATTCAGACCACGGATGTTAAGACCCGAAAGCTCCTAACCAGGCATGGAGCATTCCATCCCAAATCCAGCACCCTGAGACTGTACACAAGCCGTAAGGAAGGAGGCCGGGGACGAGTGAGTGTGAGTGTGAGAGCCACTGTCCAGGATGAAACATTCAAGCTCCATGAATACATCAAGGAGAAGGCTCCAACGGATGACGTACTCAGAGAATGTCTCAGACAGTGGGGAACAGAAGATTATGAGGCGCTGTAAGAGGGACCATCATGGGAGGACAAGCCCCTACACGGGATGTACCACCGGACCATAACTGAAGTGGCCGATCTCAAGAAGTCCTATCAGTGGCTAGAGAGGGCTGGCCTGAAGGACAGCACAGGGGCACTCATCCTGGCTGCTCAAGAGCAGGCCCTGAGCACCAGAGCCATCGTGGCCCAGATATACCACACCAGACAAGACCCAAGATGGCACCTGAGACAATCCAACACATAACTGCAGGTTGTAAGATGCTGGTAGGGAAACCTTACATGGAACACCATAACCAGGTGGCTGGCATAGTCTACAAAAACATCTGTGCGGACTACAGGAAACCCCAAGGTCAAAATGGGAAACACCTCCGAAGGTTGTGGAGAATTACCGAGCGAATATCCTGTGAGACTTCCAGATACAGACTGACAAGATTGTAATGGCGAACCAACCAGATAACGTGATCATAGATAAATGGCAGAGGAAAGCCGTTGTAGTGGATGTAGTGATCCCAAGTGATGGGAACATCACGAGAGAAATACCAAGGGCTCAGAGAGGAGCTGGAGAGAGCCTGGAAGGTAGAGGTGACAGTCGTGCTTGTGGCACACGTCGCAGCAGATGTTACGTTGCTCTATAAATACACCAGAAACAAGTCAAGTCAAAAGTATTTATAGAGCACTTTCAAACAGCCATCGCTGCATACAAAGTGCTATACATGGAGCGATTTAACATACACAATAAACAGTAAGACGAATCGGTAATAAAGGCGGTAGAAAGCACCAAGCAGTAAAATCAAGAACTCATGCTGAGTCGAACGCCAAAGAATACAAGTGAGTTTTGAGGAGGGCTTTAAAGATGGGCAGCGAGGAGGCTTGCCGAATGTTCAGTGGGAGTTCATTCCAGAGAGAGGGACCAGCAACAGAAAAGGCTCGAACCCCTCTGAGCCTCAGTTTAGTTCTTGGTACTTCTAACAAAGACTGGATCCACAGACCTGAGGCGCCGGGCAGGTGTGTAGGGGCGGATGAGCTCAGAGAGGTAAGGTGGCGCGAGATTATTCAGAGATTTGAAAACAAAGAGGAGGATCTTGAAAATAACTCTAAAATGAATGGGGAGCCAGTATAGGGATGCCAGAGTGGGAGTTATATGCTCCCTCTTACGAGTACCAGTCAAGAGGCGAGCAGCGACATTCTGGACCAGCTGAAGGCGCTTAATGGAGGACTGGCTGACTCCAAAGTACAGGGCATTGCAGTAATCCAGCCGGGATGTGACAAAGGCATGAATTACTGTCTCAAAGTGTTCATGTGAGAGGAGAGGTTTTATTTTGGCCAGCTGTCTAAGGTGAAAGAAGCTTGATTTAACAACGGCACCAATTTGCCGATCGAGTTTGAAATCACTGTCCAGTTTAAGGCCCAAGTTTGAGACCGTTGATTTCAGATAAGGAGACAGGGGGCCCAAGTCTACAGGATGGAATGTACAAGGGCCACTGGGACCAAACAATATCACCTCTGTCTTCTTTTCGTTGAATTTCAAGAAATTTGGTGCCGTCCAGGTTTTGATTTCTTCCAGACAGGATAGGAGTGGCCTTAATGAGAAGGCGTCTTTCTTGCTCAGTGGGACATAGATCTGGCAGTCATCTGCATAGCAGTGGAAGGGAATACCATGTTTCCTTAAGATGGAACCCAATGGGAGCAGATACAGCGAGAACAGCAGAGGCCCCAGAATTGAGCCCTGTGGAACACCACATGACAGGGGAGCAGTGCGTGACTCAGAGCAGCCAAGGCTAACACAAAAGGTCCTGTCAGTTAGATAGGATCTAAACCACTCAAGAGCACTGCCGCCAATACCCACCAAGTGCTGCAAACGAGTCAGCAGAATACTGTGATCCAGTGTATCAAATGCTGCAGTTAAGTCCAATAAAACCAGACACATGTGGTCTCCAGAGTCATTTGCCAGGAGGATGTCATTAGAAACGCGTAACAGGGCTGACTCCGTGCTATGCATCGTCTTGAAACCTGACTGGAAGAAACAAAGCAACAAGCGCGCTGCAGAAGTCCACACCCATGTCTGTTTTGCCAGCCATGGATAAATGGATACTTAAAGAGTTTATGAATGTAAAGTTTACTTTGAAAAAGTTGCCAGATTGTTCTACTGACAACACCAAAGTTACCTGTATGTTTTGCAGTCGTAAACTGAGCTATCATCAAAGCACATCGGGTCTGAAATACCACTTAATTAATGGCCAATCACACAGCTGATGTGAGTACTCCTCCCCCTCGTCCAAGACAGACAGCTATGGATAATTTCAAAGCGAAGAAAATGGATAACACGACGAAGAACAAATTTGCTGAAGCCAGAGGTAAATGTATGGCTAATGCATGCAAGCCTGTCAACATTGTCCACAGCGAGACTGAAGCTGAAATCATTCGCATTGCATCGAATGACTCCACTACGGATTGCCAGCGAGAGCCTCCATTACAAGCTGTGTACAGATATTGTACATAGCGGAGAAGGCTAAGGTACCCAAAGCGGGAGAAGACACTGTTTCGGGAGAGAAATAAGAAACTAGGTTGAAGAAAGAGCAGGCATTCTGTTGAGTACAATGTATGCCACTGACACGATTGTTACTTGTTTGGAACTATTTTGTGTGGAAGGTTAACGTCTTCCGTGTCCATATAAATACCGTATTTTCACAACTATAAGGCACCATTAAAAGTCTTAAATTTTCTCCAAAATGGACAGGACGCCTTATAATGCGGAGCGTCTGGACTCTAGTGTATGAACGGAGTTCCAAAGCATGACTGAGAGCGCTTCTGGCAGACACGCTGTTTATATAGAGAAATTATTTCCCCATTGTGGGACAAATAAAGGATATCTTAAAAGGCGGAGTGAGTGACGACAGGCATGCGGAAGTACGCCAATGAGTGAAGGGTGGGCGTGTAAGAGGACGCTAAATGCACGTCCCTAGCAGGTACCAGTCGCCAATGAGGTGAAGGGTGGGCGTGTAAGAGGAAGCAAAAGGAACCCAAATAGAGAATAAACATTAGAACATAACAACCTTCAGGAAACTTCTTTGCAAGACATCTACTGTCCATCCAATTCTGAACTAAAATAATTTAAAATAACATGTCTCTTACTTTAATGGTAATTAACAGGTGATGAATACACCCTTACCACAAACAAAATATGTTAGGGTGTGTGTGTGTGTGTGCGTGGGTGTGCATTCTCACTGACCTCAGCATGGTGTTCCTCATTCTGCTGCAGCACCTCAATTACGAGCTCAGCCAAGCGAATGGTGTCTTCCAGTTTTTTTGCGGGAGTGACTAACCGACCAACATTCTCTGTTGCACAAAAGTCAATTTTTAGAGTCTCATCTGAAACACAATCTTCACCTTCCTTATCAAAGGCCTCGACACAGGTTTAATGCATGCAACCGAAACACAGGTGGCAAGCATCCTGCTGATAAAAAAAATATATGACGTTCTTTGACGTTAAGATTTTACATCAAGAAAATGCATGCTAGCTTGCCTCCTGCCAACAACTATAAGCTCAAAACACATATTTGTCATTTTGAGTAAGTTTTGCCTTTTAAGTGGTCTTTGGCTCAGATGATAGGAACAGCCAAAATTACTTTGATAATCTTGTGCATGCATTGAAAAAAATGTAGAGAGCTTATCAGCATACCATAAATCGGTCTGGCGGGTATTTTGAGGATTTTTTTTTTTTTATCGTCGAAACAGTAAAAGACAGTTACAGTTTTAGAATGAAAGCTTACAAGACTATTTTATCATTACACATTCAATGAGGTCCCAATTCGTGGTGATAGTACACATTGAGGTCAGTAGTACCGTCCTATTACGTACGCAAGTAATGTGTCACAGCTTTGTCGGTGAGGCGGAGGAGCGATGTCAAACATGAAGAGAAAGTAAGGTCGACACGAGTGATGCAAACAACATTCAACACTGATCATGCAGTAATGTAGTGATCTTGTGTTAGAAGAAAATGGTGGAGTTTTATCAAGACTTACATCTGTTCCATAATCATAACCGGGCTTTTCGTATTCAGCTCTCACGGTAAATCCATATTGATACGATCAAGCAAAATTGCTCAGCTGTGCAAATTATGTATAAAAAGCTTCATTCGGTGAAAGGTTTGAGACTGCCCTACTGGGATGCATCTCTATCATGTACAGTGAGTGGAATGGAATTATACCATGGCTAACATCTACTGACAGGCTGTTTTTACTTTTCATTGATTGATGCCTGATCCTAACACACACACACACATAAACTTTTTTTTTAAATGCCAATCTTGTTTTGGTTTAATTTTCATGGCCATGGTATAAGCATGATAATGCACTCCAATGTATTTTGGACTGTGATGCCGTAGCATCATTGCATGAATAAATATTACCACCACAGTATCCATTTGATCGATCGGGCCATCGGCTTGTGCATTATCATTTACAATCGAGTTGTGAAGTGGGTAGGTGGAGTTGTTTTATATGGCTCGGATTCTGAGCTGTAAATATCAGATTCAGTACTTGCCTTTGGAACATTTCCTATTTTTGAATGAGCACAAAACAAATCTTGTAGTCAAAGTATAAACATTAGCACATCACAACATTCAGGAAACAAATGGGTCAACATCTTGTCAGAGTCAAAACTCAAGAAAGATCTCAAAATGATATGGAAAGAGTAAGATTGGATAAACCACATCATAGGAAAGTAATACTTAAAACTGACCAGTACCGTCTTTGAAAATGCAGAATTTGATCAGCTGTCTCAAGAACCCCCCCACCCCCGCCCCATTCAGTCCACCAACTGGCACAGTCAAGTGGTTCAGTGACGATGTTTGGCAAGACAAGTGGCTGATAGTTACTTGCCCGCAGGAGCTCAAGTCATGTTAACATGGCTCACAGCTCCCAAAGAATGGGACTTCTGTACTTGTAGTACTTGTTAGGACACCCCAGAGTAATGTCTCTCAAGCCAGAAGGTCAGAATTTGGTGGCACAGTTTGTCTTAGATTATTGTACATAGCTTGCTTTTGATCTCCCCTTAGAAACGCTATTTCACGATACATACAACCAATCAAATCGTTTCTTCTTTTCTGAAGAAGAATGGTTTGAACATAATTCCTTGTGATTCTGCTAAATCAGAATGGGTTTATCTCAATGGGAGATTCCCATGCACCAAGCCCACTCTGCATTATGGTGTGTCGTATCTTTCATGTACGTTGTATTTACGCTGTTTTTCATTTGGAAGACACGTTTAAATGTTTCCATAGCGACCACAGAGTGTTGCGGCCAGATAGGAAGTTTCTCATGTCATGATTCGTTTTTATTATTATGTTGAGGAAAAGACCACCATTTTCATGCAGATCATATAATATTTTGTTGTATTTATTCGGCCTTAAAGGCCGGTCCAAGAATATTGTCTGACATTAAACCGGTCCATGGGGCAAAATAGGTTGGGAACTGCTGCTCTAAAGTCTCGCTGAGATTGCCCAATTTTGAATTCTAACACATTTTTAGGGAACAATATGCTTTTTTCATGTGTGAAATGAACGCCTGAAATCACATGAGAGTTTTACTTCTTCTAATCTTTTTTACAACACTGACTCTAAAAGAGGAACAACTTCAACGAGGGGTGTTGAGGGAAAACAAGAATGAGTTGAGAGGAAGAATCGATACTGGAAGGTCATTGAAGTCGGGCGAGTCAGATTCAAGCAGTAAATACTTCAGCATAACTAACCATTTGCCTTGTTACCAAAGGTCAAGATATTTGTTTTTGACACGTTACCTTCTGTGTATATTGAAGAATGCAATTTTTTTTTTAAATGGGTTAGGATCTGTTCTATGTAGTCATTTGTGGATAATTGGGAAGTTAAAATTTGATGTCGACCGATGTCCTGTTAATTGTGTTGAACCTCCTGTGGACATAATAGATCACTGCTCTGTCTGCCTTTCCTGTCACTAGGGCTGAAACGCTCTCTCGTCGTTGGTCCTTTTCAGCCTCAGAAAATTGAGCTGGCCCATTACTGGGTATAAAGATCCCAATGGGGCATTTTCAATGCTTTTCCTGGCCTATCATCTTGTCCATTTTACCTCCAAAACCTGTGAGAGGAACTGTGGCACACATAGATTATCAATCCATTTTCATCCCAATTTACTGTTGGCACGCGGCTTCTTCTAACCATGTGTTCAATGCACTTGATGAAATTACCTTTCATACACTTTACACATTTCAGTCAGACTAAGGTATGATTGACTAAAGTAAACATCTAAAGCAACAAATTAAGGAGAACCTATGTTCTGGCCAAGGTAAAGCTGATAGTAAATGAAGAATAGACATCACCTGAATCCTCCATTTTTTCCTGACATTTGTCCACTTTTGAGACAGGTGACAAAGAAGGAGAGGAGGTAGATAAAAGAGGGAACAATTTAGGGAGGAAGAGAGAAATGCAATGTTCATTTTGTAGAATCAGAAAGTACCGGTGTATGTTAAAAAAAAGAGAAGAGAGAAGAACAGAAAACTCAAAGGCCCTGAATTTTGAGACAATCTCGTGTTGAACAAAAGCAGCAAATACCCGAATAGTTGTCATTTACAGAATGAAGGCCAACATCGTCAGCCGGTGATGTGATTAGTTCTGACATCATTCATCTTGTAGTTTATTGAATGGAGACTGCAGTATGTTTTTGACCTCTCGTGTGTATCATGATCTTAAACAAGGAAACGGATACACATAAGCAAAGTAAAAATGCATTCAAGTTGCAGACAGACAATGAGCTTTTGGGAAGTACTGCAAAACCACGATCAAAGGCAGATTGTGCAGTAAGGCTGTCAAGAAATTGACAAGTACATCATTTCAGACAGAAAACAAAAGATTTAAGCAAGTTCAAAAACAACACCCTATGGATACTTGTTGTGGTGGCTGTGCATGCTGTATGCAAGAGAAACATGAAGGTAGAGGATAAGCTGGGAAATGAGGGAAGTACTCACGAATGGTTAAATCCATCACTTGAGACGCCAAGCAGAAGACAGGATGCTCATACATCTCTCTCTTTTTCCCTACAGAGAAAGAGGGAGGACACCAAGGCATGCGACAAGCCCGGGTCAGAGGGAATGACCATTATGGTCCGGAGGGCTCGACCAAGGCTTTCAGGGTTGATTCGAAACCATTTTGTTGTTACGTGAATTGGGTATTTTAAATTTCAGGCAAATAGGCCTTTTTGGGTCAAACATACAAAGCAGTATCAGTTTGTGCCCTACATGTACTGTATGGTTATCCAATGAATCCTTTGTACACACTGTACGAGTACCGTATTTTCCGGATTATAAATCAAGCTGGAGCATAAAACGCATTTTGGGGGGAAATTTATTTGATAAAATCCAATACCAAAAACAGACATGTCATCTTGAAAGGCAATTTAAAATTAAAATAAAATAGAGAACAACAGGCTAAATAAGTGTACATATGCTAACGTGACATAACACATTAACAACAAACGGAGAATGTGCCCGGTATGTTCACGTAAGATATTAAGAGTAATTCAGATAACTATAGCATAAGGAACATGCTAACAAGTTTAGCAAACCATCAGTCTCACTCCGAATCACTAAATCCAATGAAGTGTTCATCCTCCGTGTCACTTTTAAACAACTCTGCCATTTCCGGAGGTAGAAGATGTGACGTTTCCTCTTCTACGTCGCTTACGTCAGACGCATCGTTGATTTATCAACACAACTCTAGAGCGCCCTCTTGTGGTTTAATGTGGAAATAACATGAAATCAAACAGCAATGTGTTAATAATTTCACACATAAGTCGCTTCAGAGTACAAAAGTCACACCCAAACTATGGACAAAAACTGTGACTTATAGTCCGGAAAATATAGTATGTCATCACACGCTTACGCTTGTGTGGTGGGTGTGTTGCCACTGAAGAATTGTATTTTTGGGAATCAATGATTGGGAATCAATTTGGGAATCAAATTGACAAGGTACTGTATATATTTTGCATGAAACTGTTCACATTTTATTTTGTAATTAGAAAGATCAAGGGCCTTAATTTTGTGCCCAGCCCAAGTCTACCGCAAAGCGTAAACTAACTGTGCATTTGGTGGAGTTTGTTTTCTTTTGATATTTTTTTTAGGCTGGCGCAGGTAGAAGGGGACGGTTATGCCCTTGTCTGTCGCTGTGGAAGGGAACGATGCCAACTTGTTTGCCATCCAATGGAAGCGGCTCCCTGCATTCCCTCTAAATTCAATGCAGAGAGTCACTCGGTCTACATAAGATAAGATAAGATAAGATAAGATAAGATAAGATAAGATAAGATAAGATAAGATATCCTTTATTTGTCCACACTGGGGAAATGTGGATGCAAGAGATGAAAAGTACATTTTAAAAGGAATTGCAGGATCTTCTACATGCGGCTGATGTAAAGTTAGCCGCTTTAAGGTAGACATGGAGACTGCCTTCTACCCTGATCGCGTGTCCGTGTGAGACAACTCTCTATGAACTGATTTCTCTGATGACTCAGAGGGATTGCCTCATTCCGTTGCCATATTGCAATACAACGTCATCGACCACACACTTTGAATCTGTCAAATCCACCGAAAACGTGTCACACCCCCTGTGGCACAATTTAAGGGGTGTTCACACGGCACACATTTGCTCCGGCGCTGCACCGATGTATTTTGTTGCGATATATTTTGCACCGCAGCAAATTGTGTGGAGCGTTCACACGTACAAAGCCGATGAGCGTGTTTGCACCGGCACAGCGTCGGTTTAGCCCCACTTGCGTTCACACGGCAGTTTCTGCAGCGGAGCAAAATGACAGAAAACAGATGAGCTGTCGTGTTGGCTGTTTTTAAAACGTATATACACAACTCAAGCGACTACTGGACAGGCACGTCCTTCTCCTTCTCGGTCTCCGTGCCTTCTGCTCGAGCGTGACCGCCCCCGAAAACGTAAATCAACGATGACTTCAATGACACTCAGAAAAGCAAGCACGTAATGCGCCAAACAGAAAATTAAGAGAGGAAATCACAATTATAAATTATATGGCGGAGCGGGGGTTGTGAACACACAACAAATGAACAAACTACACAAACAACTCCGAGACAGTCCAGTCTCCTACAAAAGGAAAGATGTTACCAGCCAAGTCTTGTGTCATTATTAAACAAACACATGACGGAAGTCTGACAGAACACGAAAGCAACGCATTCTCGCCGTACTATACTCTTCACAAGCATTTGCTCTGGAGCAAATTTCACCCAGTTGCATTCACACGTGCAAATTTACAACGGTGCTGCTTCGCAAACGAGCATTTGCTCCGGAGCAAATTTTTAAACCACCTCCCTGAGGTGGATCAAATTTGGTCCGGTGTAAGCTGTTTTCCGGGGCTAAGCCGGAGCTAATTTGCACGTGTGAACGCTCTACTGGGTCAGCCCCGGCGTAGCACCGGACCAAATCTTGCCGTGTGAACACCCCTTAAGCTGTTTTCCGGGGTTACGACGGAGCTAATTTGCACGTGTGAAAACTCTACTGGGGCAGCCCCGCCATAGCACCAGACCAAATCTTGCCGTGTGAACACCCCTTTAGACGTGCTTTTATGTGGTCTAAATTGTAGTCTACATTAAAGAAAATGAAGAAGCGGCCGTATGTATGCCTTGCGCACGTGCGCGTGTCTACCAAAATAGGGCTTCAAACTGATTGATATTGAGCCATGTTACAATGGTGCATTGACATTTGAAGGCTACAAATATTCTACAGTTTGGAGTTTGGCCAAAAGTTTCAGTTAAATGTTTTTTAACCATCATCAATACAGTGCTGTTACTTGTCTTCAATGCATCTTTATTTCAGCATTCCAGAGGATGTGTATTTTTCTTTGTCCCCTGGTGTTGAAACTGTGCTTTCAATGTCATGATAATTGGAGCTGTGTCGGTTCTGTAAAGTGATGCTAGTTTTTGTTTTGGTAGCTTGTATTTAAAGAACTATTTTACTTTGTCAAATCAAAGCTGACATTATTTTTTAATCCGTCTTGCCATGACACTTATTTTGTAAAAACATTGTTGTCAAAGTTAAAGTAGTATGTTTTGTACTTTTTGACTTGTGGACTGGTTACCTTCAAGTTACAATACAGTCAAATGTTTTAATGAGACCTACCCCAAAATTTTGGTTTGAATTTTAATGGTGGTGAACTATTTTTTTGAATGTTTTTATGACAGTCTACAACTCTACATAAACATTGCCAGGACAGTACATATTTTATACATTCACCCATTACACAATTCAGTCACATGAGGGTATTTAAAGTCATTATGATTGTTAAATTTTGTTGAACATGCTCAGATTAAGTAAAGGACTTGTTTTAACAGGACAAAACTAATGTTTGTTAAATGTGCATGTCTCCAAAGAAGTCTGCACTTCCTTTTTGTGTGTGTCGTACATGTTGTAACATGTTGTATTATAGTGCATTGATTTTATTGTATATTTCTGAAACATTTAAAGTTAAAAAAAATGACTGCAATCTTCCTTCAACAATGAAGTGAGTGTTAAAGTGATTCATTGTTATTAACATATCAATACTGGACCTGTGTGATGTTAAATGGTGTGCCAATACCAAAGGCAAGTAAAAGTAAGAAACTAAACTTTTGTCAGTTATTCCTGCAAATTGTTATTTCTACATAGCAACACAATAAACCTTGTATCCAAACATCTGTCATTTCCTTTTGCTATGTTTTTTGGGCAGTCTGCCTTGGATTAACCATTCGTTCCACAGAGCAGAAGCAGTTCAAAAAGGTCTGCATGGTTTGTCTTCAGATGTGAAGAAGCACAGTAGTATAAGAGGAGGGTTTTGGGGGGACAGTATCAACAATTGGAAGAGAGATGCTTAAGTTTGACTTCCTGATTTTGTTCAGGCAGGTGTCGTGTCGTTTCTTTAGAGACATCATCTTAAATTACAGGTGTCAAAGTCAAGGCCCAGAGGCCAGATCCGGCCATGTGTTTCACCTAACATGATTCTTGCTGAAATTTGGACCGAAATGTCAAATTGTCATGGGTAATAAATAACGTTGCAATTTTGCATCGGCCCTCTAAGGGAAGTTACTCCGAAGTGGCCCGTGACAAAAAATGAGTTTAATGCAAAAAATGAGTTTAACGCTCCTGCCTTAAATAGACACATTTCGGTGAGTGTTTGGATATTTGTTAATTTAGTACTTGTTTTGCATATTTATTAAATATTTGTTGATTCAAAAATAAATAAATAAATAAATCAAATAAAAATGTCATAACACCCAACCTCCTCTATTTTTAACCACATAAAGTTAATTTCACACTTTGTCAGTTGACTTGTGTTCTAGATGTGTAGGTTGATGCAACTGCATTGTCATTCTGTATTCTGGTAAGAATATAATAATAATAATAATAATACATTTTATTTGTAAGCGCCTTTCACAGCACTCAGGGACACTTTACAACCAAGAGAAAATAATAAAACCACAGATAAAATTATAAATAAAAGAAGAGAAAGATTTAAGGTGAATATGCAAGTCTGAATAGGTGGGTTTTGAGCTGGGTTTTGAATGTGTTTTGAATTTCCCCTCAACCTTCCCTGCTCGCCCCTCAGTCTATGTGCTGTCCTTGTCTGACTATCGTAGCCTCCTGCCATATTTTCATCCTAAAAACAAACCATGGAATTCGTTGGGTTAGGGTTAGGGTTATGCCATCGACAAACTTTTCTCGACGAGAAGAGCAGGCAGTGGGGAGCCTACTTGCCCCTCGAGGACATTTGCGGCTGGGTACACCCTAGATCACCGGAGGAAGTGTAGAATGGTGTGCCTCAATACTGTCCGTTGAGGATGTAGAAGACATCTACATTATCGGCCTTCTGATAATAGGTATGCTGCTGTTTGGTGTTAGCAGTTTCCTGATCTATCGCAAAATTCAACTGACGGGAGCGGCTTGATTGTAAATGAAGAAGCTGCCGGTCTTCCTGGATGGCATGGTGCGGATGTCCAACACTCAGACCCGAGCGGTGACTCTGCTCAACTGCAAAATGGATGTGATTTTGGAAAGTCATTGCAAGATGGACAACAACTTGGAGGAGTTGGAATCCGCGCTCAGAAAAGAAATCAGGGATTTGGCTGATCGACACCATTGAAGAGACATAGGCCACGGACTCAAGGCTGTCTGGAATTTTGGCAGCCTGCTCCCAAAACATCTGCGATCTGGACCTCCTCCTTCTCGGCCATAGACTGATAAGCCAGGACTGTCTCCATGAGAAGACCTTGACGAAGCAGCTGCGGCCTGACATGCACACACAACCAGACAATCACACACGCACACACACCCTTGTAACACCGCCTTTATTGTTCCTGTTTTTTCCCCGCGACGTGAACTGATCTGCTGAGCGCTCGAATGGACTGAGCAGCTGGTCGGACGGGGTGCATCGCGCTCCCCCCACCCCCTTTCCAACCATCTGCCCCCCTCATTACATGTTATGTCTTGTGACATGTTTTAACTGTCATATGGTTATTTACGTGTTGGGGTATTTTTTTCTCCTGGACTCAAATTATCCTCAGAAGAGGATAGTTCGAGCGTGGGTTTTTTTCCCCCTCTCCCTCCCTAGTGGTTTTCTTTCGGAACTAAGATCTCAGGGTGCTGTGCACACGGTGAGTACCGACAGGCCCTTTGCACTGTATCCCATGTTCGTCATTGTTTTTCATGTTTCTTGTGCAGAGCGTGCCTGTTAAGTCCTAATTGCCCCACGGGGATAAAAAAAAAGTTTTCTAAATCCGAATGTGACACTCTGAATCTAAAAACATTTTAATAGCAACCGCAACCCCGACCATGTGGTACAAATATTGTCGGGGGCAGTGGGTTCAGGTTTACAAACGGAGCCACAGTTGTAGGTGAAAGCCAGTTTCCAATTGCCCACGTCACATGCGTGGCCAACTCCATCATCCGCAAGGGGAGATCTTGCAGTTTACCTGTAAATTCACTTCACGTATGCCAATGACATGCACTGCCCCCAGCGAGTCTACTTCTGCGTCCACAGTTTCAAACCCTGAATGCGCGTAGACCGAACTGTTTTTAATGCATATGATGGGAGGGATCCGCAACAACCGGTCGGGTGTCGCATCGGTCCCATCCTGCAGCATCTAATTATATCTGTGCAAAGTCTAGGAAAACCCAAAAATAATGACTCCACCATGTGCTTTGTGCTCGACTTCGCTCAGCACGAAAATAGGGCCGATAGATTGCTGTTTTTAAATGTGGATGATGTCTCCTAAAGAAAACCTGCTCCAACACAAATATGAGCTGCCGCAACAGAGTGTCATTATCATCTAATTATTGAACTTCCTGTGGTTAAACACCAGGGAGTGATCATGACCAGCGAGTACCAATAGACGAGAAGGGAGAGGTGAGTATGGTCATTAGAAAGCAAGGCAAAGGGAGGGGAAACATCTATTCGGCTGGAAGAAAGCCCAAATAGAGATAGAGCCAATGTAGGACTCAGTTGAAAGAGAAGCTGAGGCATGGTGGAAGCCAGCAAAGGGAATAGTGAAGAATTGAATGCATTTTTACTTATTGTTCAGCTGCAACTATCAAATGGTACCGGCAGAAGGAGCATATATTTTGGGAATTTGTCACTTAAAATAACAACAAAAGTGCAGTAGATAATTGGCTGTCAAGAAGAAAAGCGTATTATGAATATAAAATTATATGGATTAAAGGCTCTTCATGTAATTAAATATTCTTGAAACTGAAAAAAGAAGAACAAATCCAGAAACAGTTTCAGGGATGTTATGAATAGCTTACCTTCCAGTTTGGCGTACTCCGACAGGCGCTGGTAATTGACCAGAGCTGCTTGCTCCAGACACTTACGAATAACAGCTTTGACTTCTTCTTGTGGAACCGGGGTGACAACATCTTTCATCAAAACCTTTGAGGAAGAAAATAAGTCTTTCATTTTCTGAATACCAACAAGTACCGAAACACTTGGGGCTTTATTTTCGTGTTCGGTCCGGTGCAAGTCCAGCATGGCACATGGTCTACCTCGGCACAGAGTAGGTTAGACCAGGTGTTGGCAACTTCTCAGATGCAGGCAAGCCAGTGCATCGTTTAAAAAGGGTAGTTTTCGCCACGGTGGGTGTAAACACTGCCAATTCCATTTACCACCAATCAAAGTGGCACCTCTCATTCCCTTTCAATTTGGCACACTCACATCTGCTACGGAGACATATGTATGCGGAAAAGAACGCAGCAATCCGTGCACAGGCAGAGCATTGTCACTACGCCTGGCCGGTGTGCCTTCCACAGCCATCAATGGCAGTGAGTGCAGAATGAGCTGGTGATTACAGCTGCCGATTTAAATATGTCAGTGGATATCATCCATCTATCCCCACCACCTTTCTGTAGCTGTGTATTGAGGATCTAAAAACGATAATAATGCTAAATAATAATGATATGACATCTGTGGAATTGAAAATGGCCTACAAACAGATGGAAAGGGTCTAAGATACAGTTTTAGAAGTTACAATTAATGTTTCCTCTAACCCTCCATGCATCTGAGCATTGATCCAAACTTCCTGAACCTTCCTTGAACCACGGTGAGCAATATCAGACATTCACACAGTGGCTACACCCGTATCACACTTGTCCAAAATCTGAGATCATAATAAGTTCCCAGATATAAGGGGTGTTCACACGGCACACATTTGCTCCGGAGCTGCACCAATGTATTTGGTTGCGATATATTTTGCACCGCAGCAAATTGTGTGGAGCGTTCACACGTACAAAGCCGCTCATCGGCACAGCGTCGGTGCAGCCCCACTTGCGTTCACACGGCAGTTTCTGCAGCGGAGCAAAACGACAGAAAACAAATGAGCTGTCGTGTTGGTTCTTTTTAAAACGTACTGTATATACACAACTCAAGCGACTACTGGACAGGCAAGTCCTTCTCCTTCTCGGTCTCCGTGCCTTCTGCTTGAGAGTGACCGCCCACGAAAACGTAAATCAACGATGACTTCAATGACACTCAGAAAAGCAAACACTAATGCACCAAACAGAAAATCAAGAAAGGAAATCACAAAATAAATTATATAGGGGCGGAGGGTTGTGAACAAACAACAAAGGAACAAACAACTCAGAGACAGCCCAGTCTCCTACAAAAGGAAAGATGTTACCAGCCAAGTCTTGTGTCGTTATTAAACAAAAACATTACGGAAGTCCGACAGAGCACGAAAGCAACGCATTCTCGCCATACGTACTCTACGCAAGCATTTGCTCTGGAGCAAATTTAACCCAGTTTTGTTCACACGTGCAAATTTACATTGGTGCTGCTTCATTAACGAGCATTTGCTCCGGAGCAAATTTTTAAACCACCTCCCTGAGGTGGATCAAATTTGGTCCGGTGTAAGCCTTTTTCCGGGGTTACGCCGGAGCTAATTTGCACGTGTGAACGCTCTACTGGGGCAGCCCCGGCGCAGCACCGGACCAAATCTTGCCGTGTGAACACCCCTATAGTTTGGTACGAAAAAAAAGGGGGAAAAAAATGGTATATCGTAATAGAGGATATTATTGAACAGACTTTTTGACAGGGATAACATGGGCCCAAGTTTGTAAGAAATGGTTAAGGATGAAACATTTTATATTGCGAATTAGACCAATTTAACTTGAATTGTCGAAACATCAATGGAAGAAAATTCTATAATAAGTTTAAAAATAAATTATGCCTGCAACCTTTGTTATTTTTGATCCATCCATCCATTTTCTACTGTTTATCCGGGGTCAGGGCACGGGGGGACCAGCTTTATCAGGGAACACTGTTCCTTCTAAGCATGCTTTGTGAGCAAATGTGCACTGCCCCCTGCGTGTCTGCGCATAAAATATCTGAGCTGTGCACACAGTAAAAATCCAACCGGTATTGAAAATAAAATAAATGCATAGCTTATTCTGTATTATGCAACATGTGATTGGCTGTTCCAGGTTGTTATTCGACGCAATTCGCTCACGCATTGACGTCATGACGTTGTCACTGGCAGCTACGCATGAATGTTACGGAGCACCGGTGCTGAGAGCAGAGAGGCGTGTTCGCCGCGGAGGCTGCGTGACCTGAGGCAAGGCACTCTTTACCCATCATAATAATGTCAAAACGAACGGGCAGTGGCACATCCACTCACCAAGTAAAGAAGAAATGCGGTTTGTTTAAGATGGAATGGTTGTCGGAGTATGTGCAAGCGGAAGACAAACCTGTGAAACTTGATATTTTTTCTTTTTCGAGTGAGAAAGGTCTACTCTGTAAAACGTGTTGCAAAGCTAAAGTAGCAAGCGAGTTTTCGGAGGGAAAAGTGTGGAACGTCACATTCAGCACAAAAGTCCTTTGAATGCAGGAAAATTGTACAACGATGCATGATGGGAATGGGGATCAGTACCTGGACAAAGTGTACAACCACTGGAGAGGGGAAAAGGACAGACGGAAAAAATAAGGTGAAATTTAAGTTCTCAATCTGTTTCGAGCTTAATTTTAATTTATTAAGAATAATAATTATTAAAAATAATTTGTGTAAATGCTAATACAACAGTTTAATTCAATATTTTGCAGATATAGTTAATTAATGTTTCATGAATTACAACACACGTCATTGTGCAACATGTGAATGTTTTGACTTTTTTCTGAAATGTGTACAGGCCTAAATCCTTCAAGAGCACGAGCTACTATGAAGAAGGACCCTTATGCTGTGGAAGATTCAGAGGAATCGACTTGAACAAAGTGTCAACCCATTGGAGAAGTCACCAAGACACACAAGAAGAATAAGGTGAAATTTCAGTCCTCAGTCACATTTGTGCTTATCTGGTGTTGTTTACCAGGACATTTGTGTGTATTGATCAATAAGTTCTAGTAATACCACTTAATATAATAGAATAAATGGTCATTACAAGTCCAGTGGTTAGCACGTCGGCTTCACAGTGCAGAGGTACCGGGTTCGATTCCAGCTCCGGCCTCCCTGTGTGGAGTTTGCATGTTCTCCCCGGGCCTGCGTGGGTTTTCTCCGGGTGCTCCGGTTTCCTCCCACATTCCAAAAATATGCATGGCAGGCTGATTGAACACTCTAAATTGTCCCTAGGTGTGAGTGTGAGTGCGAATGGTTGTTCGTCTCTGTGTGCCCTGCGATTGGCTGGCAACCGATTCAGGGTGTCCCCTGCCTACTGCCCGGAGACAGCTGGGATAGGCTCCAGCACCCCCCGCGACCCTAGTGAGGATCAAGCGGTTAGGAAGATGAATGAATGAATGAATGAATGGTCATTACAATTGTGTATGTACAGTATTTCTTCTACATACAGCATTACATGAGCAGGACTTCCGGACTACAGTCGGTCCATCTCACCCAGTGAAGAGCAGCACTCTCTCCAAGATCACAGTAGGACATTGTCACATTGCAGTTGATGCGTTGTCATAATTTATACAAACCATTGAATTTTTCACTGAAGGTGGACAAACACACTTATTAAAGAAGTAATTTAATAGAAACGATTGCCATAATTTTATTGTTTTAATTAAAACATGCAACTTGAATGTATGTGATGCACATGATACTGCGTGACCACAATTTGCATGGCACATGTTGCTAATGATAATAATAGATTGTATTTGTAAGTGCTTTCTGGATGAAAAGCATTTCTGATGTCACTCTTCACTTCATATATTTTGTCATAAAATAACAAACGTTATTTTAAAACGTTGTGCACAAACACAATGAGCAGTCCCATGGACCATCAAGAAAGGCACTTACAAATACAATCCATTATTATCAAATCGCTCCGGATGTTTGTGCGTTTGCTCAGACACACAAAAAATTTGAGGGAACATTGCCAGGGAAGCCCAAACGTTTGTTATTTTATGACAAGTGAAGAGTGACATCAGAAATGCTTTTCATCAAGAAAGGCACTTACAAATACAATCTATTATTATCATGATTGTTATTATTATTATTATTATCATCCATCCATCCATCCATCATCTGATATAATGATCTACACGAGGGTCGCAGTCTTTCTGGAGCCTATCCCAGCTGTCTTCGGGCAGTCAGTGGAGTACACCCTGAACTGGTTGCCAGCCAATCGCATTATGATGATGATGATGATTATTAAATAATAGTTTGATGAAAGTGTGATGCACCTTAAAACATTTTCATAATCACAGCATGAACATAGAATATTGGTATAAAAGGCATTGTAACGAATGACATAACTAATAATTTCACACCAAAAAATTCACTCACCCTTTCAAGCAATGATAGAGTTGCTTTCAATGCACCCTCTGGTCGTCCAAATGGAAAGCAATACCTTTTGGGGACAGTGTAAGATTTGGTTAATCATGCTGTTCTTGGGATTTTCATGAGCACCAGATAAAATTGTTAGCTATTTCCTTACCTGAAATGTGTAATCTGGTTTTCCAATAGCACTCGAAGTCTTTCTCTGATCTCCTCAAAACGCTCCTTTTCCTCCACTGTGACAGTACCAATACCGTCCGGTCTGAAACATGACAAAATAAGTTTCACAGCAACACTGGCAATCATTCCTTAACACTGTGAAGGTCATACAGGAGAGCACTGCAGAATTCAGGGCAATATAACCGTTGGTGGGATCCTCAATAACTGTATTAATAACTTGGTGGTTGCATTCAGCCTCATACCTTCCCTGTCATTTTTAGAGACATTTTTTAATTTGAAGTTCTGTTTACATATGAATAAATAGTCCTTGTTAAGCAGGTGTGCATCTGTGAGTATGTGCATCTCGATTGCATTTATCCCATGTGACATGCTTGGGCCTGGGTGGAGTCTGAGCAGAGTGCATGTGACAGGAGAGGCGCTGGACTGGTGGCTGTGACAGTATGATGAGAAGCGGGAGACATGACACACCCTCTATCCATCACCCCCTGCCGGCCCCCACCTCTTTTTGACATGTCCTTTCAGCGGACAGCGGCAAACTGCGCGCCTGTTTCGGAGAGGGTGTTGTTAAAACACACAGAGTGTTTCATTAGTGCCGTGTTTGATCTCATGGGGTACAAGCATGCTTACCATCAAGTATCATGTAATCCGGACGCCCTCTGCAATTTGCATGAACATTTCAAGACACCGTCATTGCCACCTGTCGACCGTCGCTGCTGAAATTTGGCTTGAGGCAAAGGCTTTTGAATTTGTTAACTGGTTGCTTTCAATGCCACCAAAAAGGAAATGTCAGTATTGTTACATTTGCATTTGTTTACTATTGGAGTGGTTTGATACTAACCGACGGCGTAACAAGGTAATCTTATTTAGACATTTGAATGTATTTTTGACTAAATATATGTGTATGTATACACTACGAATACATCAAATAAACATATGGTAAAATGCATATTGCACATGCAATATATGAGAGTAAAGTAGTTACTCTGTGTTTAGTAAGTTAAAAAAAAGAATATCATTCTCAGTTTATGAAATTCATGCATTGTAATTCTTTGTAACCCGAGTTTTGTGGCAAACATTATGGGGTGTCAGATTGAAAATGCACAATAAGTGCATATTAACCTTACACACAGTCAAGAATTATAAGAGGAGCATTTCACACTAATTAGGTCTCGGTGCGTTTTTTTGTTTTGTTTTGTTTTGTTTTGTTTTGTTTGTTTTTCCACCAGCAGCACATTGTTCTTTGTCGGCTCTCTCATGTTTCTATATCCCGATGACTACACAGCTTCAGTGAAGACAAGTAAATGAGCCATCAGTGACAGACAGCTAGCAACAAATTGATGTCGGTAACACATAATTTTAAAACCACATTTAACTCTGTGTAACTGAAGTAATGAATATCAGTTCATTCCAACCACAATGTACAGTCTCCTGGAAAATCGGAACAGTTTTGATCATGTTTTCATAGTTTATTTGTATAAGGTTATCTCATTTCATTTATCAAATGTTCATTTATAAAATTTTGGTTTCAACATATGGTTTTTGGAATACACAAATTTTCAAAAGCAAAAATCAATTAAAAATAACACGCATGTGTTTTGTATTATTTGCAACCGAAATGTTATTTGCCTGATATTTAGACATGTCATTAAGTCACATATTTAGGGTGGAGACATTGTTTCATGGACTGTTTGAACAGACATTACACAAATCTGGAAGCAAGTCAAGTTGCGACACAGTCGCAGGCCGCTGAGAAACTGTGCACAACTAACTGCATGTACAGTACATCTCTTGGCAAGGAGAAATCTTGCAAAATGGTATGGCTTTTCGGAATGTAATGTTTTAGTGGGGGTTGGTCAAGGTGAGGTATGTGGCTTTTTTATTTTATTTTTTTAAGGGATGCGCAGCAATGTTCAGCCCATCACAAGTGACAACCTGTCAACCTGTCATGCCTGTGCCTCAAGGCAATATGGAGCAACTGGCTAAGCCTCTCTTGACACACTTGACATGTGTGGATGTCACTGTTTTGGATAATTTAGTTGATACACGTGTAAGCATGCCATTACTTACGCCGCTATCACTATGACATTTGTTTAGAAAATGAATTTCACCTCAGGGTCAAATAAACCCAAAACACATTGTGAAAAAAAAATACTGTAGATGAACCTTTTATGCATTTGACAAGATACTGTAGATTTTTCGTGTGCATCCGTCTAGGCCGAGGAGGGAGACCCTCCGTTTGTCAGGAGGATACAGGGAGACATTTCTTGAAAATGGCAAAAGCAGTAACTCACCTTTTTTGTCCGGAGAAAAGTGGGGACCTGAAATCCCTTTTCTTCACAAACTCAATGATTTTGAGTTCTTTCCTAATGCTTTGGGGAGAGGGCTCAGGAGAAGAGGGGAAAAGTGCTTGCTGCAGTTCGGCCTCTGATACTGGCCAGTTTAACAGCTCTGACACACGCTGACTAACAGGGGTTGTGTCAAATGTTGGAATTTTGTGGACAATGGAGGTTATTTTTGTCACGTGGACATGGTAAGTTAGTAGGTTAGAAAAGAAAAAGGGAAAAGACAAAGGAAAAATAAAAATAGACATGAAAACATGCAAGATGAGAATCAATCGGAAAAATATCAAACTAGACAGGGATGAGCACATCACAGGCAACTTTTCATCCGCTATACGTGTTGGGAGTGTGGAGTGACACCTCTCAGCTGCGATTGTATTTCTACCTATTTCCATGGACGTGAGAAGCGCAGAAGGCAAAGCTGTAGTGTAGAAGGGTTGGGTCAATCATGGCTCCATTCTCCGCCCTGTCCAGTAGGTCACCCAGGTAACACAAGTGGCGATGACAGCCTCGTACCCCATAGCGAGCGCAGTATTCGTCCAAGACAAATACCTGGCCAGGACTAAACCAGCCCTGTATGTGACAGAGACAGCGTATACCACTCTGAAACACTTTATTTACCAAGGAACAATTTGTATTTTACAGTTTGCTTACAAGACAGGAGTAAGAGTCATTGAGTCTGTGATCCAAAGTGAGGCGCTGGACCAGTTCAAAGAGTGAGGCGTGATCAAAATTACAGGGATTGGCTGAAATAAACTCATCCATGCCATGCTTCTGGGCTCGATCCGCATCTGCCCTCAGAACCCATCCAAATAGGCGGGCAGGAGAAAGAAAGAAAGAAAGAAAGAAAGAAAGAAAGAAAGAAAGAAAGAAAGAAAGAAAGAAAGAAAGAAAGAAAGAAAGAAGAAGGAAGGAAGGAAAAAAGAACATGTTATTATAAGTTCGGACTCATCTCCTCTGCAACATATATTTACGATACCTGTCCTGCTATTTTAAAGGCAGGATAAAATAAACACATAAAAGAAGTGGTACAGGAATTTATTTTTTATAGCTGTTATGGCTATGCATCACAGTTCTTATACAGTTCTGATAGCTTGCAGAATGAATCGGGCAAAACAGAGATATCCCAATTCTCCTTGAAATCGCCTCGCCGTGAACATGCTCACATACGCATTCAACTGAATTAAAATGATTACAAACTTGTCGCTAATACTTTGCTATTAGTTACGCCCGATTCAAGTGTAAAATCCCACAAATGACTTTTCTCCATAACCTGTTTCTTTTAACCCAACAATGCCCAGGCATTTCAAACGAATGTGAGAAATTGACCTGGATATTACAATTTCACATAAAGCTTACAGTCAGCGTTTGTTAAATAAATACATAAATAAATCGTGAAAAATGTTTCGATTTAAATATGTCACACATTCAACTACTGGTAAGAAAAAAAACATATTTGTGACAAGGATTACCGTCCTTAAAATGTAGTGACTTAAATACAAACAATAAATACATTGCGCTGCACGTTGCACTGTGGGAACTGAGTGGCTAGAACATATGACATTCCTGTATTCTGTTCATCGGCGTCATAACAACAATTAAACAAAACTAAATTTATATATATATATCTAGAGAGAGAGAGAGAGAGAGAGAGAGAGAGAGAGAGAAAGAAAGAGACAGCAAGAGAGAGAGAGAGAGCAAGCTGTGTCTCACTTTCAACGCACAAGTAACGAAAGTCACAGATGGCAAAGGGCTAGCATTAGATATAGCATCTCGCTTTGTTGCGTTCAGCTCAGCAGCTGGATACCTTCGATGGCCGCAACGAGGAATGAGTGGCGGTTTCTTTCTGGATTTGTTAGTCAGACTTACATTTCTTTGTATATACACATAGTTACGGTGTGGCAGCGCACCGTTATATGATGTCACATCAGATTTCTTCTTCAAGGTTACGAGGGTGCCACTCAGTTTTCAGATAGAGAAACTTAAGTTGAAAACTTAAATGCTACTAGAGGCAGTCTTCTTATACTCTTTCTACGTTTTATTATATTTATAAAATTAATGATTCAATTATTAATTTCATACTCATACTCAGGAATTTACCCATGCCCCTTTGAAACCAAACCAAATTCCATGATATGTTAACATGATCTTTGTGTTTAATCCATATTGGACAGCTGCTTTTATTTGAGGAAAATAACATTTCCCCTGATTTTCTGACATATTACAGACCAACATAGGAACTGAATCATAATTTGTGCATTTTCTGCATTGCCTATTTGAAGAAATGTCCATTTTTTTTAATAATAAAGGGATAGAAATGTTATAAATGTCCTTTTCAATCTGAGTAATCAATTAAATGGAAAAAAAAAAAGAAATAATGAATCTTTTTTTTTTAAAGAAAAAATAGTAGTTGTAGTTCTGAAGAAAAAATGTACACCAAATCCACCTAATCAGTATCCGCTGATCACACACATGGATGATCGGTATCGGCAGCTTAAAACCCTGATCGGAACATCCTTAAATGAATGTGAAAATGATGACCAGGCAGATGTGTCAGGCGTGGTGTCAAAATACACATGACATTTATGTTTGGCCGAGGACTGCTGAAGGCTGACTCTTGAGAAAAGGCCAATATCTGGGCTAAAATTTCCTTTGCAATAAAACTAAGAAGCATTTTCACAATCAGAGGCAAGCCCTTTCGCCATACTCGAGCGCTGCACGTGAGAGGTATGACTGTCTCCTTCCCATGCCCTTATAGTACTGCGCAAACATATTTTGATAGTGTTCATATTATTTTGATGTGTGGGTTTGGCATTGGTGGAACTCCAGAGTGTTCAACCCCTCTCAAGAGGACTGGTACCACAAATAAAGCTGTGTGTGGATGCAAGTCCTACTACCGTATATCTAGTCTGAACTGCTCTGCCTCGCACACCAGCTTGGGCTCCTTCACACCCAGTGAGGTGACATTCCATGTCCCAAGAGCTGGCTTCTGTAGCCGGAGGTCGGGCCGCCGAGGTCCGCACCTTTGGCTGCCGCCCAGCTCACAGGCCACCCGATCCCCTTAGCCCCTCCCACAGGTGGTTAGCCCATAGGAAAGGAGGCCCATATTGTATTTTCGGGCTGAGCCCGGCTGGGCCCCATGGGTGCAGACCGTGCCACAAGGCACTCGCAAACAAGCCCCACCTCAAGGTCTGGCTACAGAGGAAGGCCCTGGTGACCCCCGTCCGGGTAAGGGAAATCAGAATCCAATATTTTTATTCACCATAGCGGTCTTTTGACCCGTGCGTTGTCTGGTCCCTCACCTACGACGTGTTTGCTATGGGTGACCCTGCCATGGATACAAATCTCCAGACAGCTTAGCTCCTCGGATTATTGGGACACATATACGCTTCCACCATGATATGGTCACGGTTCATGGAGGGGAGGTTAAATATACTTTATAATATAAAATCATGTTAACTACAGACAGATCTGTTAACACAAGCCTGACGCTCACACTGCCTGATGCACAGTTCTCAAAAGATTCGTCAACTATCGTCCTCTTAGCTGCCGAATGACACACCGGCTGGCAGTCAACAAACAAAACAAAAGATGCTCGAAGCTGCATAACTGTGTCCCCTCAAAAAATGTTACCCCCACTCACCCCCCACCCCAAAGACAAATAAATAAAATAAAAACATCTATAAAAAATGACATTATGCCCCTTTGGACTGTAGCTGGTGGCCTGTCAGGTCTGTTTGATGTGAGTGAGAGGGAGTGGAGGCATGCAGGAGGGATGGACAGTAACTTGCAGTGACACCCCCACCCGTCACCCCCACCCATCTGGACTGGGGAAGGACGGCCCTGACAATGATTGATGGCTACTATTTGTTTATAGATCCAGAGGAGAGGATCCAGGATGTGTCTGCTATACTTCTGGTGGTAAAAAGATTTTTTTCATTTTAAATAGAATAGGTGTTTAAAAAAAGCATAATGGATTAAAAATGATTTTGTGTAATTTTGAGAAGATTTATTTTATAGATCTCAAAATTAAAAATCTCACCAAAAAACTCACCACATGAACATGCAAAGTCCACACAGGGAGGCACACTCACTCGAATCCAAAACCACTCTTTTTACGATAGTTTGGATGCTCCAGAAAAATGGCAGAAAGCATGAAAAAGAGGGCTTGGCTGTCCACAAGTGAAGCATTAGCTCTTCTCTTTGAGTCATTCTCATCTGATAAGAGCTCATGTTTATTACATTTTCCCAGACACTAAAAACATTTCTTGTCAATTGAATGGATCATGAACCATGTGCTGAACCTTTAAACCACATTTTTTGCTTGAAAATAGACTGGAAAACACTGTTGATATTTCTTTCAGGGATTATCTGGCTAGGATGGCCCGTTTTTCATTTCAAAAGCTCTCTTTATGCATTTTTTGATCTGGACAAGGATATGATTATAGATTTTAAATGTTATCAATTTGTTTTGGAAAAATCATTCAATATTTGCCTTACATTTCAGTCTCTTTTTTATGTATTTGTTTATTTATTTATTTATTGTGGTCAAATTTCTTTTCCATTCCATAAACCACATGTGCCAAATAAACTTTTTAACATATGAGGAGAATATAAAAATACAAAAAGTAAATATACCTCAGGTTGTTTTGTTTGTTTTAATGTGCTGCATATACATCTTTTCTGTGCGCTTAGACAGCGAGAACAGTGAACAACTGCTCACGCGCGCAGTTTAAAGGGAACATTGACTGGAGTGTCATTTGATCGAAAAATAATCTCTTTCCTGATTGTGCATAGTGGACAGTGATTGCCGTAAAGGTGTTATTATTTAGGGAATTAATTAACATAAAAATCTCAAAAACATCAATTCTTATTTTTATTGATATACTTTATAAATATAATTATATCTACAATAATATATGACGTGATTGGTTGCTAATCTCACTTCTTCCCACAGTAGCATTTAAAATGCTTCTGTTTAATAACTCTGTTTCTGTTGGTATTTATTTTATAAAGTTTCAAACTGATACAACATATGAATTTTTTGAGTGATTTGGCCACGTTTTTTTTCGGTCAAGGGGGGGGGTTCATATCAAATTACAGATATGATCGCTCTATGCAGTGAACTCAATTAACTAACAAAATAGCAGCAAAATAGCAGAATTGAAGAGTATTAGTGCCGTACTAATGACCTGAGAGAGTTGAGATGAGATTAGGAATCCAACTTGATTTCTACGCACGACACTTCCTGCTGTAATATGATTGGCTGCTGCATCCAAGCAGGAATGCATGCAGCAACCAATCATATTGAAGATGGCATTGTACCGCCTAGAACCTTGAGTGTCTTTAAAGGCGCTTACAAATGATTGTATTATTATTATCATTATTATTATTATTATTATTATTATTATTATTATTATTATTTGAACGGGCGTCAGCAACACGCGGCTCCAGAGTCGCATGAGGCTCTTTAGCGCCATCTAGTGGCTTCCTGGTGCTTTATATAAAATATTTGAAAATGGAAACAGATGGAGGGAAATTTATTTTTTTGTTTTAAATATGGTTTCCCCCATCTTCCATCTTCCGAACCGCTTGATCCTCACTATTGTCGCGGGGGGTTCAGGAGCCTATCCCAGCTGTCTCCGGGCAGTAGGCGGGGGACAGCCTGAATCGGTTGCCAGCCAATCACAGGGCACACAGAGACAAACAACCATCCATGCTCACACTCACACCTAGGGACAATTTTAGAGTGTTCAATCAGCCTGCCACGCATGTTTTTGGAATGTGGGAGGAAACCGGAGCACCCGGAGAAAACCCACGCAGGCCCGGGGAGAACATGCAAACTCCACACAGGGAGGCCGGAGCTGGAATCGAACCCGGTACCTCTGCACTGTGAAGCCGAGGTGCTAACCACTGGATACCGGGCCAACCGCTGTAAACGTGTGTAGAATAAATATTACATTTCAACGTTTCTGTCAAAGAAGATTTGCATCATAGCCTGCGACACACGTTTCTATTAGCAGGGTGTGACACAAGGCAGGTGGCTGTTGCAACTCCCCCCCCCCCAAAAAAAAAACGGCATTTCATGTACGATTCACCGAGGGTACTGGCAAACAGAATCTGGAGTGCCGTGAAAAGCATTTTTAAAACGGTACATGTGAGCTACGATAGTCAAAAACGCTGCAAAAGTGCCTTCCATGCCTCCGCGACAGTTCTCGACAAAGGCATGTGTCCGTAAGTGTGCTTGCGCGAGTCGATCGCGGTAGGTTGATTGAACAAAAAGTAGATCTTTGGTCAAAAAAGGTGGGCACTCCTGCTCTACAGAATGCACTGCACAGAAAAAAAAACATTTAATTAGTAAGGCTCATAGGTAATTGTAATTAAAGCAAACTTATTTGGAGAGAAGGCTAATATAGTTCATATACTGTAGCTATAGATACATGTTGCAGCTCTGAAAAAAGGAGAGCTGTGGTATTGTTTTTTTTAAATGTACACTTTATGCTTTTAACGGTCTCGACAGACACAGACACGTCTGCGTCCGACTCTGTGCCTTCTCTCCTCTCGTTCAACTTGAACGAGAGGAGAGACAAAGACAGCCTCTGAAAAATGGAAATTAATGATCACTAAGAAAAGCGAAAATAATGCACCAAAACAGAAAATCAAGTGAGGAAATCACAAAATAAATTCTATGGGGGTATTTGTGAACACACAACAAAGGAATGAATAACAAACAATTCTGAGACAGTCCAGTCTGCTACATACATACAGCATGTATTTCCTTCATTGTAAGTTTTATAGAAGGCTTTTATTTTTTGTGGCTACAGACATATTTATTTTTGGGGTTTTTTGTCCTATATGGCTCTTACAACATTTTGGGTTGCTGACCCCTGGCCGAGAAGTAAAGCGAGATTCATAATACCGCCTCAAGGAATAGTATATTTGTCTGTCTGTCTTATATTGGCCGCATGTGGCAAAGGAGGGAAGACCAGAAGGACCAGCATTCAATAGAGGCAATGTGACAAGAATGTTTTATTTATTCCATTTAAATATTTGATTATTTGATGTTTTTATTAACATTTATTCTCGACTGGCTAATTACCAGATGATGGGACCCAGCAGTTGTAACAAACACAACATGTTCACACACACTTGGCAATCCATGACATGCTTCATTCCACTTGGAATTTAAAGACCGATACTTGATGCAGTGATGCGTGCTCAAGTATGTACACAACCTCTCCCTTGGTATGCTTAGAATTGCGGCGTTATTGGCCCAGCATTAATGATCATGGACACGCTGATGTGCGTGCAATGTTGTACAATTCCCATGTCCTCAAATGTTAGTGGAGTGGCTTACTGTGGCATGTCAGAGAAGGATATATCTACTGAGATGCCCTTTGCCAAAGTAACTAATGATCTTCGCCTGGCTATGAACTCCGACACCTCATCAATACTATTATTACTTTATCTTAGCGGTGCTTTTGATACCGTCGATCATGCCATACTTTTGGAATGCCTCGAATCGTGTGATGGCATTTCAAGCTTTCTGGTGTAGTTCTTACTTGTGTAATTCATGGCAATGCGACTTCTGAGTTTTGTAATGTTCGATGTGGAGTCCTGCAGGGATGGGTACTTGGCCCTCTATTGTCAGGCATCTACATGATGATACCCAATTATAAAGGCTTTTATAAATCACAAACCCGCACAATTGCTATAATCTAGACCTGTTCCTTACTGATTTTAAACAATGGATGTCTTGAAAATGTTTCCTTCCTGATCCCGATAAAACTCAGATGTTTATCTAGATTTTTTCCCCCCGCTTTACGTAAAGATGTCCCCACTTGTTATATTTACATCACTTTATGGGCTATTTAATTTAACTGTTGTCCTCTTTCAGTTAAAGTGTCCCCAGACAGGCTTTGTTTAATTTACAGTACCTTATAAGTGTACAATACAGTAGGTCGAAATGCCCAAGTTCAGGGTATGAAGTGTTTCATAATTGGTAAAAGTATGAAAGTACAATTCTTTGTTTAGTTTACAGCACTTTGCAATAACCTGTTGGGTATGCTCAGGTTCAGGTTATTTCAGTCGATGAAAAAATAACAATCGTCATTGCTAAAAAGGACTTTCAACTTCATGTATGTCTAAATGCTTTCTTAACTTCTCCTAGCTAATAGGACATGTTAAATATTGTCAATTAAATCAAAGCATTCTTTAATGGTAAAAGAGGTTGAAATGTCCCTGGGTTTGAGGAGCTTGTTGACGATAGAGAAGAGACCCTTTTGGTTGTTGGAGTCAGTGTGGACAAGGTCGGAGTAGTTGGCGGAACGGCTGAAGTTGAGTGTGGTCTTGTATAACTGCAGGTGATCAGTATAGGCGAGGAGATGAACAGTTAAACCAGATTTTTTAATTGAGTCTTTTGAGCTGGCGTATTCGGGTTTTAAGTTTGCAGAGTTCTGGGGTGTACCAGGGGCCTGAGTGCGTGAAGGAAACAGATTTGGTTTTGATGGGGGCGAGTTGATTGAGGCAGGAGGAGAGAGAGCTGTTGAAGTAGTTGGTGAGAACAGTGGGATCATGGGACAGTGTAGGAGGTAATATGGACAGATGGTTGAGGAAGGAGGTAGAAAAGTCAGTTGGGGAGATGGATTTGACGTTTCTGAATGATATAGTGCGCTTTTCCTTGGGGAGGGGAGTAGGGAGTTGGAGATCCAGAGTGATAGCCAGGTGATCGGAGATGTTGAGGTTGGTGCTAGAGAGTTTTTGGATGGTGAGACCAACCGGTAGAACAGACCAAGGTATTAAGGTTTTCATAAAAAAAAACAATACTATAAAAAAGTAAAAAGGAAAGCCCTTGATGCTTTCTGATGTGCGGCCTAGTGAGGTAAGTGCAATATATATACCGTACAGTGAATCCCCGCTATTCCCTGGGGAGAGAGACCGAGCGAGTACAAATTTAATTTGGTCACAAGTGTGTTTTTCTGCTTACTGCAGTCTCATTGTTGAAGATGTGATTAAAGACACCGTGTTTTTACACTGCTTTAGACAATCTCTACTTGCGTGCTCTCCTGTGACAAAGAGATCGCGCCGTCTCATTATTTATGGGTGCATTTGGATATAACCTCTGAGGGCATTCTGCTCCATCCTGATGGTTCGGACATTGAAAATGTTTTTTAATTATGTGTTTTTTCCAGAGTGCCACGGGTGTTAGTATTCTGGCCACTCCAATTGGTAACAAGGGGTGCCCAATGTGTCAGGCAATACAGATGGAAAAAGTTCAAACACGAGCTGATGATTGATTACAGTATAGGATCCTTTAGGAATTAATGTTTTTTTCTTTTAGATAATTTTAAAAAATCAAAAGAGAGGTGGATGCTGATGGTGAAGGAGAGCATAAGTGTGACTGATGAAGAACAGGGTAGCGCAATATCGGCCGAGTGGGGGGCGAAGGAAAAAAAGTACTACTTTCAAACACAATGGCTTAAAATTGTCATGGATCTGTTTGGTTTTGTCTCCAGCAGGTGGCAGTAGAGGGCTCAACGTCCAGTCTCGCACCTGTCTCTCATCATGCCATTGCTGATCACCTGTTTTAAGAGACTCTTGAGCCCTTACCAGTTGTCAGATTAGTCGCCTTGCTCCCATTTCATGTCCAAGGTGCTGTATTTCTAGACTCTCATCGATCTTGATTTTTCATCGTATTTCTGGTCTATTATTCTTGTTACCCTTCAGTTAGTTTTGGTATTTGCTTTCCTCTGTGTGTGTGTGTGTGTGTGTGTGTGTGTGTTTTTAACTTCTTGGTTGGCTTCGCCCTGTCATTTTAGGACAAGCAATTTTACATCATTATTTCTATTGGCTTTTGTAAGAGCTTTTTGTTTAGTTGTATTATTATACCTTGAGTTGTTCCCAGCGACTTATGTTGTACTTAGTAGTCTCGCGACCAGTTTTTGTCATCATCTTTTTTTTTTATACTCAATCCACTCCTGGTCTTTATTTTTGGTATGCAACTTTGTTCGGAGCATAACAAAATTAAGCCGCTTGTTTCTCCCAAAAAATAATAAAATAAAAAATTATGTCCAGGATGAGGACAAGCCTTCATATTGGACACCATACTCTGGAGGAGTGCTTCCCAACCTTTTTGGCTTAAGTATGCCCAAACCTTTTTTGTCATACCAGGAGTACCCTTCGACTCATTCGTGTTGATGATTCTCCAAAAGTAGAACGTACCAGAACTGATTATGAAAGAAAAATAATTTGATTTTGATTTGAAGTTTAAACATTTAATTCTTTGGCGTTGTTGTCAAATGAATTGTAAAAAAATATGTTGCTGGGAAAATTGATAACCAATCTCAAGAAAAAAAAAAGATCTAAAAATGTAACTGACTGACTATTTTTTTCTTGATTTCTTTCATGTTTCTTAAAGCCAGAAAGTTGCCATTTGAAATGACTTTAGTTTTCTCGCATGTCTGTAATTTGCATTTTTTTTTCTGCAAATTGAAACAACTGAATGAGCGTCCCAATTAAGATTAAGGCGACAGCATTTTTGCCAGGGGTTCTAAGTATTAGAAAACACAAACAAATTGCAATTGCAATGGAGGCTGCTTGTAGCTGGATTGTGAGAGTAACAAACACACTTTTCCTCTCGACGTGAGGTGCATTTAAGGCACATCGACAGAATAGGACTTTTCCTACTAAGCCAAAAAAACAAAACAGTCATCACTTAAACCTACTAACAACACCACCAAGATTTCATGAGATGGCATCAAGGAAGTCCTATCATTGTTTTGGCCTGAGCACAGGAACAGCTCATTCAGTGAGTAATGGAGTACATATGAGATTCAAAAAATACATTTGCGAACAGGAAAAGTTGCAAATGCCAAACAGTTCTAATATGCAAGAGTTGACTATACATTTTGTGATTTGAGTGATGCATGATGGCGGGTTCACCTCCCAAATTTAGTGATCTTAGAGCCAATTCTTCACGATATTTTAGGTCCAATTATTGTGTGACATCATTGATCCACTTTAATTAAAAAAGGGAATATTGTCAGTTCTATTTGGTGCAAATGTTCAGTTTTGTTGCCTAACCCTGAACTAGTATCGGTGAAACCTTTTCAACTTGTGAATACATTACACTGGTCAACAGCAAATTTTAATCAGAGATGGTCACTTAACCCTTTCAGGGACAGCGCTTACTACAGTGGACAACTTGTCATGTGATCAGGTGATGGGGTGCATGAAAGGGTTAAAGTATTTTTGACGCAGCTTTTAAAATGTATTTTTTTTTCTTTTAGCACATCAGGTTTGGAAGATTTTTTTTTTTTGTTTGTTTTAAGCGCAACAGTGATTTTACCATGCATTGTAATTTATAGCTATGACATTTCAGGAAAAAAAATCCAGCTGTTGCTGACCTTAATTCATAACTATCACTCACTATATTACATATCATGATTATTATATATATTATTCGTCGTACTCGTAGTAGAATGAAACCTTGATGCGCAATAGGAAAAAAAACAGAGGTAGATTCTGAATTAACGCAGAAAATTAATCAAGAAAAGTTTATTTGCAACTCCGATTGAATAATTTCACAAAAAAATATTGAAATTGATAAGATATCCTTTATTTGTCCCACACTGGGGAAATTTACAAAAATATGATACATTATGCATTCCTTTCAAGATAAAGAAATCTGTCACCTCTGCAAGTGTTCTTTAAGCCACAATTGCTGTGAATCTGGAATTTCTCCATTGCGAGACTAATAAAGGTTTTCTTAATCTTAATCTTAATCTTAATGTTTATGCAAGGGGAGAACAACAAGAGGAAGGAGAAAAGAGGCAGGAAAGCGCTTACCGTTCATTCCAGCTACAAGATAGCGGGTCAAGGTTAAAAAGAGGGGGAAAAGGAAGAAGGAACAAACAGAAAAACATAAAGACACATAACAAAGCCACCAACATGGAAAGTACAGCAAATTTACAACAGAGGGCAAAGTGAAGTGGAAATAGCTGAACGCCATTGTCAGACAGCGTAATGGACAGACCAAAGTGTGGAAAGAAAAGATCATGATCCAGGAAGTGTTTTTTCGATGTCCTTTTCATGATTAACAAGTAAGGGCTGATCATCAAAGAATCACTTTCTAAGTGTTTCAATCAGATCCAGGATGAGTGTGTATTTATCTGTTTGGTTTTGTTTAGTTTTTTTTTTTTTTTTTTAATCATGATCATTTGAAAAATGAGAATTAGAGAGTGAAGTACTTACAGAACTGAGATATCGGTGCATCAAGTTGTGGCGCTGCGCACCCTCGAGAGTTTAGTTTCTGGACTTGGGTAGGAGGAACTGGCTTGTGGGATTGGCCAGTGGCCCGGTACATGGCCTGCACCCAGAGTATCCGGTCCTGCTCATCATCACTGGCAAATATTACAGTGTCACCCTCTTTCACGGCATTAAAGAATGTCCGACCACCATCCAGGCCTAGAGAAAGCATATATTCATTGATTAAGTCTGTTAAAGTATCAACGTATGAAGAACAAGCTCAGAGAAGTATTGGAAACATGCGGCCCACAACATGTGGCTTAATATACCCAACAAGCAGGCAGAGTGAATGCCCAGTGTGACTGGCAGTTTTTGGTGCTCCAGAAAAAAGGTGTGGATGCTCAGGCTGGATGATCAATCGAAATTTTAACCTTGGTTATTTTTTTTTCAAAAATCGTCCAGCCCTTGTGGATGACCCCCCTCTGTTGGATCCCGAAGGCCCCTGTTTTGTTGGCCCCACCCGCAGGGCGCCCTGGGATATAAGGTGCATGCAGTTGTAACTTAAAATAACGACCTCTGATTCGTTTTTTTCCTTCGTTTGTTGATTGTTAAACGGTGGAGTTAAGTCTCATTGCCACAGCAATCCTAGATAACCTTTTTCATAGGTCGATGTAATCCTGGGTGACCCAATTTCCTTCACTATTATCCATGCATGCCTGGGATAGCACAGTGGCAGGTTAAAGTGTAGCTAATATTTTTGCAGTAACTGTGTGAACGTCAACAGTGAAGTTTTCAATCTCTCTTGAACTTCAACACATCTGATTCAAATGATCAGCTCATCAGTAAACTTCGTTGAGGCCTCAAACGATCATTAACAATTGAATCAGGTGTATTAGAGTAGGGGGGGTGGGTGGGATCTCTACCCATTTAGTACTAAACCACACAGCAGGTCAGAGGTGGGGAAAAAAGATTTCATCCGCCTCAAATTTCCCACCCCTTCGATTACCCTCCAAAGGACAATATAATATAAAGTCGGGCTGCGTGAATCTATGTGATGATTTGGAAAGCATGCAAATGTCTTCCCACGTAGCGTTAGCAGTGTAGCCGCTAAGAATTAGCTGTGCAGCCAGCAGACCAAAGCAGTTATCAATGATGTAATCTTTTGAACATGCACACTTGCAACTAGCAATACTGTGATCCCTCACTTATTAGAGATTTGTGTTGGTGACGTAAAGGGTGACTCTCACTTTGCGCTTTGACGGTGTAGCCCTCGTTAGCCTCCAGCTAGCTCCTGGCCAGCTATACCCGCAGCAGCCGATGTGTTTATAAGACAATTAATCGGTATTGATTAGGAGGATGCGAAGAGACACATGCTGCTTTTTCGTACAAGCCCAATCACACTCTCTCTCTCCCTCCCTCCATCCACCGAGCACGTAGCAAACACAACAGATGTAAGCATGCCAGATAGAGGCAGGCAAACGAGAGTTAACAGCGTGACGAGACGCAAGTCACTGTCATTGGTCGACTTTGTGTCGGGAACCAATCATGCATACAGGCATGTACAAAACCTCTGAGTCATTAGGCATTTTTTTTCTGAATACAGTACTGTGGAAAAAAAACATGACGTATTGAAGCCGCGTTAAATGAAGCGCAACATGGCGAGTGATCGCTGTAATGCTGTATTCACACTTGTCGATTCATAGTTGTACTGTAGATTTAATCATGTAAGCCAGTGGTCACCAAACTACGGCCCGCGGGCCGGATCCGGCCCGCCTCCACATTTGGTCCGGCCCCCCTGAACAATACCAGAGTCTTTTGATTTATTTTTCATCTATGTATATTTGTATTTTATCATAAAATTTGGCTTTTGCAATAAAATATTCCTTAGTTATGAACTATTTTCATGATTAACCATTAGCTAGACATTAGCTAACACATATAACGTGACATTTGTTCCATCCTTCTGCGGTCTGTGCCGTTATCTGGCAACCCCAGAAAAAAAATCCTAAACCCGTCCCTCTCAAAGAGAAAAGGTGAGGTAAGTGAAAAATAATTATTCAGAATACAGGGAATTTAATCCAAAAGGGAGAAACAATCTTTTTTTTTCAATGCAAAGAAAATATTGTCTGTCTCATCTGTCGGTGGCGGTATTCAAAGAATACAATCTGCGGAGACACTATGAATCCCATCACAACAAGTACGATTTTTTGCATGGGCAAATGAGAGCAGACAAACTGTCAATGCTAAAATGAGGAATGTTAGCTCAGTAAAATACATTTGTAGGCCAAGCTCAGCTGAACCAGCCATGTGTTCGGGCTAGCTTTCGGTTTGTTCAACTGATAGCAAGCAGCGGTAAGGAAAGTTTGTCAAGAAATGCATGAATGCTGTCGCGGAGGTGGTGTGTCCCGAGAAGAAAGACGTCTTTAATACCGCGAGTGTATCAAAAAAAGTTATTTGATTTTGTGTGGGTTTCTTTGAAACAATACATTTTTACGTCTAGGTACTCTTGCAGTCACACTTTTGCTGTTACAAACTGACCCCGGGCCCCCCTTCAGAGAAGCGAAAAATTATGTGGCCCTCACAGGAAAAAGTTTGCGGACCACTGATGTAAGCCACGGATGTCAACATTTTTGTTGAGCGGTATGTCACCTGGCTGGGGATCTGTGTAGTCCACAGTGTAGCCATCCAGCTGGAGCAGCTCCACTGGCTCTGCCTTTTTTTCTCGGTAGCTGCACATCGCAAATGTGTACTGACTCACCTGCAGTAGATCAAGGAGGGGATGACAATGACAATGAATCAGTTACTGATTGAAGACAGCCATTTTCCTATATCTTCCTACATATACTGTTCTGTAATTTTTAGGCATGGTCAACAACAACAACAACAATACTGTACTTATATGCTTTTTATCAAATTTAATGCAATGTTGTACTATTTTTAAATCTACGCTACATGAGCTGAGTTTTTTTTCCCTCTTCCTCAAATCATCTTCGCATTGAGGATTGTTTTTTTTCAAAAGGCCATTTTCAATTGATATTTTGGCTTTGCTTTGAAATTTAATGCGACAGCCACAGTCTATGCCGGTAACAGGAAGTGGAGTGACAGTCTGCTGCTACAGTTGCTGCCAGTTATACCAGCCTGTCGTCACAAATCAATAGGCCTGGCCAATCAGCCACTGTCGCCACCTCTGTTGCTGCAAGTGGCAGCTCTCACTCGAACTGTAGCTGCATTGTTAGCGCGCACGTGTGTGTGTGTGTGTGTGTGTGTGTGTGTGTGTGTGTGTGTGTGTGTGTGTGTGTGTGTGTGTGTGCGTGCCCACCCGCGCGTGCGTGCGTGCCTCCGTGTGTGTGTGTGTGTGTGTGTGTGTGTGTGTGTGCGAGGAGGGGGTGTGCCAAATGATATTCCAAACGACAACACTGATGAGACCTGGGGCAAAGTAAAAAGGATGGAGGGACTCTACAGCAGTTCTCTGGCCTTTAGGAAACCACAAAGGCAAATTTGAGACTAAATGACAGCCCCCAGCCGCCACCCCAAAAAAGCCGTTCCTTTCTACCACTGCCGTTGTCTGCATGGTTCTCCCTCCACTGAATTCTCATCTGTCATTCAACAGGCAAAAGACATGATTATCAAAACCACGTAAGCAAATCCCCAAATTATTTTGTTGCATGCAGTGTATGCACTCGTAACAAACTTCAGCACCCTAAATCTAAAATGCAGAGGGACTAAAAAGGCATCACGTCAGGTAAGTATATCAAGTATTTAAATGCACACACATGAATATGTAAGAAACAAGTGGATACAGGCATTTGTAGCCCATTTTTGAGGTGCTCCTAAATTTAATTTTACTCAATATGCTTTTCAAACATTCAATAAAAGTACGGTACGTTGTGAAAACGTAATATTTTAACAACAAAAACAAAGTGTACCCCCTTGCCTCAAATTGGTTTGTTTCACCAAATCCATCCCACCGGTCCCAACTGAGCTGTATGCTGCCTTCCAATCATATTGTCCACTGTAATGGCTACAATGAGTCATAAACGATATGTGGAATATTTCTGAACTTCTTCCACTCGATACCAACACTGATTTTTGCTGCTTTTAATCATAGCTCAAACTTTGTTAGCAGACCTTTTTTTCTAGCAAGGAAACATTTTGGGCAGTGAAAGACCCACAATTGTCCTGTTTGAATTGGAATGACAGAAACAAACAATTGTGTCATGTGCATGTGTTCATATTAAATCCTGACGGATTTTCCCAATCTAAAACTACAGATCGTAATTTTTTTTAAAGGGTGGGCAATGAGGGGGTTGGTGCTGACAATCGTAAACTAGAGATGAAGGATGACGCATGCCAGAGGCCTCCCACATGCTTGAGCCTTGGGAAAGTCTTTACGTTAATGAAAAAATCTACTGAATCCAAGTAAGTTTGGGGTCGATTATGAATTTATGCAGAGCGTTTATGAAGACATTATAAAGAAGAATATTTTATATCCCATAAGGACATTGTCATGTTCGGTATTCGGCAGCAGGTGGCACGCGTTCACTTCTGCCGGCTACACACCTGCTGCCTATTTTCCAGTGATTGCAGCTTCTATATCTAGGCGCTCCGGCGTTTGACCCATTGCCGGAGTATTAAATGCCGTTCCACTGCTATTGCCCATATTCCAAGACTTAATGTGTGCTACCATTTCGCGGTTGGCTATATTATGTATGAAAAACCAGTTCTCTGCTAACGACTCTGCATCTGTATGGAATGGCCTGAAAGCAATCACTAACTATAGAATGCCATCCCCCCAAACAGTGAACAATAAGGGTCTTGCTAATGAACTAAACATGTTTTTCTGCCGATTTGGAAAGGACACCCCCATTTCCCACACACACCCACCTCTACCAGAAACCACTCTACCTACCCCTCCACCCTCTTTTTCGCCACTACAGATCCACGAACAGGACGTGAGACGGCTCTTCAAGCAGCAAAAGATCAAGAAAGCTCCGGGGCCCGACAAAGTGTCCCCCTCCTGCCTGAAAGTCTGCGCTGACCAGCTGGCTCCGGTCTTCACACAAATCTTCTACAGATCCCTGCAGCTGTGTGAGGTCCCATCCTGCTTCAAACAGTCTACCATCATCCCAGTTCCAAGAAATCGGCAACATCGGAACTGAACGACTATAGGCCTGTCGCCCTGACGTCTGTGGTCATGAAGTCCTTTGAACGCCTTGTGCTGAACCACCTAAAGAACGCCACTGGACCCCTGCTGGACCCTCTCCAGTTTGACTACCGGGCAAACAGGTCTGTGGAAGACGCAGTCAACATAGGTCTGCACTAGATCCTCAAGCACCTCGACAGCACAGGGACCTACGCAAGGATTCTGTTTATGGATTTCAGCTCTGCCTACCGGGCAAACAGGTCTGTGGAAGACGCAGTCAACATAGGTCTGCACTAGATCCTCAAGCACCTCGACAGCACAGGGACCTACGCAAGGATTCTGTTTGTGGATTTCAGCTCTGCGTTCAACACCATCATCCCGGAACTCCTCACCCCCAAACTACTCCACCTCGGTGTGTCCCCTACGATCTGCCAGTGGATCCTCAGCTTCCTGACGGGACGGACACAACAGGTGAGACTGGGAGCAACAACATCATCAATACGCACCACCAGCACTGGAGCCCCACAGGGATGTGTCCTCTCGCCACTGCTCTTCTCTCTCAACACAAACGATTGCACCTCAACAGATCCAGCTGTCAAACTCATAAAGTTCGCAGACGACACCACGGTCATCGGTCTCATCAAAGACGGCGACGAGTCTGCGTACCGCCAACAAGTGGAGCAGCTGGAGCTCTGGTGCGGCCGACACAACCTTGGGCTGAACACGCTCAAGACTGTAGAGATGATCGTGGACTTCAGGAAACATTATTCTCCTCAGTTGCCCCTCACACTATCCAACTGCCCTGTGTCAACCGTCGAGACCTTCAAGTTCCTGGGAATCACAGTCTCATGACATGAAGTGGGAAGTCAACACCATCTCCATCCTGAAAAGGCCCCGGCAGCGGATGTACTTCCTGAGGCTGCTGAGGAAGCATGGCCTGCCACAGGAGGTGCTACGACAGTTCTACACGGCAGTCATCGAATCAATCCTGTGTTCTTCCATCACGGTTTGGTTTGGGGCTGCCACAAAAAAGGACAAAATCCGACTTCAACGGACAGTTAGGACGGCAGAAAAAATCGTTGGCACCGCCCTACCCACTCTTGAGGACTTGCACAATCCAAGAATCAAGACAAGGGCACGGAAAATCCTCCTGGATCCCCCGCACCCTGCCCACCACCTTTTTCAGCCACTCCCCTCAGGCAGACGCTACAGATCCATGCGCACCAAATCCAGTAGACACTTAAACAGCTTCTTCCCTCTAGCCATTAACTCCTTAAACAGTCACTGACATAGTCACTCTTCTTGCACCACAAAATGGTACTACAAAACTACTGGTTACTCTAAAATGGTTCAATGATTTTGTTGTTTACGATGATAAACAACAGTGTTTATCATCGTGTGCAGCGTGTTATACTGGAGACAAATTCCTTGCGTGTTCTACATACTTGGCCAATAAAGATGATTCTGATTCTGATTCTGATTACAGGACTCAGTGTCTCAAACGTACGCGTAGTATTACATACCTTCCTTGCCGTTGTTTTGAAAGCGTTTTCTGTTGTAGCATTTCCTTATTTCCTGGTGCTCATTTTTACCAGCGCTTTCTGTTGTCGCGTTCCTTATTTCCTGGTGCTTGTTTTGCCCAGCGTTTTCTGTTATTTATTAGGCGGGATTTTTGTTTATAATAAATATTATTGTTTTGACAGAGTCCTTGTCGGTGTCCGCTATTTTCGGGGATTTGCTTACTTTCGTTTTCTCTGTTACGTACGAAGCAGTTCCCTTTCCCTGCTTCGTGCGTAACGTGACAGAAATAAAACTGTAAAATCACAGAAAATTGTAAAGCATTTTTATCAATCATAACACATTTAAATATGTGTCTCTTGAAAAGTGCGTCCGAGGGACTTTTGGAACAAATTCTTTGATTCGTTGAATGAAATGGTTGAATGAATAAAGACAACTATTACAGTATTTTTAAGCATGCTCAAACACGGGGACATTGCGTGCCAATACATTCAGCGCAGTCTCACGCAGAGCTTTATCTGTAATCTGTCTGAATGCTCTGAGGAGGGGACTCTGATTAAGAATACTGTCCAAACAAGGACGATGAGGAGGAGGTCATGTGAGGACAGCAATAAAACACAAATAATGAGGAACGAATCCAATTCAGGTTCAGAACATCTGAAACACAAAATTGAGATCAGTGTTGCATTAAATTTTAAAACTGATTATTTTTGGTATACCTGCGAGGGTCGCAGGCATCCTGGAGCCTATCCCAGCTGTCTTCGGGCAGTAGGCGAGGTACACCATGAACTGGTTGACAGCCAATCACAGGGCACACATTGACGAACAACCATCCGTGCTCACAATCACACCTCGGGACAATTTTGAGTGGTCCATTAACCTGCCATGCATGTTTTGGGGATGTGGGAGGAAACCGGAGTACCAGAGAAAACCCATGCAAGTACGAGCAGTACATGCAAACTCCACACAGGAAGACCGGAGCCAGAATTGAACTAACCAGTCAACCAGCATGCCGTCCCTCTTTTTAGATGAGGACGATAAATAGTATACAGTTATTGATGAGTAACATTTATGGCTTTATGCTCGGCATCTCAAACGATGACGTAGTTCCGGTTTGGGCACAGAGAATATCAACAACGTTAAACGTATGACAGCCACAGTAGATCCTTGTGCAATTTGTACATGTTGGGCACCATAGAGCGCTGGATTCCACCGCCCTCAGCTAATAATTTTTAAACTGAGTTACCATTAAAACCGATATTGGTGCCTGTTCCACCCAGAGCGACTCTCGTGTTCCACCGGAATTTGTCAAATACAATATGGCCACCATACGACCATATTTGATGTGGCTTAGGCAGGCTCTTCTCATTGAATCGAGTTTTGTCTACTCTCTTTTATTAGATCTGCATGGATGACAACAAGATCACAACACTGTAGTCCTGGTTTGCAAAATGACATAAAAGCTGACTCAAGTCTGTTTCTTGTGGACGGATTCTACTGTATGTTATCCAGATTACAGTACGCACATGAACAACATGTTCGGACTGCATGCCTGCCTCAGAATTCGTAGGATTTGGGTTTAAAATTAAAAAATCAGGCCTTACGGTGGGATATTTGCATGGTATCACCATGCTTGCATGTTTTCCTTGGGGTTCCTCAAATTTTCCCCATACACATTAGATTATTCATTCATTCATTCATCTTCTGAGCCGCTTGATCCTCACTAGGGTCCCGGGGGGTGCTGGAGCCTATCCCAGCTGTCTTCGGGCAGTAGGTGGGGGACACCCTGAATCAGTTGCCAGCCAATCGCAGGGCACACAGAAACAAACAACCACTCGCACTCACGCTCACACCTAGGGACAATTTAGAGCGCCCAATCAGCCTGCCACGCATGCTTTTGGAATGTGGGAGGAAACCGGAGCACCCGGAGAAAACCCACGCAGGGCCAGGGAGGACATGCAAACTCCACACAGGGAGGCCGGAGCTGAAATCGAACCCGGTACCTCTGCACTGTGAAGCCGACGTGCTAACCACTGGACTACCGGGCCGCCCCCACATTAGATTAATTGAGGGGAATTTTCTGTTTGGAGCTCTCCAGTTGACAGGCAACCGGTCCAAGGTGCACACCTTTTCGAGCCCAGTGACAACTGGGATAGGCTCCAGCTCCCTTTAATAAAGACTAATGTTTACACTGGATATGTTTTATTTTTTGGAAAGGTTGGCAAATTTACAAGTCTGGTTAATTAAATGATAATTAAATGAATTTAAAGTATTTTGGAAAATAAAAGAATTTGAGCATATCTTCAGCATCTGTTGCAAGGCAGCAGTATCTGGGCTAAAAAAGGACCAAGTCATTTGGACACATGTTATCTTTTCGATAGGTAAAAACACAGCCAGGCACGTTCTGCAGTGCAAGTGAAATCAAAAAGCAGTGAAAAGCACAAACACAATGTCGTATTTTCTGTTGCTGCATGCGCACACGGTCATACGTAACAGCAAACACATTTGAGTGCGTCGTCGATTGACCGGTATTTGTCAGTTGCAATATATTTAGCTCGAAGGAAGCAAGAGGCTTCAAGTTGGCAGCGCTCAGGCTTTTCTAGCTCCAAGTGTTAGGCCAGCTAGTGTTCAGTCGACTTTGTCAATCCCCTGTCAACGTGTAGCTCTGAGACATATTCTCTCCAATGCACGAGACAGGCAGTCCCCCCACCAACCCCCCCCCCCCCCCCCCCACCCCCGCACACTTGCATGCTACCAGTGTCCCGATGCAGTCACCAGGAAATGGCTGCAACCAGCCTCTTCGCCACCCAAATTCCCAACAAAAGCTTCTCCAGCACCTTCTCCATCATTCCTTTGACAGCCGAGGGATGGCAGCTTGGCTGCACCTCCCTCCTGCGCCGCCTTATCGATTCCGATGAAAAGATGTTAAAGGCTGAGCAACCTTCTCCACTGTGTCTTACCAGGAACCAAAGCTCATAATTTATTAACTTCAGACTTTGTTTATCAAACAGGAAGAATAAGAATAAAGTTTGAAAAAAGTACATTTGTAAAATAAGTGAATTTTACAAACTTGTATTATGAATTAATCGCTTCATCTTCTACTTACTTGAAATGCAGCATAGTAATGTGATAATAATGCAAACGTACAGATATACATGCTTCTATTCCCAATAAATATTTCTGTTTTTTATGTATTTTTTATTCTTGATTTGAGTTACATTTTGTAGGAATCAAGGCTCAGAGGGAAGAAAGCCATTGCTCTTACCTGAACTAGAACAAAGAATCGTTTCTTCCATCTTTTCCATACATTTTTGCCAATGGCCCATAGGTACCTGTGTGGTTAAAAGTAATCACGTGTGAACATAATATTAGACAAAACATAATGATTAATGACATTTCCAAGATTTGTGTGTGTGCCTTTGCGCGCACGTGTGTAACTGCTAAAAGTAAACTTTTTTGGCTATTTTCTTCCACCAAAGGTAAGAGTGTGACTTTGATGTTTTGTGACAGCCACAGAAGGACTCCCACATAGCTCGGAGAGCAAATGGAGCAACGAGTATTCTACTAGGACATCACCTGGTTGAAGTGGGTTATTGCAGCCTTAAAATCCACAGCGGGATTTTCTTGGCTCCACAAATTTGTTTTTCTGAAACAAGGAGTGGTGGTAATTGTGTCTGCTTACATGTAGATTTTCAAAAATATGTTCATCCCGTGAAAAAAAAACAAAAAAATACCACTGTCAGTTACAAAAGGGTCTCGAAATAATTTCTGTACAATTGCCCCACAATAAGCTACAAATGTGTCTTGGAAATGACAAATGAAAACGTTAGATCACAAATCCACAGAGAAAAAAAATAAAGGCTATGATTTGAACAGCACATGAGCATGGAAATGTGAAGATTATTAAGGAATAATTTGAAATAGTTTTCACAGGCTTAGAAAATAATAATAATAAATGGGAAATAATAAGAATGATTCACTGAGAAAGTGCAGGAGAAGTGAGCGGGAGGGATTTTATTTTAAAAGAACATCCGAGGGTGAGGACCCCAGTTGGCTCCCGCTCACAGGCCGTCTGTGAGAACCTCTGATGTGCTTGCTTTCTGCCTTTCCCCCTGGCCTTTCTCTAAGCTGTTTCTGCTTGTCGGACTGAATAAAACAGCATCTGCGAGGTGACTCAAAAGAGGCTCGTGAAATGTGGCGGCCTCCTCGCACATTAAAACATACTTTCCTTCTTTTTTCTTTTTCTCTTTTTGTATACCTAAAAGGCACTCCTTGTCTCCCTGCACTTAGGTTCTCCAAAGACCTTCCGTTTGTGACAAGAGTGTTCTCTTCAGCAAAAGACATGAAACGAATGTACTGGTACTTGATATGCTACCGGTATATACATTTGCATTTCATGCTCTCATGATAAAAAGCACTTAGTGAGACCAAAAAAAACTAAAACTAACTAAAATACACTACAACTCTGAGGAATCAATTTACTTATTTTTCAGCTCTAGCAGTGTTGTTGAATTTGAAGAAAAACTCTGAAAGTAAGAATGTTTACAATGGATACATTTAATGTTCACAACTGTTCAGAATGTTTTTATTCATTAATTTATTGATTGATAGCGGCCCGGAAGTCCAGTGGTTAGCATGTTGACTTAACAGTGCAGAGGTACTGCGTTCAATTCCAGCTCCGGCCTCCCTCTGTGGAGTTTGCATGTTCTCCCCGGGCCTGTGTTGGTTTTCTATGGGTACTCCGGTTTCCTCCCACATTCCAAAAACATGCATGGCAGGCTGATTGAACACGCTGATTGAACACCCACACTCCCTCGGTGTGAGTGTGGGTGTGGATGGTTGTTCGTCTCTGCGTGTCCTGCAATTGGCTGGCAACCAATTCAGGGTGCCCCCCACGAACTGCCCGAAGACAGCTGGGATAGGCTCCAGCACCCCCCGCGACCCAAGTGAGGATAAAGCATTTCGGAAAATGAATGAATAAACAAATGAATAATGTATGCATTTATTTCATTGGGACATTGCTCATTAATCAACATAAGAGTAAATGCGCCGGGCTTTGGATATTTGCTAGTTTTCAGCCGTAGTCCCAAGGCAGGTTCTAACATAAACCTAAAATAAAACAAAATAAGATAACACAAGACATAATATAAAACACGAACATTCATGCAATCTTAACCACTTTTCCTGAATAGGTTTTGTTGTTTAAATTACTTAATTAAAGGGGAAGTCAAGCCCAAATTTTTCTTTACAATAATATGTTCTATGCAGCTCTGCGAGTCGAAAAACAACATTCAGATTAATATTGCGGTTGTAAAGTATGAATTCAGTTGCGAAGTTCACTCGTTTTTAGCCATTTCAGGAGGTGGCTTTTTTGCCACTTGCTGTCAACTGATTGGATTGGATAAACTTTATTGTCAAATGTGCTGTATACAGCACAGATGAAATGTCTTCCCTCTCAACATAAAACAAGAGGAGCTGCCGCGGGTGTCCGCGCCGCTATCAAAAGAAAAGTTAACAAAAAAATTACATAATAATACAAAACAACACACGAGACGCAGACAATTGTGCACTCTTACACTTTTCCTGCTACTGAAAATGACATTGTAGTTTCTCAAGGCTCAGGTAACAACACTCACCATTTAAGACTAGTGGGGATGCATAGAACATATTCTTGGAAAGAAAATTTGAGAATTGACCTCCCCATTAAAAGATTTGTATGTCTTGCTCCAATAATAACATCAGTAAAGTAAAATGTATTGATCTCACTCAAATAATCCATCCATTTTTTTGGATCTGCTCTTCCTCACAAGGGTCGCGGGGTATGCTGGAGCCTATCCCAGCTGTCTTCGGGCAGTAGGCGGGGGGCACTCTGAACAGATTGCCAAACAACCATCCACGCTCTAACTCACACCTAGCGACAATTTAGAGTGTTCAATCAGCCTGTCATGCATGTTTTTGGAAAGTGGGAGGAAACCGGAGCACCCGGAGAAAACCCACACAGGCACGGGGAGAACATGCAAACTCCACTTAGGAAGGCCGCAGCCAGAATTGAACACTGCACCTGTGCACTGAGGCCAAAGCGCTAACCAGTTGACCACCAGGTAAAAAGTACCCTACTAAAATAATTATCTATCTTAATAAAATATATTATGCTCTGTAATATATACATTTTTTTTACGATGCCATCCATTTATCCATTTTCTGATCCACTTATCCTCACAAGGGGATGCAGGAGCCTATCCCAGCCGTCTTCAGACAGTGGTTGGGGTACACCCTGTGAAATGGTTGCTAGCCAATCGCAGGGCACACATAGATGAAAAACCATTCGCGCACACAATCACACCTCGGGACGATAACCGAGAGTCATCACTGGAATCTGAGAGTAAACTGGACTACCCAGAGTAACAAACGCAGGTACGGGAATAGCAAACTCCACACAGGAAGGCCAGTGCCGGAATCGAAAAGAAAGGAAAACCATTTCCAGCTAATAGTGCCAATGCATTTTACTACACATCAATGAACAAATGCTGCATTCACAGTAGATCATTAAAAAGCAACTCACACAACACCATCAGGCCAAATCAAACATTAGTCAAAAGCAAATAAATCAAATCATTCAATGTCTTAAAAACGGCTGGCCATTCATTCTTCAAATCTCAACAAATGTTTACTTGTCATGTTTATCCAGAGACCTAATGTGACATGGAAGAAAAAAAATGCGTTCCCTTGCTCCACATTCTTAAAATGTGTTTTGCGTGTTAATGTCCTTCCAACAACGGGAGAGCGCATTCCCTCGTGGGAAAAGGTCAGTCTTAAAATAAGTGTCGATAACATTATCATCCACTTGGGGTCGCCATTCTCATATAAATGACTGTCGACTCTGGGTTCTTGCAATGCATTCCATCCATGACCTATCCTCACCAGTGTTGACAGCCTATCCTAAATGACTTTGGCCGAAAGACTGGGTACACCCCGAATTGGTTGCCAAGTAATTGAAGGACACATGTCAACAAACACCCATTCACATGCTCACCTACAAACAATGTTCAATTAACCTGACGTAAATGTTTCTGGAATGTGGGAGGAAAGCAAAGGACCTAGAGAAAAAACAGATGTTGGTCAACATGACACCCTTGGTGCAATGCAGATATATGTAAAAACATGAATAAATGCCGTACGTTTCCAATCATAGGTCAGAATCATGATATAGTCAGTGGATAGACGCCAGACTGGTTTTGCTGTTATCAGTGCATCTTAAAGTCATTTGGTCCCCGACTGAATGAATGAATGAATGAATGAATGAATGAATGAATGAATGAATGAATGAATGAATGAATGAATGAATGAATGATTTCCTCCTCTGTGGTATTATTGAAGGCAATAACAACTATGCTTCAAACAGCCAGTATCTATCTTTGTTTGTACATCAAGTCTCATCTTCATATGTAAATGTATGTATTTGTAAATTACCCCAGTGTGGGACAAAAAGGATATCTTATATTATATATGCAAACTTTAATGTACCATTATGATTGCAAGTGCTGTCTGCAGAAAATGTCAGACAATCATTCCCGGAGAGTCAGGCTATTTGATGAAGTGGAAAGAGGTAATCGTGTATGCTATAAACGTGACAGAAAAAAATCAAAAGACTGCATTTGCTCACTCCAAAAGGGTGTAACATCCTGGGTTTATGTCTGTAGAAAAAGAGTGGCTTCAGATGCCACAGCATGACAGTGGTTTACACAACTGCTCAACTACTGACAGTGTTTTGTTTTTTTCCCCTGTCCCTACCCAGCGTTTTTCCTTTCTGAATTCTGATTGTAATTTCCCCATTGCGGGACAAATAAAGGATATCTTAAATTCACCCGGTGGTACTTTACTGCACATAAAGATTTGGCGTTCGATGACAATGAACTTTGAAAAGTATTTTACAAGGGAATGCAAACAATATTGTTTTTTTATGTCTCATGAGGGGCTGCCTGTGTTTATATTTATAATGACACAACAATTGTATGGAACATTCAAATCATCAAAGACGGGAGTAAACATGACAAAAGGACAAAACCACTCTGATGTTGACAGAGATACTTACCCACAATGCTTCATGTTCTGGGGTTTATCCATGCGGATGGCCAATCTAATCTTCAGGTCACTGTCTGAGCAGCCTTTAGAAATGGACATTTTGTGCATCTCAGACTGCTTGGGACTGTTCGGAGTTGGATGGAGTACAACCTACAAGTATTACATTGCATTACAATGATGGACCAGTCGGGAGCTTATGTTAGGACTTGTGAGGAAGGCCAAAGAGGAGAGAGTTGCAATAATCAAGACGGGAAGTAACACGACTGGTGACCAGGATAGCGGTAGAATGGTGGGTTTGGGAGGGGCCAAGTCTATTGATGTTGCGCAGGTGTCAGTAAGCAGCCAGGTAATGCTTTTGATATAAGAGTGGAAGGAGAGTGTACTGTCAATGATGACAAACAGCCTCTTAACTCGAAGTGAAGGTAAGACAAGGAGTTCCCAAAATGGGATGGCTAAGTTGTCAACTTTGGATATGTAGATTTAGTGCCAATTATGAGAGTTGGTTTTTGTTGCGGTTTAATTACATGAAATTAAATGGGAACCAGGAGTTAATGTCTGATAAGCAGGAGGTAAGGTAAAAGGGTGGACCGTGGACATGAGTCTTAGGGTTTACAGGATGGGTAGAGCTGGGCGTCATCCACGAAGCAATGGAACTGGATACAGTATTACATTTATGAAAAATAGCTCCAAGAGGAAGGTGTTAGAATTAGATGATGAAAAGCAGGCATCCAGGGATAGAGCCCTGGGGCACACCTGAGCTGGCTGGTCAGAGGATGATGAAAAGGATTTTAGCTGGATGAACTGAGGCTGGTCTTTGAGGAAAGAATGGAAGCAGTGTATCTGATGCCGATGGAGGGAAGTCCATTGAGGAGGAAGATGTGTGAAATGGTGTCAAAGGATCCTCTTAGGAGGATGAGGATGGCGAGTGAACCAGAGTCAACTTGGAGATCATTGGTGATTTTTATGATAGCAGTTTTAGTACTGTGGAGGGAATGAAAATCAGACAGGAAAGGCTCATAGAGGCTATCGTGACAAATAGGAGTGCAGTCCAGTGGCAACTATTTTTTGAGGATTTTGGAGATGAACGGTCGATAGGAAATGGGGCGAAGGTTATTGTATTTGTTGGGGTCTAAACCTGCATTACCGCAATTTTTTTTTCAGGACTGGGGTGACAGCTGCAGTTTTGAAACATGATGGGACTATACTGGTGGAGAGACAGGAGTGTATCAATGGCTGAAATGAGGAGAAGGAGTGAGGAGAGACTGGATTTAACCAAGGCTGTGGGCAGGGGATCAAAGCTGACAAGTGAAGGACTTCGATTTAAAAATAAGATCGAAGATGGGGAGAGGCAATGCAAATATGTTAAGGTGCTGGTGAGTATTTTGTATGATCATTAAAAACCGCATTAATGAGTAGTAGGTGTTTGTTTAAATATGTGTATATGTGTGGAATTAGAGAGTGGCTGGAGAATTTACCCTTCCAAGCTCCTTATCCTCCAGGGCCAACACCCCGGTGCTTTCGGTGAAGAGCTTCACTTTGACAGCAGGTAAGGGCTGGCTCGTTGTGAAATCTCCCTGGGTTCCCCAACTAGACACAGATTCATTAACGTGTCAGTACTGCAGTGAGGATTTCAGTGTCATTTTTGGAGTCTCTCCTGCAATTAAATACGCTACTTCACTTGAGTGAAGGGAAGACTCCACTCTGGACGGATGGCCAATCCGTCACAGAGACATTTATGTGAAATGAGCCTGTAACAACTGCATGAAAGTCACCCATTTGATTCAGGATACTACCACCATCAAAGTACAGAAGCTAACAGTTTAAAATTCAATTTTCATAATTTTGTTACATTTATTTGGTGCTCAAATACAGAAGCTAGTTTCGATTCTGAGATCAACAGGCTTTCATAGTGCTAGTGAGTGTTTTTTTTTTTTAAATCAAACCCACATTCACTGTAATTCTTCTGTTGAATTATCTACCAAAGATCCAATGATTTATAACACATCTGTTGTGCCACAGCTAAGATGAATGCTTTCTTTCCAAAAAGAAGATAAGTTAATTCATCAGTAAACCAAATAGAAAATGATTATTGGCCATTTGTCAAAGAGCATTCTATTGTTAAATCCACTATAACCGTCTTATGTAATAGACTGGAGGATGTGTGAACAGAACAAATGGGTTACATTCACTACATGGCACTGGAATGTTTTTACTAGTTTTGCAGGCATCCAGCTAAGATTAGTGATTGACGGTGTGATTAGTAAAAAAACAAATTTAAAAAAAAAATCTCATTTTGTGTTTAACTATTCATCATAAGGTGGCAGTACTACACAAATGTTTCCATGCATTTCATTTCTAAATTGCTTGCTGATGGTAAGGGTCAGGTTCATCTGGTGCCTATCCCAGTTGATTTTGGACAAGAGGTGTGTTTCCCCCTGGTTTTGTTTCCAGGCAAAATCAGCCTGAGCAACAAACCATTTGCATTCTGATTCCCATTTACCCACCCTGTATACATGTTTTTGGAATGTGGGAGGCCAGAGAAAAAAAAACTCTTAGTTGTTGTAAGGCAGACATCCTAACCACAACACCAACTTAGTGCTGTCACACAATATCTCGGCCAGTAACATGTTTAAATGTGGGACCCATAACTTTTACAGTAATGCCGTAACAGTATTTGAAGTCCAATGGAGAGTACCACAGAAATCGACGCTGAGTAAATCTACGTTCACTATGTTTTGAGGCTAACATGGTAAACTAACTATTCAATTTCTCAATTTTCTAAACTAATTAGGTATATGGGTGATCTTATCCCAGCTTATTTCAGGTTGTAGGTGGGGTACTCTCTTAAATCAGTCAATCACACGTCGCTTATAGACAGAGAAGGAATTCACACCGATAGGCGATTCAGAGTGCTCACTAAAGTTAAGAATCATGTTTTTCTGAATGTGGGAGGAAGAATTTATCTCATCTGGGTTCTAAAGACAACAACTTAACCACGCCACAATAACTTTTAGAGCATGATGTTGACTACTTATTCCATGTTTTTGGCTTGAGGACGAGGTAAAGATGTTCGCCAAGACAAATGAGTGTAGAGAGTAAAATTTGTTCGACATCTTCGTTTATTCAAATTGTCTTCTATTTTTAAATACACAACTCTGGAAAGTGAGGGGAAAAAAGCACGATGCCCGAGCAGGATTCAGAACTTTTTTTTAGCTATCATGTTAGGAATTATTCTACTGCATAAATGTCTGTGAGGTAGAATGTGTGTCAGGGACACTTACGTGGGTTTAGATGCCTCAGCCTGGTCTGTCTGAAGTTTGTGGCCACCCTCTACCTCCATGGTGCAGTACACAATTCTGTTTGGAGCCAAAGACTTAAGACCCTGCACCTCCATGATAACCACCTGTAACACGCAATCACAAGTTAACATAATGCAAGAGGCCAAATGAAATGGCTCAATATGCTTTAAACTTTGAAAATGTGACAATTCTTGCATTTGCTCTTGGACCATTGCATTTTTCTACAAACCCACCATTTTGACAGAAAGAAATTTTGGTATAATGAAATGATGTGAAAACTTCTTTTGCCAAAATTGATCACAATTTTCAATATCACCATAGAAAACTGAGAATCAAGTCAAATGCATTCATATCAACCTGCATCACAAAATAGTCTCAATGGGCTTCACAAGCCTATAGTTGATAAAGATTTGTGACATCTGCTGTGGACATTGTAGATGTAATCATTACAATTTAGCTTTTGCAATTAATTCATGTAAGCCAAGCCTAACATTGATATCCAACATAGTTTCAAAAAACCTAACCCTTAATTTGGGAGTTTTAAAATTGTACCCTGATTTTTAAAATTGTTCACAATTTTCATACTCCATACCCAATAGCAGTTCCGTCTACCGAGAATGATTAAAAAAAAAACAACAACAACAACAAAACGACTCAAATGGTATGATGCCCACCATTTAAATATGAAACATATGAATGAAATATGTCACGTTCGACCCTGCCACTTGTTCTGAGCAGGCTTCAGGTTTCGATCAATCACGAAACCTCAGTCACGAGGTTTTCGATCAGTCACGAAAAGTCACGAAATATCACACCGCCAGGTGTATGTCCAAGATACTCTTTCTGCTGCGCTGGCTCGCATATCTTGCCGCAGACAACATGGCAAATATGAAAATCAATATCTACTGGCATTTGCGCTGTGGCACAGGTCCCCTAAAATAGAGCCATAAACATCTCAATCGTGACTTGCAAGGTCAGATTGTGAGTAGATGTTTGCTTGGGTATGATTGAAAATAGATTGACAGTGCAGAGTGACTTTAATCACATTTTCAAACGTTTGAAAAGGCAAACAATTCAGTGCTTTTTCATTAATTTAAACATTTCTTGAATTGTAGATTGATACTGAAGTTATCGACTTGATGAAGAAATAAGGATGGAATTATTTGGTAAACAAGAAAATCACAACAGAATATTGTGTAATTTAGATTCCTGAACGTAGGCAACTTTTGCCCAGATAACAGCTTTGCACGTCTTTGTATATTCTCAGTCAGCTTGATGTTGCGGACGATGCTATTGTTACGACTCGGATAAAAATGAGTTTGGGGGGATCCAAAAACGTAGACAAAAACAAGGTCTCCGAAGGGAAAAATAATTTAATGTCTCAATCGCACCAAAAATAAGGCGAGAACATAAAGCGCTGGTCCACAATAAGGACCAGGAGGTAAATCCAAACGAGTAACAAAAAGTACTTGCAAAAAGAGCAAGGAAAAAAAAATAAAGGCCACAAAAAAAAACTGTCTCTGTCCTATGTGTTGTCTTGTGTTATTTTTGTTATTTTGACTTCAAAATGGCGCCGCGATAGTGGCTGCCTTTCCAGCAGCTCCTATTTTTTTGTTGTTCTACTTCTTCCTTTCATAACTTTGCTGCTGTGAATCTGGAATTTCTCCATTGCGAGACTAATAAAGGTTTTCTTCTTAATCAAAATATGAACGAAAAACAATGTAACACCTGTACACGCACAAAAAGCCAGATCAAAACAAAACAGTACTTACTCAAAACTCGGTCCCGAAAACTATAACGCAAAATCACGACGAGGTCAAAAGCCAATAAGTCAAAGAACAGTGAAGATAGCAATGCCATAGACAATACTCCCACAACAGGTGAATGGTGGAGGAGTCCTTAAATGCTGAGACTGAAGATTACAGATTGGCAGCAGGTGTGCCAGTAAATCCGCTCATGCCACCTGATGGCCAGATCGCAAAACCGAAACGTGACAGCTAAATGACCTGAACTGTAGTGATGGGTCCATGAGGCCTCATGAGGCGTGTCGACACACTGACACACTGTGTTGATACTGTGCTGATACTGTGTCACTGACCACTGCCACCTGCTGGACCTTCAAGATCCCTGCAGCCAACCCACTTAACAGACTGAACTGACTGATAAATTGTTTTGTATATTCAACATATGAAATATACAATTCGGTAATAAATTGGCAAAAGGTGAAGGTAAGATATAAAAAAAGGAAAAGAAAATAGTCATCATCACAAATATGTGTTCAAAGGAGTAGAAAGAAGCAAAAAACCTACCCCGAGTCCTACCCCTTCTTATATATGAATTGATCATTTTTCTAAATAGGAAAGAAAGTCTAAATATCAACAAATGCTTTTACCCTTATGTATGCTGTACTAATACATTTTTACAACATTAGGTTTGTATATACAGTACATACTCTTTAGAGCACATGTATATGTCGATTTTCTCATATTCATAATGGATGCTACATTTCATTAATATATTAAAAAATCTCATCAATGTATTTCTGATGTATTGCTATATTTCATGAGTGTATCGAATTTATCAGCTTAATTCTGATTTGTGTAGTTGTCTTGTACTACTCTCGAATTCATTTTTAATCTCAGCAAGAGAGTTCCTCATTTTACTGGTCCGTTTCAGAATCATTCCACAGATTTACACCTATTACAGATACACTCCTTTGTGTGATGTTCGTTCGTGTTTTGGATTTTTTTGTATAGATTAGTACCCCCTAAATTATGACAACTTTCTCGAATTTTAAAAAGCTTCTGGGTCTTTTGGCAAAGGTTATTATTGTGTGCTTTGTACATTAATTGGGCGATTTTGAAGTCAATCAGGTCATGAGATTATTGTTTAATTTGATAAACAGTGGATTTGTGGGTTCCGTCCATTTGGAGCCAGTGATTGTTCCCATTGCTTTGTATTGTAGTTTTAAAACAGTGTTTTACTGGCATTTCCCCATATTCCCACACAATAGGTCAAATATGGAAGTAATAAAAGTATAAGGTGTACAAGGATCTCTTATTCAGCACATCCTTAGTTTTTGGGAGGATCCCTATGGTTTGGGATATTTTTCTTTTATTATCTATTATGTAGCTGCCAGCACGGTTTTGCATCTACAACTGTTCCAAAACATTTTCATAAAAGGTCATTCATCGATTTGATGATGAAGTGTATACAATATCATTCACATCCATGCATTCATTTTGCAACATTCAATGTGTTCAAATAATGTGAAGATCATTTGAATGAGGATGCTTGTGGGCTTTTATTTCACAAATTTTTATTGAGAAAAATAAGATGCTCCAATGTTTTAAACTTCAGCCTGTTGCGTCTTTTACAAGCGATTTCTCCTGCTGTGGAGAACACACGCTCACAAGGGACGGATGAGGCTGGCGTACAAAGGAATTCCTTTGCGAGGTGGGAGAGGTTTGGGAAAGAAGTGTGTTGGTCCTTCCAGTACAGCTGCTTCCTGGAACCTTGATTGTCAAACATGGAGTGGAGAGTCAACCAATAATAATTACTGATTGTCAATTAAATCATCAACATAGCAACCGTGAAAAGATGAGTGAACGTTTGTATACCTGGCGTAATACTGGGTGTATCGCGAACTTCATTCTCATGCTTGGCCCGATAATGCCTCAGCATGGAGGAGGTGCTTCTGTTGGTGTATGACAATTCGACTTGGCAAATTCGACATTTCACCTGTAATGAAATGTGAATAAGAAGTAACTAAGAGTTACCTTGAAATGTATTCGGATTAGAATGGTACAACACATGTCAATAATCTGAGAAGCACTCGGCGAGTGCCTCTCGCCGAGAGGCTCTCGGCGACAGAAGGCGATTTGAATAAATAAATAAATAAATAATACCTTATTCTCCAGGACATCAAAATGGTCCCACACGGCGGATGATTTGCGTCTCTGCTCCATAATCGGCAAGGAAGGCAAGGCACGAACACGAAGTCTGCACTGACACGAACTTCGACAAGCGAGCGTGAGTGAGGTCTGGCTTGTTTCGGCAAGTGGCATTGTGTCGCCAAACCCACTTCCTTATAAACACTGTGCGGCGGGCTTTTGCTGCGTCAACACCCTCTGCACTGAGTCGCCGCCCCCTGGACTAAGTGGCGCAGCCTGTACGGTGCCAAGCAGCCGATGCGGTCTAAACTGCACCGGTGCAGTTCACGTGTCAATTAGCAGCCTGGACTGTGTCAACGCAGCCGATGTGTCAATTAGCAGCCTGGACTGTGTCAACACAGTCGATGTGTCAATTAGCAGCCTGGACTGTGTCAACGCAGCCGGTGTGTCAATTAGAAGCCTGGACTGTGTCAATGCAGTTCACGTGTCAATCACGTGACGTAATGAAGCAGCACATGCATCGACACGTGCTTTGCTCTGTGAGCCCGGCGCATGTGTCAATGCATCGGTGTCGCTGGACCCATCACTACTGAACTGATTTTGATTTCCCCGCTGTGTATCATCATGAGTGAATAGCTTGAAATTCTTCACCTCTTAATGTGTTTCCAGACATTTGACCATTGCTCTATAACACTAAATGAAAAAAAGTACTGTATCAGTGTATTGATGGAATACCATCGAAGTTGGAAGTTGATCTCAGCAGCAGTAACAAAGATATGTACAGTAGCTTCTGATCTGAACTTGCACCTCCATCAATACAAACATACAGTATTTACTTTTATTTACAGTACAAAAAAATCTTATTCATCCATCACTGTTCACTCACCTCCAAGGTAAACGAAAGCACCACATCAGATTTGGAAAGGGTGTTCTCATCCTCTTGTCCCATGTCCATGATTGATGTGTTGTGACCTCGTTTCAGTTTCTGAAGCTTAAATTCTCCACCTTTCGACACTGGCATGCTCTCCAGGTTAGCCATCAGCAGGTTGACTGAGGACCGGAGCTCTTCGATGAACATGGTCTCCATCTCCCTCGAGGCAAACCGAGGGAATCTTCCGCCAAGCTAATTGAACAAGAAAGACAACATATTGATTCGCTGTTCACTGTGGCAGCAGGAGTGTTGTGTTCACAGAGCAAGAACAACGTTGTAGGTAAAGATTATATGATGTTTTGTTGCAGAGGACGGTTGTCCAAAATATTAAAGCCATATTACAGTGCATGTCATTATTTTGATACTTAATCGGCTTCAAGTTTTTCCAGACAATCTGATGCAATTGATATTTGCACTCTTAATGTTAAAACACACTTCCTAATAGAAGAAAATTAGGATAATTAATTTTCAGTGGTATGTTCTTCAAAACCAGGTGTGCTAATTGTGGCACACATCATTTAATGTAAAACAATTATTTCTTAATATGGGATTCTTTTTTAACCCCCCACTGTATAAATGCACTTGAATTAAAGGGGTCATTTTTAATTTTGGTCCTATATTTCGAAAAAAATCAAAATAAAACAACTATAAGTGACAAAAATTATGGACAATTAATCTTTATTACAACAAAAATATAAAATGTTATGCATTATAGATGACTGAGGTTAATGCAAATGACGCATTAATTAAAATGAAAGGCAGTTTATCTAGTACAATTCCAGGTATATACTTTAAATATTACTAGCTGGTTCGCCGCCCTCAGGGCGGCTCATCAGCTAGTTCCTGCGGAAGGCTGGTAAGGTGGTGGTTCGCCGCCCTCCGGGCGGCTCATCAGCTAGTTCCTGCGGAAGGCTGGTAAGGTGGGCCTTCGGCCCACAAAAGTGTTGTTGCTTTGTTCAACTTTTTGTTCATCTTCATTGCTTATGCGAAAATAAAGAGATGTTTAGCTCTACTAAATAACTAACAATTTTATTGCAATGCTTGTGGGTAGACATTTTTTCGCTAAGATGCCCGCGCGATCGTAGTGAGCCACTGCCTGAGTGGCGCAGTGGCGGCGCAGTGGCGGCTCGGTGAAGTAGGTACGTTTTGAAAAGGGACAGACGGAAGGACAGACCGCGTGCGGGACGACGCGCAATATATATATATAGATAAATATTGTAACCCGCACTTTAGTTTGCATTCACCAATGACAGCATAATTCTGCCACACAGTTGTGTTGTGAACATAATTATATACAATATACTATTATGTAAAGGCACAAACTCCAGTGCAGATTAACATAATCATGTACATCAGGGGTGCCCAACAAGTCGATCGCAGTCACCTGGTAGTCCATGGACTCGTCCCAAGTTGATCGCAAGGGCTGTGGGGGAAAGGGAGAAAAAAAAAAGATTTCTGTGTCTGTGCGTGTGCTACCGATTTATATTTTTGAGTGAGTGTAGACTCCAGCTCCGGCCTCCCTGTGTGGAGTTTGCATGTTCTCCCCGGGCCTGCGTGGGTTTTCTCCGGGTGCTCCGGTTTCCTCCCACATTCCAAAAATATGCATGGCAGGCTGATTGAACACTCTAAATTGTCCCTAGGTGTGAGTGTGAATGGTTGTTCGTCTCTGTGTGCCCTGCGATTGGCTGGCAACCGATTCAGGGTGTCCCCCGCCTACTGCCCGGAGACAGCTGGGATAGGCTCCAGCAACCCCCGCGACCCTAGTGAGGATCAAGCGGTTAGGAAGATGAATGAATGAATGAATGTAGACTACATCATAAGCATCCTATCAGTTTCAGTTTCACAAAAAAAGTATTTAAAAAAAATAAAATGAAGTAAAAAAAGCAGGTCCCCGGAGGTTTTTAGCGGTCAGCAATCTGCAATTGCAGCTTGCGATCAGAGCTTTTGCAATATATATATATTTTTTTTCTCATTCAAAAATTGTTTCCTCTGCAATTCAACGCTGTCACTGGCAAAGAATGGGAATCTGGAGCGCCAGAAGAAGCATTTTAATACATTACATGTCGAGCTACGAAAGTAATGTTTATGTACTTAACACGCTGTAAAAGTGCGTCCCATGCTTTTGTGCCAGCTTTAGGTCGGCAGTGACTTGCGTTTCACAAACTCACAAACTCTTGTATTTATTTTATTTTTCTGTTTCGGTCGTGCTAAGGGCGTTTATGGCTGTTGCTTATGATGAAATGCGTGCATGCGCATGCGCACATTCTGTGCGTGTGTATACGTGCACATACCTGGTTCGTGTTCTGTATTAATTTTCTTTTTCAATCCCACAATGTCAAAGATTTAATCATGAAAATGTGTATATTTCTTGTTCAAAAACATGGGAGACACTCTTGTGCAATGCCTCCAGTGACTACGCACACATAAATTGCTGACGCAGCCAGTTGACGTGTGCCCTGACACAAGCGGCATTGCTGTTTGGCTTTATATCATCAATATACAAGTTTTATCACACATGTACAACACATGCTGACGTTCAACAGTCTGATATAATTAAGGTGTGTGACATATTTACTCTCACTGCCAGAAAAGCGAGTGGAAGTGCGCAGCAGAGCCAAGAAAGTACAGAGCCGCTGCCGACTGGTGTCAGTGCTAGCTCCATTGGTGCAATGTGTGGAAGCACTCTTCCCATAGGCATACATAACCACCATTCCATGGGTGATTGAGGATGTGCAGATTCAGTCGCATCTTTAACGAGGAGTCCCCAGTGTTCGCTTCCATTCACTTGTATTGAGATAACTGTGTATGGCTCCAGTAAATTAATAAGATCGTCAAATCCTCTATCAATTTTGTTGCTTTGTTAGAAACATCACACATGCATTTAATGATACCAGATGCTGGTTTTCATAATCTATTCAATACTTTTGAAGATGGCGCTGTAGTTAGCAGCTGTCGGCAAGAGCTCTTCAAGAGGTTTGCTTTTTGTTGTTTTTGTCTTTTGTTTTGTCTTATGGTGTTAGTTGTCCTTCGTGCGGACCCAATGCGAACTGTTTTCAGGGTTTTGGCCACGACATTCATTGAAGAAGAAGAATCTGTGCTTGATGGGTACGCAATCTCGGCAGCAAGCGTGTACCATCACTGATTTTCATTTCGAGGAAAGAGGGCGGATGTCGGCGCAATTTGACTGTTGCCGCTCAACAGCCATGGGGCACTTGTGTTTTTTGCGGGTGTAATGGACAGCATTTCGAACAGCCTCGCTTTGTACAGCGGTGAACTCTTCACTGTTGGACAGTCTGCGTTGGTGTGGCTGGATTGATGGCTGGTGGAGCCAAGGATGAGGACTGATGTGTGTATGCATATTTGAAACTGAGAGTCGCCACTCGGAATTGAAGCGGACTAACATGGGATGGGAGAAGTGAACTGTACCACACTGTCTGTCTTCTCTTATGTGTTGTGTTATATTATTTTGTTATTTTATGTTAATTTTTTTGGAAAGCATTTTGTTACAACTGCAGCTCATGTGAAAATGATATTTCAATAAAAATGTATTGTCTTGTACTTTGTATTTTGTATAATATAAGACCAAATGCTTCATAATAATTAAAAAAAAAAGATTAGGACAAAAAAAACAGCAACAACATTGTACTTGGCCTCATGTTAAATATTCTGCTAAATATTCACTACTTCTGTCCCAATATTATGTGACACCACCATCACGCTAAGTGCCCTGCCCCCAGGATCCAAGATCCAGAGCAACTCTCACGTGAAGTTCAGAGTTCGGCCAATGGACTTCACAAAAGCACGTTAAAACAAAAAGGTAAACAGCCTTGCACTGTTGACGTAGATTAGCATTTGCTAAAAGCACTACCTGGGTTACTTTTTGCTACATGGCATATCCTTGGCTATGTTGTATACGTTGGGATATGTGTTCAGACGAAATGTAATCGGGCTCCCTGGGGATGAAATGCGGCCCATGTAAGTCAAAATGCAATAAAATCTTAATGAGCGCTTGATTTATGGGGGTTATGGTTGAATTAGCCAGTGGTGGCTTTGTGCAAATTTCATTCACTTGCAGTCTGGATGCCGAGGGGTGAATCACTTCATCAAAGCCAAAATGTACTGAGACTCATTGAATTTTGTTGGATGCACAGATTTGCTTCCGCCCTGTGGTGCACACTGAATTTCTTGGTGAAGCTGTCGATGCGGTACGGGTGGGGCATTTTTGTATTTGGTGTTGTGTCCGCTGTGCAGCACACTAATGTCTGAATGTGAATGAACACATTTAATTTGGCAGCTGGATAGTGCTTCCATAAGCTGTCAAGTTGTGTTGTAACTCCTACTTGCTTCACTTCACAGTTGCTTTTTTTCAATTCTGGGGTTCCAAGTGCAGCCAGGTAAAACAGCCAACCCCTTGAAGTTATACAATTCTTGATCGTTCAGGTATATTGACAACACAATACAACACAACACAATAAAAACGCAAACAACATTAATGATAGTACATTGTTGCCAAATCGATCCTGGGCAATCGGCCCCCGTCAGGGACTTGCACCCCCTCCCGGGTCCCACACCCGGCACGAATCCCGTTGGTGTCTCACAAGGTTCCCCGCCAACATTTCCTTCCCACACCTCCCGCAAGCTACCCTTCTCCCTCCGCGCCCCCCCTCCCCATTCGCCATTCGCCCCTCCCGTGCCCTCCCTCCACGCGCCACGCCCGCTCCCTCCCTTCTCCCTCCTTCCCTCTCCACCTCATACTCTCTGCAGACTCTTTCACACCCCCTCACGTGTCTGGCATAGTTTGCTTTCGTCACCCACCTTTCACACCCTCCACACTGTCTCCTTTCTCCCTTCTCCTCATACGCTCCTCCCGTGCAACTCCTTTGGTGACTCATTTTATTACCTTTCGATGCAAACCTCCTCCCATACTTCTCGCACTCAAACTCCACCTGTTCCTCGTTCCTGCGGTGTATGCGTTTCTCGTGCATGGTTAGACCAGCTCTACTCCTGCACACTTTTCCGCACCCGTCATACCGACATACCAACCCATCATTCACCCTCCTCACATTCCTTTCCAGTCCTTCCTCGTTCCTTCCCGCCTGATATCTGTGACCTTTCTGATTTTCCCATTCATACAGGTGATCCATTCGCTCGCTCACTCTACGCTTCCATCCTTCCCTGTCACTCGTCAATCTTTCCACCTCCATCCAGTCCATCCCTGCATTCCTCATCACTCTCTTCCAGTACAACACCGTTTTCCTTTTGCGCCCCATCCTCTTCCCTCTTCCTTCCAGTTCCTCCCACCATCCCAATACCATAGTTTTTGTTAGTCTTTCATTTCCCATACGCATCACATGTCCAATTCTCTGCAACACTCGCCTCTCGATTTTCCACTCGATGGATTTTACTCCCAACATTTTCCTTACATCATACATATTCACTCCTCTTTCTTGCATTTGCCTCAGTGGTTCTCCGTTCCTATCACTCCACACATACCTGTAGCACCTATCCATCCACTTCTGTAGTTTCCCCACATCCTTCTTCATCCATGTTCTTACCTGACAGTCATACAGCAAGCTGCTCTCCACACACGCCTCTACTACTCTCCCTTGCCACCTCTTAGATAGTCGTGTCCCTTTCAACCACCCTTTCACACTCCCCCATAGCTTTCCTGCCCTCTTGATCCTGTTTCTCACATCTGCCTGAGTCCCAATCCAGCTTCCCAACACTCTAATCTCCTCCCCCTCTAGCGTTCCAAACTCCAGCACCTCCTCCTTCTCCTCATTGTTCCTCTCTTCCTACTGGGCCATTACACTTTTCACTCTCCTTACACTCTCGTCTATCTCTCCTTTCGTCCCCACTATAGTAGTGTCATCCGCAAACAAGGCGCTCGATACCCTCACTTCCTTTGTTTCTGAGCTCCCTCTCTCCCAGCCATGTTCACCTGCGAATGACCCTCCTTGTATCCACCTCCACACCACCATTTTTTCCTCCCTGTTATCTTGATTCCTCGCCGCTAGTGCCTGCCTCATCACCGCCTGATGGTAGATGTTAAAGAGGATCGGTGATGTAGAGCATCCTTCCCTCAGCCCTCTCGCTGGCATCCATCCTCCACTCACTCCCTCCCTTCCCCTCACCTTATACTCTGTCGTCTCATGCAGGTCCATAATGGTGTCCAGACATCTGCCTTTCAACCCATACCTTTCAAGCAACATCCATAGCGCTGGTTTGCTCACTCTCGGATACGCCTTTTTCAAATCTAACAGTCTTGCACATGGCCAGTCGTTGTCCTTCATGTCCCTTACCCCTTCCTGGGTCACTCTCTTCTTACAATCTTCTAGATCCTCCTGTATGCGTACCATCATTTGCGTTACATCTGCTGTGGACCTCCCTTTCCTAAAGCCCGCTTGGTTTTCGTCAAGGAGCCCCAGGTATTCGGCCCACCAACTCAGTCGCTTCGCTAACATTCTCCCTAACACCCTGCTGCCCATACTCAGCAGGCACACTCCTCTGTAGTTGTTTCTGTCATTCCTGTCCCCCTTCTTATGTATCGGTACCATCAGTCCCACTTTTACACTTCCCTCCCATCGGTCCGCCCTCTGCTCAAACATCTGCCTCACTATCTTAATCACTCTTTCTCTCACTTCCTCACAGACGCTCCGTATAAATCCTATTCTCACCCCATCTTCTCCCGGTGCTGACTCCCGTATCTCCCCCATAGCCTCCATGATTTCTTCCCTCTCAGGCACCTCATTCATGATCTCGTTTGCTTCGCTCGCTCTGCTATCGTCTCTGAGATCTACTGCTCCTTGAACTGCCTCTTCTATCACTCTTGGTTCTTCCTCGTACCTCTCCCTCGACACGCTTTCAAAATGCTCCCTGAACTCCTCTGTCGTCACCGTCGTGCTCCGAGCGGCCGGTTTATCCCTTTTTCCCAACTTCCTCAAACATTTGTACATGTCACCATCATCATCATCATCATTTATTAGCTATATATGTATACACATAACAGAATTCAACAGGTGCGGACGCATGCATAAATTGCTAGGATCAAACATTACATTACTGGACTAGTCAATGCTTAAAATGCTTAAAACACTCTGTGCTTAAATCTTTGTTCAGAAGACGGACTGCATTAGGGAAAAAACTTTCGCGATGGCGACTAGTTTTACCAAGTATCGATCTGTATCTTCTACCGGATGGAAGTTCTTCAAAAAATTCATTAGCAGGATGAGAGTCATCTTGTGTGATTGAATGAGCTCTCCGCAGTGAGCGCTGAACATAAATCTCGTCCAAAGACGTTACATCATGACCGATAATTCTGGAAGCGGTTTTAACGACTCGCTCGAGCAAGCGCCGGTCGTCGACCGTTGCACGACCAAACCAGACCGTGATCGAGAGCGATAAAACGCTCTCGATCACCGCCCGGTAGAATTTGGTCAGAATGCGCTGGCCGACCCCGAAGCTCCTCAAGCGTCGCAGAAAGAACATGCGTTGCTGAGCTTTTGCTACACAGTGGCCGACATGCGCCGACCAGGTCAAGTCACTAGAGATGTGAATCCCCAGGAACTTGAAGGTTTCAACGATTTCGACGTCCGTGCCGTTGATAACCATCGGCTCCAGAGGAGCCAAGGGTTTCTTCGGATTGTCCTGACGGAAGTCGACGATTACTTCCTTCGTCTTCGAGACATTGAGCTCGAGATTGTTCTCGGTGCACCACATCACCAGTTCGTCGACCTGGCGGCGGTAGTCGCGCTCACTGGCCACAATGAACCCAGCAACGGTGATGTCGTCGGCAAATTTAAAGAAGTGACAATCAGTAAATGAGGCCACGCAATCATGTGTCATCAGGGAATACAGAAGGGGAGACAGGCAGCATCCCTGTGGAGCGCCTGTACTCAGAATTAGTTCACTGGACACTGAGGAGCCGACTTTAACAACCTGCGGTCTCAGACAAAGAAAGTCATAAATCCAGTGACACAAGTTCAGCGGAAGTCCTAAATTTAGAAGTTTTGTAAAAAGCTTGGACGGAAGAATTGTGTTGAAGGCGGAACTAAAGTCTATGAAAAGAAGTCGGCAGTAGGTCGGAGTACTCTTGTCAAGATGTCGGTACACTTTCTCAAGCGCTATAGACACAGCGTCATCTACTGACCGGTTCGCCTTGTAGGCAAACTGGTACGGGTCCATAGAACGAGGTAGTAACGACTGGAGAACATCCTTCACGAGGCGTTCGAAAGACTTCATGACATTTGAAGTCAGAGCCACTGGGCGGAAGTCGTTTAGAGTAGTTATCGGCGAGCGTTTTGGTACGGGAATGATGACAGATGCTTTGAAAAGTGCAGGAACTTTGCAAAGACGAAGTGACCAGTTGAAGATTTCTGTGTAGATTCCACTGTGCGCACATCTTGAGGAGACGGTTCGAGACTTTGTCGGGACCCGTCGCTTTATGGACGTTTGCGCGTTTAAACTGCTTCACGGTGTCAGTAGTAGAAATCTTCAGACGATCAGGATCTTCGGGTTCATCGCTGGTATTAGGCTTTGGCATTGACTTTTCAAACCGGCTGTAGAACCTGTTCAGCTCATCAGGTAGAGTTGGGTCGTCAGGATCAGAGTTCTTGTTGCCGCCAGACTTGTACGGCGCTATTTTCCGCACTCCCCGCCAGAGGTCGCGACTATTTGTAGACTCGAGGGAATCCTCGAGTTTCCTGGCGTAGTCGCGTTTGGCGGTTTTGACGGCGGACTTGAACCGATACTTTGATGCTTTGTACGCGGCCGCATCTCCAGACTGAAAGGCTGTTTGACGAGCACTTGATTCGCGCCTGAGGGCGCGCCAAACCAGGGTTTCTGATTCGGATAAGCGGTCACTTCCTTGATGGGGACGCATAAATCCTCGCAGAATGTGACGTAATCAGTCACCGCCTCGGTACACTCAACCAGGGTCGCATTTTCTAGGAACACATCCCAGTCCGTGCATTCAAAACATCCACGGAGTCGATCAATGGCATCGGACGTCCACTGCCGGACTGTCCTCTTGAATGGTTTCTCACCCTTGAATTGAGATTTGTACGTCGGGATGAGGTGGACACAGGCATGGTCAGAGGTACCGAGGGGGGCACGTCGCAGTGACTGATAGGCGTCCTTTATCGTGGTGTAGCAGTGATCCTTCCTCTAGAACATGCTTCCTGACAGTCCTCAATCACTCCTTCCCACCAGTCTCTTTCCAGCCTCCTCAGCAGCTTCTTCAATTCCTTTCGCGTTTCCTTCACTTCCGCTTTTAGTCTGGTGAGTTCTTCTTCCATCTCCCCCACTCCTCTCCCTCCTCCCCTCACTCTCAACCTTCTCCTCGCATTCAGTGTCTCCAATTTCTTATTCCTTCTGTCTACCCTCTCCCCTATCCTCTTCTTCATCTCTTCTATCTCATCCTCTCTCCCTACCGTCCAAGGATTGGATATTTCTCTTCTCTCCCTTCCACATACCTCCACTGCTGTTTCCACCATTATGTTCGCCAGCTCTGTCCACCCACTCTCCTTTCCCCGTCCTTCCTTGTTCAACTCCTCCAATTTCTCTCTTGTCCTCTCCTCATATTCTCTTTTATTCTCCTCCACTTTCAACACCTCCCACTTCGCTTGCACCGTTCTCCTTTGGGTCCTCTCTTCTGTCCTCCATCTCTTCCACTCCATTCACCTTCATACACACCGGTCTATGGTCTGACAATTCATACTCACTCATAGTCCACATCCTTTTCACCATGCGATGTCTCTCATTCCCTTTCACCAGAAATCCATCCAACTCATACCATTTCCCGCTTGCCATGTGTCGCCACGTCCCCCTCCTTCTAAACCTCCTATAGCTGTTAACATATGCCAGATCGTGCTCCCGACACCATTCTATTAGATCCCTTCCGGCTTCATTCATTCTCCCCAACCCATGCCCCCCACACACTCCTCCTATCTTCACATTCGTTCCCACACTCGCATTGAAGTCTCCTCCAATTATCAGTCTTTCCCTCTCTCCCATTCCCACCTGACTCCCCATATCTCGTCGGCGTCTCTCCATCTCTCGTTCGTCCGTTCCCCAGCTCGGTTGGTAGACCGATACCAACCTGAGCCCTCCCAGCACCACCGCCACCACTCTCTCTCCCAGCCACTTCTGCTGTCCTTCCTCTATCCACGTCCTCAATGCCGTTCCCCTCAGCATCACTCCGGCTTTCCTCCCATGAACAAGCACTACCTGTTCATCCTCCTCACCCAACCACACCACCCTGGCTTCATCTGCCTTTAGTTCCGTCATCAGCACCACTTCCCAGTTTTCTTTGTTGACTCTTTCTGCTACTCTCCTCAACCGCTTTCTAAATGTTTCTCTCACGCTCAATCTCCTCACATTCCATGTGACTATCACTCGTTCACCGTTCTTGTCCCGAGCCTCAGTTCTGTTTCCCCCTTCCCGTCCCGCCCTTCCTCTCCTCCTCTCTCCCCTTCTTTCATTCCTCTCTCTTCTTTTATTGTTTCTGCTCCTTGCTCCCCTCTTGCTTTCAGGGCCTGGATGGGCGTGAATGCCCACCAGTCTGTCTTTCACCCACCCTCCCACATGTCTTTGGTCCATCCCGCCTTGCTTGCGCTTCCTTCTTACCATCCCCAACTCGCCCCCTGGGGAATCTTTTTCCCACCTCGTCGCGCCACGTGCGGGTCCTAAAAGGGCCCTCGCCTGACTTTTATTTAAGGAGGGTTGTGGGGCGGCTACTCCCGCTTCCCTCCGTTCCGACGGGGCGAGCATCAGGTGTCTCTCCTTCCGATGAGGTCCCTCCTCCTTCCCCGTCAGCTGGTAGGTATTCAGCCGCAGCAGGGGCTCGAGTCCCCCGGCGTTCCCCCTCACGCCACGTGGAGGCATCCCACCATGCGATAGTACATTGTTGCCAAATTAATTCTACATCTATATCATCATCATCATCATCATCACATAATCAATCATGATTAGGACACTTTGGACATTCATTCTTATTTGCTTACACGGGTTATCTGATCTGCCATTTGTAACCGTCCATCCAGCTCTCTTCTGATCTGTGCTGCCTGCTCATCTGGGTTGTCCAGCTGGGGGAAAAGAGGAAACGTGTTGCAGTAGAATTTCAGCAAAAAACTGTTGCTTACCTTACTAGCGAGAACAAGTCAGCAAGTATCATAGTAATGATGAACTCACATCCCCTGTGAAAATACTTAAAGTGTCAAGAGCTCTAAGCACGAATTGTTTTGAAAACCATTCAGAAAAACAATTTATACCATATCATGTGCAAGTAAAATACACTTCTGTCACAACTTTAATCTCATACACTCCCTACAGGACACTCTCATCTCCTTAGGTTGGCTGTCCCTCATCGGAAATTGTCATTGTCACAGTCAGCATTATGCAAACAATGAATAAAGAAAAAACATGTTTAAAAAAACAAACAAACAAAAAAGATTTATATTATGCATAGAGCATTTGAGTGTTTCACATAACACTGGGGAACAAACTTTTCGTTGAGTTCGGTCTGGGAGCTGATTTTAACGGTTGTATGAGGAATCCAAAAATGGTCTCAGTCTTTCTCTATCACATCAAGTTAATGAGATATAGGATCCTCATTTTTCTAAAAATAAAATAAATGTGTATATACAGTATGTAAATACAACACAAAGATGAAGTACTGACAAGCTTTGAAAACAGAAAAACACGTATAAAATGAAAGCGAAAAGCTTACACCAATCCTCATGATTGCTACTATGCAAGCTTTCTGTTTGCAGATGTTGAGAGCACTGACCAAATGAGACATGCACACACCTCTCACCGCACTGTCTCAAGTATGACTGGACAATGAAGTTACCACACAGCTGCAGATAAGTTTACTCGCAATAAGCTGGCAAATCTTCCTATAGCTAATCAGTTGAATTTTGTTTATAATGTAAGCTGTGGAGAAAAAAAATTGACGTGCTAGAAATAAAATGACTGCAACTTGGAATCAATACACACACACACACACATTTTTCCCACTCCTCATACATATAATATCTATACTGTATATCTAAAACGATCCATTACACTGTACAATTTGAGGGGGAAAAATATTTTTAGGCTGATGATGAAACTAAAAGTGGTATTCTGATTCTGATGTGTGTCTCTGTGTACTAGGTGTGGAAAAATGTTTTTACAAACTCTATATATCATACCGGTACTTTGTTCATGTTACTTTAAAAAGCATGTGTTTATCACTTTATATCATGAACATGATATCCAGTGGCGACCCGGTAGTCCAGTGGTTAGCACGTCGGCTTCACAGTGCAGAGGTACCGGGTTCGATTCCAGCTCCGGCCTCCCTGTGTGGAGTTTGCATGTTCTCCCCGGGCCTGCGTGGGTTTTCTCCGGGTACTCCGGTTTCCTCCCACATTCCAAAAATATGCATGGCAGGCTGATTGAACACTCTGAATTGTCCCTAGGTGTGAGTGTGAGCGTGGATGGTTGTTCGTCTCTGTGTGCCCTGCGATTGGTTGGCAACCGATTCAGGGTGTCCCCCGCCTACTGCCCGGAGACAGCTGGGATAGGGTCCAGCACCCCCCGCGACCCTAGTGAGGATCAAGCGGCTCGGTTAATGAATGAATGAATGAATGATATCCAGTGCAACAAACCCACAAACTACCGTATTTTCACGACTATTCGACGCATCGTACTAATGGCCGCAGTCTCATTAATGGGTGACATTTCTGTATTTTACACATACACAGGACGCACCGTACGAATGGCCGCAGTTTTACAGTGGTAAAACATACGGCAGCTTAAACATACGGCATGCATGCGCGCACTCTAACACGTTAGCTTGAAGCATACGGTAGCATGCCAAGACATACAGATAAGATAAAAACACGTTTTTAAAAAGGCAACGAAAGCAGAACTGAGTTCGGTGTATTTTATTTAGCCATCGTACAATGTTCTCACGTTTTTCGATCAATCATCACCCAGAAATCCATCAAAGTCCTCATCCTCTGTATCAGAAGCAGAGGACTGCACATCTCAGTTGTCATTGAATGCATCACATGCTAGTGTGAGTTGCTACGCATTGCCGAGCGGAAAGAAGGAGTAGAACAGCAAAGTCAACATTTCTCTCGTGTGAAGCTTTCCCACATTTGAAAGTAAAGAACAGAGCGAAACATGGTGGCAGCGCGTGTGTGTGTAGAAAGAATTGAACAATTGTGCAAGTACCGTAATCCATCAAAAACGCTGCGTTCCCTCTCGTTGTTGCGTATTGTGGCGTAACTCGCCAAGCGCTGCCTCTCACTCTTTGTAAAGTTGTGTTTGCCACCGATCATCCATTGTTCCCATGCCGTTTGCAACTTTACTTTGAACGCCCGGTTGATGCCAATGTCCAGCGGTTGGAGTTCTTTAGTCAAGCCTCCGGGAATAACGGCAAGCTCAGAGTTCATTTGCGTGACTTGTTTTTTTTCACCGCTGCTGTGAGATGGGCACGCATGCCAAAAGCATAACCGGTGGCTTTAAGTTTGAACTGAGCTTCGTAGGCGTGTCTTTTTGTCGAATTTATTTTCAGGGGTTCTTAGAAACCAAAACCGGAGTTTTTTTGCAACAATGCACATTGCCACACTCTATACAAGTGTTGGTACTGGCTTGAGGCGTCCACTTACACGCCCACCCTTCACCATTGGCGGACTAGCTTGCCTGTCCTCTCTCTCCCTCTCTCTCTCCCTCTCCCTCTCCCTCTCCATATATGTATATATACACGCCCACCCTTCCCTGATTGGCCGACTTTCCCGCATGCCTGGCCACAGTCACTTCCGCCTTTTCTCTATATAACCAGCGTGTCGGCTTTCAGTCAGATTTTGGAACTCAGCGCATATAAAGGACGCTCCGCACCATAAGGCGTCCTGTCCATTTTGGAGAAAATTTAAGACTTTTAATGGCGCCTTATAGTTGTGAAAATACGGTACTTCATATTGCACAATATGATGATGGCCAGCATCCCTCACACACAAATCACCCATTATATCATTCTTTATTAATAATCCTAAAGCTGCCCCAGTACCTCACCCACACCTGTCTGCATTGCCTCTCTTTTTTTTTAATGACCATCTGTATGGATGGATCAGTCGTGAAATATTCACTGGCTAAGAACAAATCACACCATCTTCATTCAGATTTGTTATATTAGCATAGGAAAGGAAGGAAAACAGAAAAGAGTGGTTGCCTCTGTGTACCGTATCCATAGCAACCTCAGATAAAAGCCACAGGGAGTTTCTGTGTACGCTTGTGTGTGTTTGGGTCTATGGAATTATCATGATAAAGCTACTCAGGCTCAGCATCATTACTATCACCAAAACAAAATAAACATCCTTCACAATTTGTCACGCACAAAGGTTGGCACATAACAAGACACTCAGGATTTAGCTCGACTAATATTTGCTACCCTCGGTCATCAAAGATAAGCATTTCGGTAGTCAGAATTGTCATCATTATGTTCAAAATCAACAACATCCTGACCATGAACAAAAATGAGAACAAAAAAATCAATTCCGCCACCGTTAACGCAGATGTCATGACTGTCTGGGTTTGTTTTTGTTTTCAGAGTGAAGGGTGTTTCCCTCCAGCCGGCGCACTTGTTCCCCATCATCATCACCACGCCTTGTATTTAAGAATTCTGACTGACTGATTATTGATCTTAATTTCTGCTTATTCTCAAGTGATGTTTTCTCGACCTCTCTCTCATTCAGTCATTTTTTTCTTTCTCACTTCATAGTTTGTAAGTATTGATATTTAACTGTAATCATTTTTATCTCGCCCTTGTTTTTCGTGTATATTGGACTCCTGTCATTTCATTTGTATTCTTGGTATGACTATTACCTTGCCTTTTGTAAGCACTTTTTGTTGAGTCCTTGTTTTTCCCTGGATCTTTGTGATGAGCATTTTTTTGGTTGGACTTTGTCGGTTATACGTTTTTGATAATAAACATTTTTGGTTTTCGTATTTTGTCTGTGTCTACAGTTTTTAGATCCAAACATTAGTGGGTTTGAACCCAAACCTGACCAATAAAACACAAACAGGGAGTTTGACTCGTCTAGCACTACGACCTTCTGGGTTTTTCAAATGTGGTATAGGGTATGTTGCCTCCTTTTCACTGTGTCTCTATATGTATCTAATAAGACTAAAATTTGCTGCTCACCTAAATAGAAGCATCGCATTCCGGGATTGTTGTTTTTGTTATTGTGTGAGAGTTTTCTTTTTCTCAAAAAATGTACAGTTTAGCCAGCGCAGCAATTTACAACTGCAGGATCTTCTTGGACAGAGTGCCGATACCCGAGAGGTACATCCTGATGACCATACCTGAAGCACTTGAAACTGCAAAAAACAAAGGCTCCAAGCCTTGTCCAGTCGCCTAAACAGGTACATGAAACAGAATGAGGCCAGATGAATAAACAGGCTGTTTGCAACACAACCTGCAAAAGTTTATGCTCAGTGGCATGGTTCGAACAGCAGAGCAGACGGAGTATAGACTGTAAACCCCAAGGTCAAAATGGGAAACACCTCCGGCGATTGTGGAGAATGACCGAGCGAAGATCCTGTGGGACTTCCAGATCCAGACTAACAAGATGGTCATGGCGAACCAACCAGATATCGTGATCATAGATAAAGGGCAGAGGAAAGCCGTTGTAGCAGATGTAGCGGTCCCAAGTGGTGGAAACATCAGAAAGAACGAACACAAGAAACTCGAGATATACCAAGTGGTAAAGGTGACAGCCGTGCCTGTGGTGGTCGGCGCACTCAGGGCAGTGACCCCCAAATTAGATGAGTGCTTGCAACAGATCCCGGAAACAACATTGGACATCTCAGTCCAGAAAAGCGCAGTGCTGGGAACAGCAAGGATATGCGCAGAACCCGCTAGCTTCCTGGCCTCTGGTAGAGGACCTGAGCTGAATGGGGGACAGACATCATTTGAGTTTTTCATGCCTCGGATTACGACCGAAAATCGGTTCTCGACCAAACTGAGCGTACTTGAATGTGCCACTTGACTCCTCTCGCCTCTTGCCTCAAAGAGGCTCGGGTAGACAAGGAAGTGACGCTCCATTGTGAGGAGACGTGTTCTATAAAGATTGTTTTTTAAAGCGCATGGTTTCGGTTTTCGAACAAATCAGCCTTCTGGAACGGATTATGGTCGAAAACCGAGGTATATCTGGATATATATATTAGAGCTTGGGCGGCCCGGTAGTCCAGTGGTTAGCACGTTGGCTTCACAGTGCAAAGGTACCGGGTTCGATTTCAACTCCGGCCTCCCTGTGTGGAGTTTGCATGTTCTCCCCGGGTCTGCGTTGGTTTTCTCTGGGTGCTCCAGTTTCCTCCCACATTCCAAAAACATGCGTGGCAGGCTGATTGAACACTCTAAATTGTCCCTAGGTGTGAGTGTGAGTGTGGATGGTTGTTCGTCTCTGTGTGCCCTGTGATTGGCTGGCAACCGATTCAGGGTGTCCCCCGCCTACTGCCCGGAGACAGCTGTGATAGGCTCCAGCACCCCCCGCGACTCTAGTGAGGATCAAGCGGTTCGGAAGATGAATGAATGAATATATTAGAGCTGTCAAATGATTAAAATATTCAATCTAATTAAAAATGCAACTGTCATAATTAACTCAAATTCACAAAAAAATAATCGTGATAATGAATGAATGAATGAATGAAATGCTCACGGATTTTTAATCATTTCTGAATTTCCTTTTATATTTTTTGTCCTATTTTCCCCCATTTTAATGCTCTCATCAACATGGAATCATGAATCAGTTTTCTATGTATAACCAACCACATTTGTCTCTGCGTGCGCAGATGATCTGGCACTCGTATGCAGTGATCGCCACAAGGAGGATGCGGGAAGAAGACTGCAGTCTGAAGTCGACAAAGTCTATGCCTGGAGTGCAGGTGTAACCCGGATTATGGCATGAGGCAATGGAGAGTGGACATAACCAAAATCTATATTGACTAAAAGAGTAGCGTCGTTAAAATTTGCTTAACTAAACAGAACTGAATATTGTCGTGGCCCGAGCGAATCAGGGCACAAAATACTAGTGGGGTGTCAGCGAATGAGAGGTGCCGTTTTTTACCTTCGTGACGTCACGAACGTGCGGCGCAACCTATCTCGCTCTCTTTTTCTGACGGGACCTGAACGCAAGCGGACGAATTCTTTGGCACTTGTAAAGAAGTGTTTCGGGAGAAAGAGAGTCATTCTACGCAGTGAGTGTCCTCAGAGGCTTGAACGTGTTATGCGCATTTCGTTTAAAATCACTTGTTGCTAAAATGTAGTCGCCTTCCTTAGACCTCGAACACTGTACCTGGCTAACGTAGCTGTTAGCTTTCCGTACCGCCGGGATTTCCCCGACCGTATAACGTCGTCGGAGTCTCGTTCAACATTCTTCTGGTGAGTGTACATGAATGTTAATAACATCTCACAGTACTTGGAATTAAGTACTTAATATTAATTACTGTAGTTATTTTATTGCCGGCGCTTGTGTGCTCTCGGCCCCATTAGGCCAGGTCTTTTGTGGAGTTCTAATTGAGGACAGCACAGGGTTTAGCGTCCCTTCAGTGGAGTGGATTCCATTACGGTGCTCTGTCTGAAAGTGCTGGAAAAGGTGGTACAGTGGTGGTGGCAAGCCAACCAAAGAAAATACAGTTGATAAACTTTATTTTATTTTATTTGTGTTGGTGATGTTTAGAAGAATTTATTTTGTACGACAGGAGTTGACAAGAACATTTTGTGTTTAGTTATTTCATTCAGATTGAAAGAAAAAAAGGAAACTCACACCGGTGTTGAGAAAGGTGATCACCAATTATTTTGCTTGAGGGAAACGTCAACTAAGAGGTTGAGACTAAATTGGATGTATTTACTTTTTTTCACTGTGTTTGTCGTGATAATAATTTTGTTGTCCTGTGTTTATGTTTGATATAAAAGTTAATTGTTTTTACAGCTGTTGTCTTGTTTCTTTGCCCATGCCACACCCTCAATGGTGACATCATTGGCTCCAGTGAATCGAACCTAGTGTCCCCTCACTGGTCCAAGTAGAAACCCGTTGTCTACCCCAGAGTGTTTATCATCTCCAGCAATTACAAAACAGACATAGCCCTTGTTACACAGACGCCCGTCTAACTCTCAACACATCGAAGTCGGAAGTGACTTTCTTCTCTTTGGATGCGGCTGGGGCTCACGTCGACAACCTCCACGTGGTGAGCCCTGGTAATCTACAAATCTGTAGAGCGAATGTCAACAATCAGAGAACGCAACCCCCTCCGGGGTGGTAAAAGGATAAACCCTCGGCCAGCTGTGAGAAGAACCGGCCCAGAGCACGTGCCCCTATCAGGACATGCAAATCCATCTGTTGCATGGGCCGGAGTGACAATAATGCAGCTAAATGTGGAAGGCCTTACTAAAGCAAAATGTGCAATCATAGAACACCTTATGAAAAAGCACAATGAATCAACAATGCTCCTGCAAGAAAACCACTCACTGGATCATTCCAAACTCAAGATCTCTGGTTACAACCTGGCTGCTTGCACCAACAGCAGCATACATGGAATAGCCACTTTTGTGAAGAACTCTGCCATCTGGAACACGATCAACTCATCACAACGTGACGGTGAAGTGGAATGGACGGCAACGGAAATTGAAGGCACCACCGTAGTCAATGTGTACAAACCACCAAGCACAAAACTGCAAGGCAATTCCATCCCTGCCTTTGCCTCTCCTTGCATATACAGCGGAGATTTCAATTCCCAAAGCACCACATGGGGCTACCAAACCATTATCCAGGTGGTGAAACACTTGAAAGCTGGGCCTCGGCTTCTGGCTTGCAACTGCTCTATGATCAACCGGACAGCTTCCACTCCAGAAGATGGAACACAACAACTAACCCGGACTTGGCTTTTGCCAACATAAATGGACCCATTCCAGAGCGGTTGATCCTCAGTCTGTTTCCTCAGTCACAGCATAGACCATCACTCATACTCCCGGCTAATCTAATCTGGCCAACACCAAGCAAAGCTGTGAAGAGATGGAACTTTCGAAAAGCCAACTGGCCTAAATTCAGGTGCTTAGCTGATAACAATATCTGTCACCTACCAGACCCAACATCAGCAGACCTGAATACGTCTTATATGTCGTTCTGTAAAGCCCTATACAAAGCCGCATAAAGAACAATCCCACGCGGTTGCCGTCACCAATTCATACCAACATGGGACGAGGAGTGTGACAGCCACTACAAAGACTTCCTGTCTGCAGCAACCAGTGAAGAAGCAACCAAGACTTCCACCGACCTAGTGCAATGCCTCGACGCAAACCGTAAGAAACATTGGGAAGACACGGTCCAAAGCAATCGCCTCACAGGATGCAGCTCTCAACCCAAACGCTGCCCTGTCACTGCCAACTCGATTGCACATCAGCTATTAGCTAATGGAAAGTATAAAGAGGCTGACAAAGTCCATGACCTCCGAGTGAAGCAAGAATGCACCAGATTATGGAATGCTCCAAGCGTTGATGGCTTCCTCTCAGCTCCCTTTTCCACCAAAGAGCTAACCTCTGTCATCAAACAGATCAAGACTGGCAAATCTCAGGGCCGTGATACTTCTTGCTTGGCTCTCGACGAAGGCGGACGCTTTTGCTTTCTGCGCTGTCCCCCACCCCACCCCACCCTTCCCTGCTCGCCACTCAGTCCTTGTGCTGTCTTTTGCCTGACTTTTCCTAGCCTCCTGTCGTATTTTCCTCCTAAAAACAAACATGGAATTGGTTGGCTGGTCTCTCGATGCCATCGATAACATTTTCTCGATGAGAAGAGCAGGCAGTGGGGATCCTACTTGCCCCTCGGGGACTTTTGCTGTTGGGTACACCCTAGATCCTTGGAGGAAGCGGAGAATGGTGTGCCTGTCAACACTGTCCGTTGAGGATTTGGACGACATCTACATTTTCGTCCTTCCGATAACAGGTATGCTGCTGTTTGGTGTGAGCAGTTTCCTGATCTATCGAAAATTCAACCGACGGGAGCGGCTCTATTGGACGAGGCTGCCGGTTTAAGGATGGCATAACGCGGATGTCCAACACTCAGACTCAGACTTTGCTCAACCACAAACTGCTGCGGGTTTGGAGCGTCACAGCAGGATGGTCAACAACTTGGAGAAAACTGGAATCCGTGTTCAATTACTGACTGAAATCTGTCACGTCCCGAGTTTGTCAGCAGGGGGCAGGCTTCCTGCTTGCCGCCTGCGCACCTGCCACCCATTTGTAGTTAGTACATAAATAGCTCGCTCCCTGCAGGTCTAATTAGACCGTCGCGATCACCGTTAGGGGCGGGATTCTTCTTTGTGGGGAAGAAGGACAAGTCGCTACGAGCGTGTGTGGATTATCGCAGGCTGAATGACATCACAATCAAAAATAAGTATCCGCTGCTGTTGTTGGACTCCGCCTTCGCTCCTTTGCAATCAGCCACCATATTTTCAAAGTTAGATTTACGCAGTGCTTACCATTTGGTCCGCATTCCGGAAGGAGACGAATGGAAGACTGCTTTTAAGACCCCGCTGAGTCATTTCGAATATTTAGTCACGCCCTTCGGGCTGACTAATGCTCCCGCTGTATTCCAAAGTCTGATCAACGATGTGTTAAGGGACATGCTGAACATCTGTTTTGTCTATCTGAACGATATTTTAATTTTCTCCCGGTCGTTACAAGAACACAAGCAACACGTCAGACTGGTTTTACAGCGGTTATTAGAGAACAGGCTCTTCGTCAAGGCAGAGAAATGTGAATTTCATGTACCCGTCATCTCTTTTCTGTGGTTTATTGAGCAGGGCAAGCTGAGAGCAGGCCCCAACAAGACGAAGGGCGGTGACGAACTGGCCAACACCGGCTAACCGGAAAGAGTTACAGCGCTTCTTGGGGTTCACTAATTTCTACCGTCGTTTTATTCGTAATTACAGCCAAAAGGCGCTCCCACTGATCCGACTGACATCCATCAAAGTCCCCTTCAGATGGGACTCAGATGCGGACTCGGCATTCGCAAGTTTAAAAGCAGCATTCACTAATCCTCCCGTACTGCAACATCCTAACCCTTTCATTGTAGAAGTGGACGCGACGGATTCGGGAGTGGGGGCGGTGCTGTCCCAGCGTTCCCCGGTCAACCAGAAGCTGCACCCATGCGCCTTTTTCTCTCGTCAACTCAGTGCAGCCGAGTCGAACTATGACGTGGGCAATCGCGAACTGCTGGCTGTGTTCGCAGCCTTGCAGGAATGGCGCCACTGGCTCGAGGGGGCTAAGGAGCCATTCACTGTATACACGGACCATAAAAACCTGGAATACCTCTGCTCCGCCAAGAGACTAAACTCCCGTCAGGCCCGGTGGGCCCTACTATTGACCCGATTTAATTTCATTATCACATACTCTCCGGGGTCCAAGAACACCAAGCCCGACGCCCTTTCCCGTCTCCACGACCCCGTGGAGAGGGACCGGACGCCGGAGGCCATTCTCCCAGCCCAGTGCATCGTGGGGGCGTTGAGATGGGAGATTGAGCAGCGGATACAAGAAGCTCAGGATGGTGTCCAAGTGCCGGCGGACTGTTCCGCGGGGAAGCTGTTTGTGCCCCCACCGCTCCGTTCTGAGGTGTTGCAGTGGGGGCACGGGTCCAAGGTGGCTTGTCATCCTGGGGTGAACCGGACTGTGCATCTCATCACCCAGCGGTTCTGGTGGCCGGAGCTCCAGAAGGATGTGGTGGACTAGATCAACGCCTGCTCCTCCTGCGCCTGCGGCAAGACCTCACGTCGGCCACCGGTGGGATTGCTCCAGCCTTTACCCATCCCTCTGCGACCTTGGTCCCACATCGCCCTGGACTTTGTCACGGGCCTTCCTCCATCCCGTGGGCGGTCCGTCGTTCTCACAATCGTGGACCGATTCTCTAAGGCTGCCCATTTTGTTCCTCTGTCCAAGTTGCCGTCGGCGTTGGAGACCGCCGACCTCCTCATCAAACACGTTTTCTGTCTCCATGGCATCCCGATGGACATTGTATCGGACCGGGGGCCCCAGTTCGTGTCCCGTGTGTGGAAGCGGTTCTGCCGGTCCCTCGGGGCCACGGCCAGTCTGACCTCGGGATATCACAGTCCAATGGACAAGCCGAACGTGCCAACCAGGATCTGGGGGCCGCCCTCCGCTGTGTGTGTCTCCACAGTCCCTCCTCCTGGGCCGACAACCTGCCTTGGGTGGAGTATGCACACAACACCCTCGTCTCTTCAGCCACTGGTAGGTCCCCCTTCATGTCGGCCTACGGGTACCAACCACCGCTGTTCCCGTCCCAGGAGGGACAAGTGGAGGTCCCATCTGTGCAGCATCACCTCAAGCGAGCCCACCGCATGTGGAGGGAGGCCCGAGCTGCACTGTCCCGCACAGCGACCCGGAACCGGCAGATCGCGGACCGTTGACGGCACCCGGCACCTGCCTACGTAGTGGGACAGGAAGTGTGGCTGGCAACAAAGGACCTTCGCCTGGCCGGCACATCCGCGAAACTGGGGCCTCGATTCACCGGACCGTTCGTGGTCGAATCCGTCATCAGTCCCGGTCGCGGTCAAGCTCCGGCTGCCGGCTGCCGGCCACCATGAAGGTTCACCCCGTGTTCTACGTCTCCCTGCTCAAACCGGTGACAACCAGTCCCTTGGATCCTTCTCCCACTCCGCCCCCTCCTCCGCGGGTTGTCGATTGTGACCCGGTGTACACGGTACGGGCCATCCTGGACTCTCGGCGCAGGGGAAACGGGTTCCAGTATCTGGTCGACTGGGAGGGCTACGGGTCGGAGGACCGGCAATGGGTCCCCCGCTCCTGGATCCTTGATCCGTCCCTTCTTCACGACTTCCACGCTGCTCATCCGTCCAAACCGGGTAGGCCGCCGGAAGGCGTCCGTTGAGGGTGGGGTACTGTCACGTCCCGAGTTTGTCAGTAGGGGGCAGGTTTCCTGCTTGCCGCCTGCGCACCTGCCACCCATTTGTAGTTAATTACACAGGCTTTATTTGGATGCTCTGGCAGTCAACTCACTGCCGGAGTATTCCACACCGTGCCAATACTCTCGCCCATTACTACTCGATTTGTTCATTACCTTAAAGCCTTGTGGCTGTTATTGCGCGCCTTTATACCCTCTCGTGTGAGATTATATCGTTCACCAAAATATTCTCCTTGCCATTTTTTCCACAAGCGTTTTCTGTTGTCTCCTTATTTATTCCTGGTCCTTATTTTGACCAGCGCCTTCTGTTGTTAGCCTGGATGGGTATTTTGTGTTTTGTATTAAATCTCCTTTTTTCTCTGACAAACATTTTTTCTGTGTCTGCTATTTCGGGGATCCACTTCCAGTTATTGTTGTGCACGAAGCGATCATTCTGTTGCTTCGGGTGCAACGTGACAAAATCATGGATCTGGCTGATCGACGCCACTAAAGAGACATAAGCCACGGACTCAAGGCTGTCTTAAATTCTTGGGCAGCCTGCTACCAAAACAACATCTGCTATCTCGACCTTCCCTGATGAAAATATGCACGGAAGCTAGTCCCCCACCATTACCCCCTCCCTCATACATTCCCTTGATTCACCGTCTTCATTGTTTATGTCTTGTGACCTGTTGTAGCTGTCATATGCTTGTCCCGGAGTTTTTTTGCCTCAGTCAAATTATCCTCAAAATGAGGGTAGTTCGAGCGTGGGTTTTTCTCCCTCTTTCCCTCCCCTGTGGTTTCTTTCTAACCTTCGGGTTGAGTGAACACTGGCGCGTTTTGGCTGCCGCTGTTCAACCCGTATTGTTTTGTGTTTATTGTTATTGTAAAGTGTCCTTGGGTGTCTTGAAAGGCGCTTAGAAATGAAATGTATTGTTATTAATATTCCATCTGAGTTCTTGAAATACTGTGGCCCAAAATGCATGAACTGGCTACGCAAATACCTCTCAGCCTGTATGAAGCACCAGTCTATACTGGTAGCGGAAAGCTACTGTGGTTTCCCTGCTGAAACCACATAAACCTCCCGGTGACCCAAGGAGCTACCGCCCTATCTCACTGCTATGTGTTTCGTATAAGATCTTGGAACGACTTCTCCTGACCAGACTTGACTCAGTGGTTGACCCCCAGCTGCCTAAAGAACAAGCTGACTTCCGACATGGACACTCTACCACCCAGCAAATAATCAAGCTGACCAGTACTATTGAAGATTAGTATTTTTTTACCACAAGTCACTTTTTTTCATAGTTTGACTGGTCCTGTGATTCATACTTAGGTGTGATTTATATATATTAAAATTTGAGCTCAGACCAGCATCCACAATTCCTGTTCCCAAATCGTGTTGACTTTCTTTTGGCAGTTGGAAAATTCTTTGGGTGCATTAACACAAGTGGCCACAAAGTAGTGGTCGTGCCCCAAAAGTATTTGCTTACAGCCAAAAGAAAGTCCAAGGAGAAATGGAAGAAGATAAGAAGATAAAGGAGAAGAAGACATAGTCATGCATTAATGGTGGCGACCTTGTTTAAAGCATGCTAAAAAACTTGTCGGTAATGCAGCAGAAATCATTTGACAACCGCCAAAAGAATGTCGAAGAAGAACGACTGTTGAAGCAGAAATACTCATAGTCATGGCAACAAATGTGTGACATATCGCTAATTTCGCATGTGGCTCTCTTCGGACACAGGAAGGGTTTCAATAGCAACAAAAGACTCAATCACAAACCATTCTACATTTTGCTACAATGCCACGCGAAGTTTAAGTTAAAACATTTTAAAACCAAAAAGAAAACTTTTCCAGAATTATATATATATATATTTTAAAAAATCCTCATCTCACCCCTCGGGTGGTGTCCGTCCCTCATTCAGCTCGGGTCCTCTACCAGAGTCCAGGAAGCTTGAGGGTTCTGCGCAGTATCCTTGCTGTTCCCAGCACTGCACATTTCTGGACTGAGATGTCCGATGTTGTTCCCGGTATCTGTTGCAACCACTCATCTAGTTTGGGGGTCACTGCCCCGAGTGCTCCGACCACCACAGGCACGACTGTCACCTTTACCTTCCAGGCTCTCTCCAGCTCCTCTCTGAGCCCTTGGTATTTCTCGAGTTTCTCATGTTCCTTCTTCCTGATGTTTCCATCACTTGGGACCGCTACATCCACTACAACGGCTTTCCTCTGCCCTTTATCTATGATGACGATATCTGGTTGGTTCGCCATTACCATCTTGTCAGTCTGGATCTGGAAGTCCCATGGGATCTTCGCTCTGTCATTCTCCACCACCTTCGGAGGTGTTTCCCATTTTGACCTTGGGGTTTCCAGTCCATACTCCGCACAGATGTTTCGGTAGACTATGCCAGCCACCTGGTTATGGCGTTCCATGTAGGCTTTCCCTGCCAGCCTCTTACACCCTGTAGTTATGTGTTGGATCGTCTCAGGTGCCTCTTTGCACAACCTACACCTTGGGTCTTGTGGTGGTATATCTGGGACTCGATGGCTCTGGTGCTCAAGGCCTGCTCCTGAGCAGCCAGGATGAGTGCCTCTGTGCTGTCCTTCAGGCCAGCCCTCTCTAGCCACTGATAGGACTTCTTGAGATCAGCCACTTCAGTTATGGTCCGGTGGTACATCCCGTGTAGAGGCTTGTCCTCCCATGATGGTCCCTCTTCCAGCGCCTCATCTTCTGTTCTCCATTGTCTGAGACATTCTCTGAGTACGTCATCCGTTGGAGCCTTGTCCTTGATGTATTCATGGAGCTTGGATGTTTCATCCTGGACAGTGGCTCTCACACTCACTAGTCCCCGGCCTCCATCCTTTTGGCTTGCGTACAGTCTCAGGGTGCTGGATTTGGGATGGAACCCTCCATGCATGGTTAGGAGCTTTCGGGTCTTAACGTCCGTGGTCTGAATCTCTTCCTTTGGCCACCTTATTATTCCTGCAGGGTATCTGATCACTGGCAGGGCATTGCTGTTTATTGCCCGGGTCTTATTCTTGCCATTGAGCTGGCTTCTTAGGACTTGCCTCACTCGCTGGAGGTATTTGGCCGTAGACGCTTTCCTTGTTGCCAGTTCGAGGTTGCCATTGGCTTGTGGTATACCAAGGTACTTGTAGCTGTCCTCAATGTCTGCTATTGTTCCTTCAGGGAGTGAGACCCCTTCAGTGCGGACTACCCTTTCTCTCTTAGTCACCATCCGACTACATTTCTCAAGCCCGAATGACATTCCGATGTCACTGCTGTAGATCCTGGTTGTGTGGATCAGGGAATCTATGTCCCTTTCGCTCTTAGCATACAGCTTTATGTCATCCATGTAGAGGAGGTGACTGATTGTAGCTCCATTTCTGAGGCGGTATCCCTAGCCTGTCTTGGTGATTACTTGGCTTCGGGGGTTCAGAACAGCAGTGGGGAGAGTGCATCACCTTGGTATATGCCATTTGATGGACACTTGGGTAAGTGGCTTGCCATTGGCTTCAAGTGTGGTTTTCCACATCCTCATCGAGTTCGCAACGAAGGCTCTTAGGGTCCTGTTCACCTTATACAACTCCAAGCATTCAGTGATCCATGTATGTGGCATCGAGTCATAGGCTTTCTTGTAATCAATCCAAGCTGTGCACAGGTTGGTACGTCAGGACCTGCAGTCTTGTGCGACTGTTCTGTCAACCAGGAGCTGATGTTTGGTTCCTCTGGTATCTCTACCAATGCCCTTCTGTGCTTCGTTCATGTATTGATCCATGTGTCCACTTATCTTAGCCGCAATGATGCCTGACATGAGCTTCCATGTTGTGGAGAGACAGGGTATTGGCCAATAGTTGGATGGGGCTGCACCCTTCGAGGGATCCTTCATGATCAGGATCGTTCGCCCTTCGGTTAGCCATTCTGGGTGAGTCCCATCCCTCAGCAGCTAGTTCATTTGTACTGCTAGGCGCTCATGGAGTGCTGTGAAATTCTTTAGCCAGTAAGTGTGGACCATGTCCGGGCCTGGTGCTGTCCAGTTCTTCATATCTGAGACTCTTTCCTGTATGTCTGCCACTGTTAAGGTAACCGGGTTCTGTTCAGGGAGGTTGCTGTGCTCCTCTCTCAGGGTCACCAGCCATTGTGCACTGCTGTTATGTGCAACCTCCTTCTCCCATATGCCTTTCCAGTACCTTTCAGTTTCCAGTCTTGGTGGGTCAGCTCTGTTGTCAGGACCCTGCCACTGAGCGTACACTTTCGCAGGTTGTGTTGCGAACAGCCTGTTTATTCGTCTGGCCTCATTCTCTTTCGTGTACCGCTTTAGGCAACTGGACAAGGCTTGGAGCCTTTGTTTGGCAGTTTCGAGTGCTTCAGGTATGGTCATCTGGATGTACCTCTCGGGTATCGGCCTTTTCATCAAACCTCTCTGGGCCTCCGTCAATTGACTCGCATCTTTTCGGGCCGCCTTGATCTTAACCTCCAACCGTCTTTTCCATGGTGGGTAACGTATCTCATGGCTTCCATGGTTGCTCTTATAGCCCAGAGTCTCTAGGATCACTGATGCTGAAGCATATGTCAGCTCATTGGTTTCTGTGATTGTTACGGTAGGGATCGCCCTCAGTGCTGCATTCACACTTTTTATGAGACTTTCAGATGGTACTTCACATAGCCGTTGTAATCGGTTTCTAGGTTGCCCAGCTTTCATTCTCGCCATGATCTTAGCTTTCAGGTCAGTTGCTGCCTCGCTCAGCATTTCATTCATTGGGGCTGGCCACCCAATCTCATCATCTGCATTCATTGGGGCTTGCCTCCCAATCTCTTGTATGACCTCCTCCTCTGATCTGGCAGCCTGGGGCCCTTCACCATGGAACCTGTGTTGTACCTCATCAATCTCAAGTTGTGACAGCAGTTGCCGTTTGTGGATGTTGGAACACTGAGCTACTAGTTGTTTCGCGGTCAACCGTGACTGTGGGTTTCGAAGTAACCATTTAGCCCACATTCTCTGCATGTAACCCCTCTGACTAGGGTTGCTTGAGTAGTAGCATTCCAACAGAGCCATGTTATCGCATCTCGCCCATCTCCGCTTTGTTCCAGTAGCCCATTTTTCATCAAGGTTCCCTTGACGCAGACCTTGTTTGGCCGGGTGACGTCTGAGCCGGCATGTCATTCGTTTCTCTCATCATTCGTTGTCTCTCATTGTATGAGGTAGGCATTAGCGTGAAGGATCTTGCCCAAGGACCCACACTGGATGGTGTTATGTGCTCATTTTTGCCCCAAGCGGGATTCGAACCACCGTCTCCCGTATGCCAAACCGATGCCTTACCAACTGAGATATCCAGCCGCTATGTATATGTGTGTATATATATAAATACACACATATATATATATATATATATATATATATATATATATATATATATATTAGAGCTGTCAGTTTAGCACGTTTTTATTGGCATTAATTTAAATGAATTTTAACGGGATTAATTTTTTTCTCGAGAGATTAACTTAATAATAAGAACACTTAAAGAGTTTATGAATGGAAAGTTTACTTTTAAAAAGTTTCCACATTGCTCCACTGACAAGACCAAAGTTATCTGTTCTTCTCTCTCTCTGTATCATACAGGTATACGATGTATACCACTGACGCGGTTGTTACTTGTTTGGAACTACTTTGTGTGGAAGGTTACAGTGTTCCGTGTCCATATAAATAAAGGGGGTGTTCGTCTGACAGTGACTGTGCGCTGAGGCACGTTGAGAGTTCAGCAGGGCAGTCGTAGCGAACACACTGAAAATAATACATCTCCATTGTTGTGTTGTGCCTCGAAACAAGTGTAGTCATCCGAAAACCATAGAGAGACTTCCGCGCCACAAGGACAGACAGAATCAACATAGCCTGACTGCTGTGTTCAAAGCAAATTTGAGAAAAATGAAATATGCAACCATGGTTGAAATCCACTATAGGCTGAGTACTGGTTTACCTTAGATGTGCACTTTATCATTTTATATTGCTCTCTTTTGACTCCCTAAACAGAGCTGTTAAAGGAGCTGATGTGTGGCAAAATATTTTTTCACTGTTGTTGATAGACAGTAATATTGTGTGAGAATTATGTGTTAATAACTGCCCCAAGTGTAAAATGCTCGTGTAAAATTGAAAATCATTGTTTAAGTCAATATTTGCATTTTGCACATAGAAAACAGATCCATGTTAAGAGCATTAAAACGGGGAAAAATAGGACAAAAAATATAAAAGGAAATTTAGAAACGATAAAAAATGTGTGAGTAATCGCAATTAATTTTGAATTAATTAGAGTTAATTATGACATTTGCATTTTTAATTCAATTAAATATTTAGATCGTTTGACAGCTCTAATATATACAGTACATACATATAAAGAGCAGAAAAGACAGGAAAAGAAAGAAAGGAAACATGTTCAACCATGAGTAGAAGGAATGTCCGTGAAAAAAACAAAAGGGTGTAAGCTTTCGCTCAACATCTGTGGCCTCCACTGATTGAAAGCTAACTCTACGAGAATGGGCTCAGGATTACTTGCTTGGCGAATCTATGCGATGTGCCGCACTTTTACAGCTACTGATGCCAGATGGAACACATACCGTATCGGCCCGAATATAAGACGGCCCTGATTAGAAGACGACCCCCTCTTTTTCAACACTCAAGTTTGAAAAAATACTTTTTGAACACCAAATAATTTTATACAGAAAACAATGGCAGTACATCTGAAACAAATGATTAGAACAATATAATTGAGAGAAAAAGCATGTTGTTTTGTCTCACTCAAATCTTACTATCTGAACATTTAATAAATATGTAAACTAAAGTGCAATCACATTCGTAAATGAATGGCTTCTGGTTTTTGAAATTACCGTATTTTCACGACTATAAGGCGCCATTAACAGTCTTAAATTTTCTCCAAAATGGACAGGACGCCTTTTGATGCGGAGCGTCTTTTGTATGCGCTGAGTTCCAAAACCTGACTGACAGCCGACACGCTGTTTATATAGAGAAATGGCGGAAGTGACTGTGGACAGGCATGCGGCAACGAAGTCGGCCAATCAGTGAAGGGTGGGGGTGTATATATACATATATGGAGAGAGAGAGAGAGAGAGAGAGAGAGAGAGAGAGAGAGAGAGAAGGCAGATGTGAGAGAGGACAGGCATGCGGGGGAGAAGTCCGCCAATGAGTGAAGGGTGGGCATGTAAGTGGACGCTAAAGGGACGCCCCAACCTGTATAGAGTGTAGCTATGTGCATTGTTGCAAAACAATTTTGGGTTTGGTTTCTAAGAACCCCCGAAAATAAATTCTACAAAGAGACACGCCTACGAAGCTCAGTTAAAACTTCAAGCCATCGGTTATGCTTTTGGCATGCGTGCCCATCTCACAGCAGCGGTGAAAAACCAAGTCAAGCAAATTAACTCTGAGCTTGCCATTATTCCCGGAAACTTGACTAAAGAACTCCAACCGCTGGACATCGGCATCAACCGGGCGTTCAAAGTAAAGTTGCGAACGGCATGGGAACAATGGATGATCGATGGCAAACACAACTTTACAAAGAGTGAGAGGCAGCGCTGGGCGAGTTACGCCACAATTTGTGAATGGATTGTGGCTGCTTGGACGAACGTGTCTGCTTGCACTGTTGTTTGAGTTCTTGTCAAAGCCAGCATCATTTCTGTGGAGCCACATGGCAATGAGAGTGACTCTGACAACGAGAGGCAACGCAGCGTTTTTGATGGATTACCGGTACTTGACAATTGTTCAATTCTGATACAGAGGATGAAGACTTTGATGGATTTCTGGGTGATGATTGATCGAAAAACATGAGTACATTGTACGATGGATAAATAAAATACAACGGAACTCAGTTTTGCTTCAGTTGCCTTTTTAAAAACGTGTTTTTAGCTTGTATCTGTATGTCTTGGCATGCTACCGTATGCTTCAAGCTAACGTGTTTTTAGCATGCGCGCATGCATGCCGTATGTTTAAGCTGGAGTTTTACCACTTTAAAACTGCGCCCAATGTTACAGTGCGTTTTGTCTATGTGTAAAATACAAAAATAGCACCCATTAATGAAACTGCGCCCAACCATACGGTGCGCCGAATGATCGTGAAAATACGGTACATTATAACTTTTCCTCAGCTGCCGGTTAACCTGGCCGATCTTTGACTTTTCTCTAGATGGTTGCTACGTTTCTCCATTTTCTGTTGTCTCTTCTATTCTTATTCTGTTTTCTTTCTTACTGCTGATTTTTATTTTTCTTCTTCGTGACAGGAGTTCACCATGGCCTGGGGAGTCAAGTTCAGCATTCGCTTCAATGAGATCTGGCGCCATCTAGCGTCGTGAATGGGTATAATGTCTAAGATAAGATAAGAAAACCTTTATTAGTCTCGCAATGGAGAAATTCCCAATTCACAGCAGCAAAGTTATGAAAGGAACAAAATATAGGAGCTGCTGGAAAGGCAGCCACTCTTGCGGCGCCATTTTCAAGTCAAAATAACAAAAATAACACAACACAACACAGGACACAGACAGTCTCCTCAAGCCTTACATCATCCAGCCGCAGACCGTTCAACAGCACCGATCTCTCCGCTGAACAAAGCGGGGCTGTGAAAAATGCTGCCCATTACAGGCACAAAACACAAGCGCCCCGGGACTGTCCAGCAACGACAGTCAAATGGCGCAGACATTCCTCCCAGTCAAAAACAGTGCTGGTCTACCCATGCTGCCGAGAAGGCGCAACCACCAAGCACAGAGTCTCCTCCGTGATGAATGTCGTGGTCAAAAAATGCTGAAACGTCTACATCAGGTCCACACGACGACAAACACAAAATGACAAAACAAACACAAAAACAACAAAAAAAGCAAGGCTCGTGAGAGCACTTGCCGACAGCTGCCGACTCGGGCGCCATCTTGATTTCAAAGCTAGACCCCGAATATAAAACGACCCCCACTTTTTCAGTCTTCTTTCAATGCAAAAAACACCGTCTTATATTCGGGCCAATACGGTATTAGAATGTATCCAAATATATAATAACACCAATATAAAATCTTGTCAGCAATGTTTAAATGAAGGCAGGAGATGTTATCTTTCAGCGACATGCATGAGCTCTCTCAAGCTCGGTATTGGTTGCAGACAGCCAAAGACTAGCAGTGTTGCTAAATGGAAAGGTGATGTTACACATTGGCAAACATGCTGCTGTCCCAGCTTTTTGGGAAAGTGTTGCAGGCATCTAATTCAAAGTTGCAGACTAAATCTCTGCAAATAAATAATACATTTTTAACTCAAAATAACAATTTTTAGTGTATCATATTCAATAGAATATAGGTTGAATGGGATTTTGAAAATTTCCAGAAAATTATTGTATATTATAAACAGAATTGGAGAGATGTGGATGTTTTTTTTTCAATTCACACACTACATTTGTTCAAAAAAGGCAAGATGAAAATGTATTTACTATTTACCCATTACAATACACTCAAGATAACTTTCCATTCCTTTCCTTTAGCCGAGCAAGAACACCCTGGGATATTTGGAGTAAAGGTCATTCAGGAACCTTTAAGCCTCCTTTAACGACCTTTTTGAAAGTAAATATTTGATACCCATTGTCATGATTCGGTTTGGGACCATCGGGTAGCACTGTAGGGCTCCCCCTGCAGTTGCACACCTGTTGGTCATTAAGTAATTAGGGCTTTAAAAGGACTCTCAGCCCGACCACTCATCGTCAGGTCATTGTTTGCTCTTGGCTTCTATCGTCTTTGTTTCAGTCATGTTTAGTTCATTGTTATGTTTTACCTTCAGTCACGTTTTGGTCATGTTTTTCGTTTCTGCCATGGTGTTTGTTTGTTACTTTGGATTCGTTTTATTTTCATGACTTTGTTTTAGATTTAGTTTTCTGTGTTTTATCAATACACTTCTTCAAATACACCCTGCTCCTCCCTTCCGCCTGCTTTTTGGGGTCCACCACCACCTTGCCACGTGACACCCATACTCCTTTACGGCAGCAACAAGCCACCAAAAAATGTTACCGTAGTAGAAACTTATGTCAGTAAGACTGCTTTCGCATGAAGTGACCTTGATTTCATTTCAAACAGCAATTTATTTTCATATATCCCAAAGGAAGCTTTTTTTTTTTTTAATTCGTTATCACGATTGTTTTGTTTTATGTACAGCACTTGGTGTCAACATTGGTTCTTTTTTTAAATTTTCAATGAAGTTGCGTTGAGCAACAAGGGTTCTAACAGAGTGACAAGCTAATGAGCCAATCACGACTGTGCCATTCCCAAATTGACAAGTGAATCATCTGATTATGGCAGTGTCATTTCCCAGCATGCTGGCATACTAATTAAGTTGACATCTTATTTTTAACCCTTTCATGCAACCTGTAACCCGTCAACATAGTAAGATGTCCACTGGAGTAACCAATGCCCCTCAAATGGTTAAACCGAAAAAAATACAATGAACAACAATCGAGTCTACATATTTCAAAGTCAAACCAAGTCTCTGTCTTTTAATTTTCGCACTGTCACCCGTTCTCAAAACAGTGAATGGAGTCAACTTGAGTCCTCACATGTGACCTAAGGGAACTGTGTCCAAGCACTTTTGTTGTTATAGACTGTTTCGATGTCTCGATAATCAAGACTTACCTGACAGGCATTATATAGAAGCTGGTGCTCAAACTTCTTGATACCAAGAATCTGTTGAAACATCTCATAGAGCTGGTCTTTGCTGAGAATCAGTTCAGAGGCAGCGCTGGTAGTCATTCTCTGTTGGTGTTTCCTTGGGTCCTCCTCGCCTCGGTAAATTGTGTCAAACTTAGCTATCCACGAGCTGAGAACAGTCTCTTTACTCAAGCCGTCGATTTCTGGCAAGCTGCGCACACGCTTCTCAATGTGCTTTTTAAAAACTTCGCGCGAGTCACTGGCTGAGCAGCCGCCGCTCTGTACCATCCGAGACACTCGATCACTTTTCAGGAACACCTGCGGTCACAAAACAATGGGAGAGTAGTGTTAGTTTTTCATTAAACATACTGTTTTACATATTGGTAGCTCAAATGAGGATATTAGCTGAACATTTTTTATACTACAATATTGATCAAGAACAGTCAAGACAAAGCCCACTGAGTTCCCTTTTGAATCAACATGAATTTTACTAATATGATTAAATTTATGTCTGTCAGTTGTTATCATTCGACAAACATAATTGTTTCGAAGAAAAAAAAAATATTCCATACTTTTAATGCTGAAGATTCCCAAATGAATCACAAGAGAAGTTCACCGATTTGCAACCTGTTTTCTGAAGATAAAAATGTCACCTTTGGATACATATAGCATTGTTCTTTAGCTTAGCATTTCCTTTTCCGTGCAAACTAACACAAATGCATCTTCAAGTGTTCCGTTTTTTGGTTTCTTTTACAAATGCTTTGTCTTTGTCATTCAAGTTGCCTTTACCCTTAATCATTAAGCATTGATGCTCTGCAGTCGCATTCCGCAGAGAGCCACTTATGTTGTTGCGATACACCAGAAGGATCTGTGAGTGAGCTGCAGGGCAAGGACAAGGCAGCCATAAAAGGTGTCATTTTTGAGATAGCTACAGAGTTGTAAAAGCGTCAGAAGTGCCATCATTACGGTTGTATAAAGATGAGAGTGTAATGGGTTTAATGATTAGTAAGGACCATTTATGTACTCGTAATGTGAAGAGCAACACATGGAAATTATGTTCTGCCCTAAACCAGTTTGTGGATAACAGAACAACAATTAAGAATTCATATCCGATTAGTTTAATCATGTCCTCTCCTAAATTTGCAATGGTTTTCCCATAGATTCTTCAATTTTTGTCCTCCCTATCTGATTTTTTTTCAAACTAGATCAATACTTTTAGTGAATTGTTAACCTTTGGAGTCGTAATTTGAACCAAAAAACTATCTCAGTGAATCAAATAGAATATTTGATTTATACTATGTATGTACAAAACACCCAGAGAAATCCCAAGCACAGGTAGAACATTACACTCCAGCCAGTTGTAAGCTGATCATGCCTGAGGCTCGCATACTTGGCAACCTCGGTTAATAGCTGCCCTTATAAATGATTATGATTCCCCTTACAATACAAAGCAACAAAAACCCCTTCCAACGGCTTACCGTGCATGCACACATCATGCTTTATCAATCCTACCGTACGCAGCGATGAAAAAAATATAGGATTGAGGATTACTTTTGCCGGTTTGCCGTGACAATAGTAGCGATCCACGACGGCATTGTCGTTGGTGAGATGGTCTGGATTTGAGCCAAAATGGTCTTTGTGAGATCGATTCACAATTTCTTAAAATATGGGGAAAACGTACAAGTTGACACAGGTATGGGCTCGGAACCAAACTCTCACGGCTTCTCCAGAGATCAAGGCAGATCTAAAGCTTTTAGATCTAAATCCCTGTTTACTCGCCAATGCAGGAATAAATAGACTTTGGTTGTGGTTTTCTCCCAAAATCTTCCTTCTTATTGGTCGGGTATAACACCTACTGCACATTACACACAGAGGATAAGGTGGCAGTCTAATTAGAAAGGGACAGTTTTACACAAGAGCGATAGACTTGCAGTCCGGACACAACAGGGATGAATATTTTCCATTCTGACTGCTTCTGGGAAGGACATACTTCAAAAGTGTCCAGTAATACCAGAAAAAAAGTCACTCTAATGCTACACAACCAATAGCGTCAAATGAATTTTGATCCTTTGTCTCTGTAGCCTTCTCTGCATCTTACTATTTCTGTCTTCACCAATATCTTGCATGTCTCACTCTCCGACTCCTCTTTGGTTTAAATTTCTCTTCTATTTTTCTTTCTTTCTTTCTTTCTTTCTTTCTTTCTTTCTTTCTTTCTTTCTTTCTTTCTTTCTTTCTTTCTTTCTTTCTTTCTTTCTTTCTTTCTTTCTTTCTTTCTTTCTTTCTTTCTTTCTTTCTTTCTTTCTTTCTTTCTTTGTCTTCACAATTAGATTTGTTTAAAATTATAAGGATAAGTCATAATCTCAGGAGAAAAAATACTAGAATAAGCTCGATCAAGTCCACAGCAGCCTGAGAAACAAAGACAAAATGATCCTCATGATTGCAGGCATCACTTTTCTTTCTATACTCACCTCGTAGTAGCTCTGGACAGCATTGATGAAGGCCTCGTCAGCTACAATCTGTGTTTCTCCGTTGAGGAATGCCTGAAAACGCTCTTTGACTGTTTGCAGCTGTTGCTTATTGATCTAATACAAACATAAAAATGAAAATGAGAAAACCATTATAGTTTATCAGACTCGAATCCCATACTCCAACAGTAAGGACACTGATATGAACGTCACAACCGATAAGGTGGGTTTATTTGCAATTGTTACTCAATCATGTTAGACGGTATGTTTTACTGAATTAGGATCCCTCAATTGTAGCTGTATTGTTCTATTGATAAATGACCAGTAAAACTCTCCGCTCAGAGACTCAACACAGTGGCCAGTTGCCGTCCAGAGCCCTGGTAACTGTTGCCATGGCCACCGCTACAGAAGAAATAGTATGTGATTACAGCTTCCTTAATGGGGGTTAAAGTTCACAGCTACAGAGGAACCATCTGTCATCTCCTCTCAATCCATTGAAATATTGTCAAAGTGACATTCAGCTAGAAATCACAACAGTGGTAACAATTCACTGATATGTTTGACTCAAACTTGTCTTGAAAAGTGCTTGCATGCTGGTATTTAAATTGTTATTTGTGTAAGCTTCAAGAACAAACACAAGTTAATGACCTTACTTTTGTAGATGCACACAAATGCTTACCGAAGTTACCTGGGGCAATCATGGGAAATGCCTTCTTTGGCAATCGCCGCGTAAGAAACAAAAGCACTTTTTCCATTGTACCGCTTCTATCTCAAAACAGCATGGTTTGGCTCTGTGTGCTTCTATAACGAACGCAGGTCGACGATAGCTGTGACATCACTGTCATATGATTGGATGACAGATATAGGACAATCAATAATCAACTGTTACCACTGTACAACTCAAATGAAAATAGATTCAATTAAATTCATTCTTGGACAGACCAACAACGTGCACACCGCTCAGTGAAATCTTGACAGCAATCTTTAGTATTTCATATTTCGGTACATATGATATTGTGAATATGGTTAGGTCTTGCTGTGAAACACAATGTTATACGCTGGATTTAACATATTTTTACGTCTTGGCGGCGGGCTGACTGTGCCTCGTTTAAACCAGAAATTGCTTTTTCATCCATGTGAAAGCTTCTATGTATTTATTTATTTTTACTATAATTTTTGGGTCCCCACATCGTTCAACTGCGATTCATAGTTTGAATTGCCACAAAACCAGTGGCCAAGATTCGTCCACTTGTGAAATGCTGTGGCAGACCCCTGATCCTGAGAGCGTGCAATGGATGCTTGCACCGTTCAATAGATGTTGGGCAAATTGGTTGATGCCTATTGTACTGGAGAAGCAACAAAAGCCAGACCAGTCCAAGTGAGACCGTGGGGCAGAACAGGGCCAGGGAATGAAAAAGTAACCAAAGTGATTTATGGGTGTGATATTTTATGGTTTCCTATACAGTGATTCAAGCAGAGATTCTTCACAGCCTTGAAAGCTTTTTTTCAGTTCAATTTTGAATGCAATGAATATATATATGTATACATTTATAGACACACACACACACACACACACTCAGACTTAACTAAACAGGGTTAGAAATGAATCATAATTTTGTTTGTTCTGTTTAATTTTCTTCTGGAACTTTGTTCAGCTGCAGTCAGGAAAAGTTAACTTGCCTTATAGTGGTTTGCGAGACTGCACATTTTGATATCGATTCAATATCAAGTAAATGCAGGTCCAGTATCGCAGCCACCAATATTGATACCGGTACTGATAATAGTTTTTAATTAAGGTAGTTGCGTCATCAAATCACTGAATCTCAAATCATTTTCATGACCTTTTAGTGTGTCTGTGACGTTTCGTTTTTCATTATTAAATGGCATCGTCAATATGGTGAGTATATATCAGTGAGCTGCCGTCAGTATTTTAGGCCAGCCCAATCTGCCCGAAATGTTGGCGACAGCTAAACGCTTGAAATGTCAAACACAGGTGCCATACACCTGACATGCAGCCAAATACAGAAGAAATTAAAAAAAAACAGACCCACAGATCATAATATCTCTCCCTTATTATTTAATTTCACCAATCACAATGCTGGGTGTATGAATCTGTGTGTGTGTGTGTTTTTATTTGACCTTTTTTCTTTGTTTAGCAGCACCTGTGTGTGACGTGGTAATTACTATACACCCTTAACACTGCTAGGAAGTCACAAATGAGGAATGGGCGTGGCCTGAAATACTGACGGAAACAGTGACTGACAGCACTCGTAATATGATAATTGCAATATAAAACAGATTCTGATTGTGCAGGCAAAGAGACAAGACGGGGGGGAGAGACAGAGAGAGAGAGACAGAGACAGAGACAGATGGAGAGAGAGAGAGAAAGTATCTTATTCGGTAGTGTTGTTATTCTTTGTGTCAGATGTTTCCGAAACTCATTTTTACACTTGGATGCATTTTGTCGCCTCGGGAAACATCCCCTGTGCCACTCGGCAGCCATGAAGGATTTTCTGAAGTTCATGATCCACTCTAGTAGTGCATGTCAAGAGCCATCTGGTGTCACATGTCAAAAATGTAAAACCTGAGGAAAAGCGTCTCTGCAAATGAAAGCGGTACTACAAACTCATTTCCACATGACATGGAGTGTGTGGTACTGGACCCAAAAAGCAAGGAGGCAGAAGAGGCAGGGTGTACTGAACAAAATATATTAACAAAAACACTTAAAGGCACACTGGAAAAACTAAATCCAAAACACAAAGTCCTGAAAACCCCAATAAACCAAATTAACCAACAAACAAAAACCCATGACAATAAAGCAATACAACGTGACAGCAACAACAATCTTACCAAGACTGACAAACTGTCAGACTTCCGGAAAATTCCGGATGCAATAGAACTGCACTCCAGAAACATTAACTCATTAAGAAGGAACAAAAATATATTTTTTTACACAAAAAATACTGGTCTCAAGACCGACAAAGTACAACAAAAGTCACCGATACAACACCAGGATAATGATGCAAAGGCAAGCGTCTTTGGAGCGGATTGCCCTCGTGACCATGACGTCCGCTCGGTCGCAGATTCGGGTAAGGACATAATCGATCAGGTGCCAGTGGCCGGATCTTGGATGTTGCCAGGTGGTCTTGTGCTTGTTGGCAATCCGAAACAGTGTGTTGGTTATTACCATCTCCGTCTCTGCGCAGAGACCAAGGAGTAGTTCTCCATTTTCGTTGCAGTTGCCAACGCCTTCCTTCCCCAGAATCCCTCCCCAAAGCTGATGGTCCCGGCCCACCCGCGCGTTGAAATCCCCCCAGAACCAAGAGCTTATAAGGGTTGACGCGGAGTATCAGGCCACGCAGCGCGGCATAGAAGGACACATTCGCCTCCTCCGAGGCGTCCAGGGTAGGTGCACACAAGGTGATCACAAGGGATTGGGATTGACACAGAGGTAGAGTGATGGACATGAGTCTCTCAGAAGTTATTACGGGGATGATGTTGTGATCCCTAACCAGACGTGACTTAACGCAGAACCCTACACCGTGAATTCTTCTCTCCTCCACAGCTCGTCTGCTCCAGAAGAAGGTGTACCCGTGCCGAGGCTCCTCGATCTGCCCGGCACCAGGGAGACGGGTCTCGGAGAGGGCCACAATGTCCAGGCCGAGCTTCTGAATCTCAAGGGCGATGAGGGCAGTCCTGCGCTCCGGTCTATTTACTCTTGCATTGTCCATCAGGGTTCGTACATTCCAAGCGCCGATTTCCAGCAAAGCAGTCCGGTTATTGTATTTGTATTTGTTTCGCCCGCATGAAGGATGAATCTGCTGGAGGCGGGTCTCCAGCCGATCGGTGGCGGTGATGGGCGTGTTTAGGCAGCCTTTTATTGGCCCTTCCTCGGATTGAGGGGAGCAGCGCTACGACTAAAGAGTCCTGCTCCGCCACCGTGGTCGCTGCCTCTCCCCTGCACCATCACCAGTTCGCAAGGGGAGCGACCATCGTGCCACGGCCACCGACGTGTGGTTGTGGAACTAGGGACGTGGGCCCTCAACTGAGCCTGTCCCCGACGCCCCGCGCCATCGCCGCCGGACTTCTTGAGGTTAAGGGGATCGGGAGAAGGGGGAAACAGGTTGAGGAGGCAGGAGGGGGAGGGGTGCCCCTGCACTTCGACCCCGTGGCCAGGGTCCACGGCAGCGCGGTGGCCGACGGTGGTGGTCCAGGGGGTCTGCAGCACTCGAGGTTGGACCGTGGGTACCCGGTGTTTTATTTTGAAGGGTGGACATTCCTTCATAACCCATGGGGATGGTCGGCTTGGCGATCCGGTCCGCCGCCTTGCTAGGCGCTTAACGCCAGGACTGCGGTGGATTTGTATACCGCCGGACGCGGTGCCGCGGGATTTTGCTGACCCGAAGGTCATTACCACTTCGCACCAACTCTCCAGTAATGGAAAGTCCCGTCATTTCGGCGTGGAGGCTCCCTTACGGACTTCACTGCGATCCACTAGGAATTGGCGACGGTTTTATCCGCACCTTTGAGTCTAGGGATCGCAGATCTTTTGCGAGTTGTCAGAAAATAGGCAAACACTTACAAGACCAAACCCATGACTAACAGTAACAAGAAAAAAACTAAACAAAAAAAACTTACAAAAGGTAAGCGAAGACGACTAAGCGGAATCAGAAAACGAAGAACATGAGCGCTTGTGACGTCTTGAAGAATTTGTATCTTGGAAGCAGAGCTGTGAGTAAGGCAAACTTTCCGGCAGAGACATAAAGACAGAGAACTCGGCTTGATTCCATGAACGACAGGTGTGCGATCCGGAGGAGGCGCCCTCCTCTGCCACCTGCTGGCGATACTAAAGGGCAGAACATTAACAGAAACCGAGGAACTAAAAACAAGAAAACTGACGAGACAACAAGGAAGACAAGACAAGACACAGATGGTTGAGGGATCTGACTGGATAACACAAGGGACCCAGATGCCAATGGGTGGGGAAAAAAAATGACGAAGACATAAAGCACATGAGAAAACAAAACTGACACAAAACCAAATGTAATCTAAACAAAATTAGAATCAGGACACCGCATGCATGTAACCAAAGGTAATCAAAACATATAACTACTCCTGAAGGTTGAATAAAATTGAATGTATAACTTAATTCACAGTACGAAATTACAAATGAATTTACGTAAATGTATGACATTAATTTAAATTTGGTCGAAACTTGATTTGTCATAGTTAAGCAGGGCTGAACGGCACATGCAACAATCCTCGTACCTTCAAAATCATCGCTTTTCAGGAGGCCCTAAAAATTGGCATATTTGTTCAAACATTCACACTTGGTCATCAAAGAAAGCAAGCCATTATCAATACTTTCGACCTGCAAGTGTGAGCTGACCAATAATCAATCAGAGGTGGGCGTGTCAGTCAATTTTGCCGGTCCGTCATTGGTCATTCACCAGTGGCCAGGCCACCCGTTTGTCATCGTCAGTTCATAATTTTTTCTAGCCTCTTTCCTCATCGCTAAATTAACGTTCATCACCGCAATTTCAGGGCAGCCATCTTTTTTTTTTCCTTCGGCAGCATAGTGTAGCAAAACAGTCAATCAGTGTCAAGACCGTACCAGCCACAGGCAAAGGCAACACAAATTAGACGCACAGCCAAATATTTGTTTATACTGCCTCTTGTATTTCATCTTTCATTTTAATTGGTTTTTATAACCGTTAGAACATGACCGGCGTGTTTTGTGAATTTGATGTGAATTTTCAAAATGTTTTGGATACTTTGCTTAAATAACATTTATTGACCGTTGGTCCAGTGGTTCGCGCTTTGACCTCACCATGCGGAGGTGCAGGGTTCGATTCCGGCCTCCCTGTGTGGAGTTTGCATGTTCTCCCCGGCCCTGCGTGGGTTTTCTCCGAGTACTCCGGTTTAGTCCCACATTCCAAAAACATGCATGGCAGGCTGATTGAACATAATTGTCCCAAGGTGTGAGTGCGAGCGCAAATGGTTGTATGTCTGTGTGTGCCCTGCAATTGGCCTGGCAACTGGTTCAGGCTGTCCCCCGCCTACTGCCCGAGGACGGCTGGGATAGGCTCCAGCACCCCCCGCGACCCTTGTGATGAGGATAAAGCGGATCAGAAAATGGATGGATGAAAGTTTATTGAAAGTAAAAAAAAAAATACATCACCAATTTATCAAGGTACTCAGTGCAGAGAATCGCCCCTTTCAGCCAGATATTTAAAAAAAATAAATTATTTTTTTAAATGCTGCACGAATGCCAGTGTATTTTTTGTTTCATTCAAAAAATGCACTTGTTTCATTGGATTGGGTTGTGCTGCAATGATGTTGACGTTGGTTGTGCTGAAATAACTACCAAATCGGGGTTTCCTATCCCAAACAAAATACAACCGTGCGGAACTCAACTGTGGTGAATAGCTGAATAATCATCTGTACAAGAAAAGAATGTCCCCACGGCTGCCATTCGGTTTGCTGAAAAACGAGATGACATGGGCTCTCCACCGAGCAACTGCTGCTATCTTTCTTTCAATAATTAGTCCCCGCAGGAATCTGCAATTCCATTTGCCGCTGATTCCAAAGCTCACCGTGGAACTGAAAGCAGTCCACAGAAATAAGGGTGAGGTAGAGAATATTACATTCACGTGTATTTTCCATCCCAGCAGAAGAGCGATCCAGGAGGAATTATTACAGTTATTACAGTACAATGCAAGACAACTTTATTTACAGGATGTTGCGCACTTCACGACAACTGCCGTAACATGGCACTTTAAATAATAGAAAATAAAGTGAAACCAGTCAATTAAACCACAAATTAATGATACTAATACATTTACAGTGGACAGCAGGAAACAATAGAACAGTGTCAGTGTCATATTGTATTAGAAGATGTGTCTTCAGACAAGTTTTAAAAAATGGACAAGGAAGGGACTTGCGTAACATTTAATGGAAGGTCCTTTCAGAGGGAAGGACCGGCAACAGAAAAGGCTCGATCCCCTCTGAGGCTCCGCTTCATCCTCAGCACCTCCACTAGCATCTGGTCCGCACGTAACGTGGACGGCTAATACAGATGACGTCACATCATTGGAGCACGTAATAAATGTCTGTGTGGTTGAATTACATAAATGATCATACTGTATGCCAGTGGTCCTCAACCAGAAATGCTGGAGGTCCACTTTTTTTTTTTATTAAGATCAAGGTCCGGTCCCATATATAAAATAACAATTATTCACTCTGCCAGTACACAGCAAATAATGAGAGGTATTTTGTTGAGGCACAGGAACTCTTATTTTGTTAAGTTGTGCCTGCTAAGAAGATACATCAAAATATCAATTTCCTTTAACAAAAGAAATCAGTCATTTGCTCCTTTTCTTTGCCTTCAAACATTGTGCCCATAACTTCAGTCATGCATTCTTTTATAATTTCTGCATCAAAGAATGGTTTCTTGTGCTTACCCAAAACCCAGGCCACTTTCAGTGAGCACTCTGTTGCTTTTTGTTGGTGTGTCATACATGTCACAATCTTCCTGCTTGAGTCTTGATATGACCTATTCAGTTTCTTTATTTCGTTTGTTCTTAGCTCTGAATTAGGAGGGAAATCCCGTTCAAAAGAGCTGTGCTCTGTCACATAGTGGCGTTTAATATTTTGACTCTTGACCAGAGCTACCGTCTTGAGGCATATTAGACACAGTGGCTTGGTGCTCGACAGAGGTAGAATGAAAGCATAGTTGTCAGTCCATTCTTCATTGAAACGCCGATTTTCACTGTCCACCTTTCTCTTTGAAGCAATTTTAGAGGACGCCATTGTGACGTTTATTTATCTGTTCTGCTGTTAAACAGCTCTCAAAGGCCCCCTGGTAGATGGGAGCAAAACTGCACACAATCGAAACCTTCGTCTTAATTGTGTGTGCGGCTCTCCTGGACTGAAGCTGTGAGCACACGGTGGCGTTGCGCATGCGTCTGTTTCCGGCCACAATGAACTATTTTGAATGCGTGTTTATTGGGATAGACGCGTGCTGACGCTTATGTATGGGCACACCTTAAATTCAGAGGAGCCAATCAGCGCCTCGTATATGCTGAGGCTTATGTATGGACACACCTTCAGTTCAGAGGAGCCAATCAGCGCATCGTTATCGCCGACATGCCCTGCTCAACCAGGGTCTCCAGTCAGTCAAACATTATCCACACAAAGTCGCGCTGCCGCGGTCCTCTGCCTTACATCTGTTAGTGCACGCAAAGAATACAACGGATAATTTTAACAAGCGATCGCGGTAATGCGCAGACAATAGTCCACAAATATAAAATGTATAACTTAAAAATCACTTTATAAATTATTATTTTATACAATTTGCCGAGGGTCCGGACAGAGGAGGCCCGGACAGAGGAGGTCGGCGGTCCGGACCGAGGAGGTCGGCGGTCCGGTCGTGGATCGCGGTCCGCCAGTTGAGGAAGAGGGCTGTATGCAGTATGTTTACAATATCCAGGTCAAATGGCTAGTTTTCACTTTAAACCTTTCACGGACCCTGTAAATCTGTAACATGATAAGATGTCTACTGTCGTAACCGCTGTCCCTGAAATGGTTAATATCACTTGTTCGCCCTCCAACCCATTGTTTGGTGAAATATTTTGCACTTTACATAAAAATCAACTTTTAGGCCACGGAATCAAGATTTACAGAATCAACACTTTTGCTCCAGTCAGCATGAAAGCTGAAACAGACTTAGCCTCGGTATCCTCAGGCTTCATAATCAAATGTGATTGTTTGATTGGTGAACAGTGCCCAAGCAGGAAGTCCGTAGACCCAACCCCCTACCCCACCCCCCAAAAAAATCACGATTTAGAGGGAGACAAAAATAAAAGTAGACAACGGAATGCTTTTGACATATATTCTCAAAACTACTCTGGCAAGTACAATTCATCCCAAAAGTTAAAAATCCAACCGAGCAAATGTAGCGCATTACGACCCACCTCTGAGAATTGTAGCCCACTATGGCACTTCAATAAATGACAATGTAAAATGATTACATGGCATGATTTCTATCAGTAATTAAAACCACAGTTGAAGCATTTTTCATTGTGACAATGAAAAAAAAAACTCCAGAAAACACCAGGCCACACACTTCTCCATTTCAATTGCAAGGACATAATTTGTACCTCCAATAGTCCAAGCGTGTATCAATAAAGAATGTACACTGCAGAATTATCCAGGAAAACGTGATTGCTAGTGTGTGCTTTCCTCCCTCTCATGCTGTTGGTGACATAACAACAAATGGTTGGGTAATCCCAGATTACACATCGGCAGACCAAGAAAGGATTGACAGTGTGCTCATCAGGGAAAGAGCTGCTATCTGTTAACAAGCTTTTCATATGCGGGCAAGGCAGTGGCAGCAACTAAAATCTCCAATGCTGAGACCTCAGAATGGCAACAAACCAAAATATTTCATTATTTCTTCACTCAATAAAAATGATCTCTGCAAAAACCTCATTTCACACATGTATTGCAAGATTATAAATTGTAATGATAACATATTCATACAACATATATCTGAAAGAAGGATGGCAACAAATGATCTATTTCAGATGCTTGTGGACACAGCTGCAAAGCTTGTTGGTGCTGTTCCTTTTCAATGCTTTCAGGAGCGAGTTGTGTGTGACTCTAGTCCTTATTTAAGGAGAGTAACCTTTACAAGTGGCACAACCTTCAAATGAGGCCACTACAGTGCTTTAAGTGGAAATAATATGTAATAAGTTTTTTTTTCTTTGTCTAACATGGCTGGGGTTTGGTTTAGTAACTAGGGATCATCAGGCGTCATCAGGCGCCGACAGGTATGGCAGCCTCGGTTACACGCTCTCTAGTATTATCCCTGTTTTTGTCATTTTCGTTAGTTTTTGGCGACCCTGAGCGGCTTACTTACACGAGGGAAAAGTTGCTGCGCATTGGGGAGTCGACGCTCGGTCTTTTTTCACCAGCACACGAAAATCCACAAGGTTTTTCGGAGCTAATCGCGAGCGGAGCGGCTGCGCTGTACAGAGCATGGAAAGGCCGCCGGATGAGGGGGAAGCGAGCCGGCGTGCTCGTCAAGCTCCGGCAGCGCAGATTTCGAACCCCGCTCCCATTGACCCATCTTGCTAATCTACGATCTCTGCCAAACAGGATGGATGAACTTCCTCTCCTCACAAAGTCCAACAAAACCTTTGTACGTTCTGCTGCGCTCTTCTTCACTGAAACCTGGCTCAGTGACCGCCACCCGGATTCCGCGCTACATCTACCCGGCTTCCGCCTTCTCCGTGCCAACCGCGAAACTGAGCTATCAGGGAAATCGAAAGGTGGTGGGATTTGCTTCTATATCAACGAAGAATGGTGCACTGATGTCACGAAGATCGACGCACACTGAGCACTGAGGTTGTTGAGGAAGCATGGCCTGCCACAGGGGGTGCAACGCCAGTTCTACATGGCAGTCATCGAATCAATCCTGTGTTCTTCCATCACGGTTTTGGTTTGGGGGCGCCACAAAAAAGGACAAAATCCGACTTCAACGGACAGTTAGGACGGCGGAAAAAATCATTGGCACCGCCCTACCCAGTCTTGAGGACTTGCACACTGCAAGAATCAAGACAAGGGCACGGAAAATCCTCCTGGATCCCCCGCACCCTGTCCACCACCTTTTCCAGCTACTCCCCTCAGGCAGGCGCTACAGATCCATGCGCACCAAATCCATCAGACACTTAAACAGCTTCTTCCCTCAAGCCATTAACTCCCTAAACAGTCACTGACGTAGTCACTCTTCTTGTACTACAAATACTGCTACTGGTCACTCTAAAATGGTTCAATAATTTTCTGCACCAACTGTACAAACTGTCATTGTATTGTATTCGACCACGGATCACTTTAGCTCTGCTTGATACTTTGCACATTGTCTCACTTACATTAAGAAATGTCCTTGCATACCTATTTGTCATGTCCTTGTTTACGTTGATACTAATGCAGCGTGTTATACGGGAGACAAATTCCTTGTGTGTTCTACATACTTGTCCAATAAAGATGATTCTGATTCTGATTCTGATCTGCTCTGCATCTTCTCTATTTCGTCTTTTCTTTTGTAAAACAGTAAATTGCATGTTAATTCATGGGCAACATGTACATCGTTTATTATGTGTCATGTTGCACGCACGTTGCAAAGAACGAGATCCCGGATACAAGCGGCTGAAATGAGTTTTCTCCGCAGGGTGTCCGGGCTCTCCCTTAGAGATAAGGTGAGAAGCTCAGTCATCCGGGAGGGGCTCAGAGTCGAGCCGCTTCTCCTTCACATCGAGAGGAGCCAGATGAGGTGGCTTGGGCATCTGATTCGGATGCCTCTTGAGCGCCTCCCCGGTAAGGTGTTCCGGTCATGTCCCACCGGGAGGAGACCCAGAGGAAGACCCAGGACACGCTGGAGAGACTATGTCACCCAACTTGCCTGGGAACGACTCGGGATCCCCCGGGCAGAGCTGGAAGAAGTAGCTAGGGAGAGGGAAGTCTGGGATAAGCGGTAGATGATGGATGGATGGATGGATGGATGTTGCACGGTGCTGGTGGTGGTGGACCCCAAAAAGCAGGCAGGAGGGAGGAGCAGGGTGAATTTGACAAGTTGTATTGATAAAAACACAGAGAAAACTAAATCCGAAACAAACAAAGTTCTCGGAACACAAGGAATTCAAAGTACCAAAACAAAACCATGACTGAGGCAAAAAACTAACAGGAACACAACCATGACAGAAACATGACAGTAGCAAGGAAACAAATAATAACCCGACTCTGAGTAGTCCTGCCGGGAGCCCTTTCAAAGCAATAATTAGATAACGACCAACAGGTGTGCAGCTGCAGGGCGAGCCCTACATTGCCACCTGTTGGTCACAAACAGAATCATGACATTATGTTCTCATTAGCTTTTATCAGTGGTTCTTAACCTTAGTCGATCGAACCCTTGGCGGTTGAAGAAGCTTTACTTTACATATACACATAGAACTGCACTAAATTTCCTTAATTCATTCATTCATTCATTCATTCATTCATTCATTCATTCATTCTGCAGACCGCATACCGACCCAAGGGCATCGGGTATGCTGGAGGTCACCAGCCAGTTGCAGTTTTACTTTACAATCATTTGTTTCATTTTTATCAAAAGCAAAGAAGAGAGGCTAATTATGGTCATGAGCTAAATGGTTTGGGAAACCCTGTATGACTACTTTGTGACTGTCACTACCATATCAGACAATCTGTGCTATTCTTTGCTATGATGTTTTGATCCATCTTGGTAATCATGAAATATGGTTGTATTTGTGTGACCTCCAGTTTTCTCATCGCCTATGGAGCCCCACTGAAAAAAAGTGCTCTGAGTCTCTTTAAAAGCCTGAGGATTTGAGATGCTAATTGTCCTGCGGCTTCATAGCAATGACGAGCACCAGAGTCTCAATAGATGTAATGGGTACGGTGACTCAGCCACGACTTCTAATTATGCTACACTCATGACTTTGTATAAGTGGGTGTGCGAGAGGGCCATCAGACGCTCAAGCATGTGGTGTATGTTCATATGTGGTTGTGTGAGCTTGAGTAAAAACACAGCAGGGCAACTGGCAAGGCTTTCATCATTAGTAGCTTACATGCTGTCCTCATGAATTATGCAGACACAATAAATTGTTACGACAGGCACTCGTGATTGGAATGTCGTCTGTTTCTCCAGACAAGGGTGTATGGGCTCGGCTCCCCAAAAAGAACCAGTTCTTTCGGCTCTAGCGGCGACTCAATTTTTGAATGGCTATATTATCAAATTAGGTATAAAATCAATTGCTAATTAAAAAAAATACATTAAGTTGATCTTGCTTTGTTAATTCGCATACTCAGAATGCAATACAACATTAACTAGAATATTTGGGAATAATATTTTGAATATAGAACTATAGTAGCTGCGGCAATAGATGTAATTGACACACTTGTATATTAATTAACAAGCTTGTCTTTTCACCCTCTACTGTAGTAGGTGAACAGTGCACATGTGCCTAATGAAGACTGTGTTGTCTACCTGTATATGATTTTTTTTTTTAATTTTGAACAGTCCGCACTCTGTGCTCAGACAATCTTTGAACTTTAAAATATGTCTGTCACTACTAGGCAGTGCTCACTTGCATTCTCACATTGTCTACTTCTACTAGATCCAGACTGACAAGATGCTAATGGCGAACCAACCAGATATCGTGATCATAGATAAAGGGCAGAGGAAAGCCGATGTAGTGAATGTAGCGGTCCCAAGTGATGAAAACATCAGAAAGAAGGAACACGAGAAACTCGAGAAATACCAAGGGCTCAGAGAGGAGCTGGAGAGAGCCTGGAAGGTAAAGGTGGCAGTCGTGCCTATGGTGGTCGGAGCACTCGGGGCAGTGACCCCCAAACTAGATGAGTGTTTACAACAGATCCCGGGAACAACATCGGACATCTCCGTCCAGAAAAGCGCTGTGGTGGGAACAGCAAGGCTACTGCGCAGAACCCTCAAGCTTCCTGGTCTCTGGTCGAGGACCCAAGCTGAATGGAGGACGGACACCACCCGAGGGGTGATATATATATATATATATATAATTTTAACTGACTCAGCAGGTTTTGTCAACCTTTCTTATGTAGTTGGACAAAAAAATCTCAGTTCAAGTCCTTTTCCTCAAGCCATGACCACTTGAACGTGTTCCGAACACTCGTGTCTACTGCACGTATGTCAGGTTGCCTGTCTACCTGTTCGAACATTGCACTGGGGCCGTACCTGGCCGATCACGCATGAATTAGAAAAAAAACGCTCTTCAAATACTCGACATTCAATCATTAATCTGCCTTTTGTGTGCACACATGCACGTTTGTGGCTTCCGTTCTCACCGAATTTTTGAAATCTCCGAGATATGGCAAGGCAATGAGAATGCACGGGGGGGGGGGGGGGGGTGTTACTGTTACTAGTGTTCGTGCCTCAACGTGGGTATGCTTGTGAAAGCAAAACAACGAACTCAAACGCGTGTTCGTTCAAAGTTGTCAAAAGATATCCCAATTAATTTTAAAAATCAAGGCCAAGTACATTTTTTGTTTTGTTGTCATTACCAATGGGGTGAAACTAGAAGGCTGAACAAGGCAAATGCCCGGGACTGTAAAATAAGAGAGCACACAAGGCATTTCCACGAGTAGTATCAGTACTTCATAGAACAAACTCCATTCCTTTTATCAGTTAGGGGGGCTACACAATTTTAAAAATGAAAAATGGCTTACTCACAGACACATTTTTAAAACAGACAAATACCAGAGTTACTTATTCGTTTCATGTCTCAATTGATGAGCAGGGAGGCACCCCAGACACCCAATTATCTGTAGCAATTAAATGTTCAAATGTGTACCAATGAACATGCCGCTGATGTGAACCCAAACGAGGAGCGCCAGCGACGGGAATTGGAAATACACAACGTTAAATGCACTGCATGATTAAAGTAGTTGTGACGTTAAATATACTGCAAAGAGTATCACAAAAAATATTTCTCTTTAGAAATAGAAGCAATGACGTAATGTACATACACATACTGTATATACTGTACACAGACGACCATGGCATGCATGCACGCGAACACATGCACACACACTCCTAAATCCTACGTCTAAGAATAAATAGTGTGCAAATAGTTTGTAAACTTTGTCAAATTGCCATTAAAAGCACATTTGCATTGTTGTTGTTGTTGACATTTTATCGAAGGAAGGGACTGTTCATATGTTTTTGTTTTTGTTGAAGCAAAACCAATAAAAACAACACCGCAGTGTCCCACAGCGACCCGAAAGAAACGTTTTTTAAATGGAGTTTCACGCTCACAATTCCAAACTCAACATTGCCTTGACCGTCACCATCAGTCACAAACAATACAGAAACCATTTTGTATTTTGTCATTTACATTTTAAAATTATTAATTTACTACTTCAACAATTTACTGATGTACAGTCCAGATGTATTTGGTGAGTGACGGTTTGAATATTTTATGGTTTTATGTTTAACCTTAGACACTAAAACCGTGGATTTTAGTGTCAGAATTTGATTGTATAACTTCCCATTTAAATATTGATATGACGTAATCTTGAGTTCATGTTTTATGTTTCTTAAACACCACTACAGATGGTTACCAAGCCCCGGTAGCAAATTAGTCGTTGAAATGTTTCAGACTGTCATATTGATAAGCGCCGCCCTCAATGGTTGCGTTAATGTTGTTGGAGAAATAACTAATTTAATTTCTATTTATTTTGGCAAAAATAAGAGCCGCAAGAGAGGATCAATCTAAAGATCAATGTGTGTGAATGTGTTGCTGTGCCTATGAAAAATGTATGTGGAGCGTGTGTGAAATCCACTGACAAAAACAATCCTGTGCCCAAACAAAGCACAATTCTGGTTTTGAAATGCTTGGGAGTTGCTCTGAAAAATGAATGACATCAGTTTATTTCCTTAACTCTGAGATCTCTGAGATTGGCATCTGATGTAAAGTTGAGTGGTGGCGATAGTAGGGCTGAACAATTTTGCAAATCATTTAATTGTGATTTATTTTTTCCTCAATATTCCGATTTAATATGAAATCATTTTTTCAGTCCATTTTCTTTCTGTATTTTTTAACCAAGACCATTAATTAATTCATCTTTAGTATAACATACATCTATTTTTGTACATTTTAGAATACTAAGATAAAGGCAAATGAATTGACACACGAACACAATCCCACTCACCCCCCCCCCCCCCCAAAAAAAATACAAGCACACGTTAAATACAGGACACAAATTTACAAGAAACAGACCATGATTTTTATTCCTTTGACCAAGAGCATGTCGGGCGCCCAAGCAGGACCACCCACTTCCCAGCTGACGAGATAATGTGTTTTGTAAGGCGTCTGTCTCAGTGTGATCTTAAAACAAAATGTCAACTGACTCTTTCATTCTTTGTCTGTCTCGGCTAAACCTGCTGTTCAAAGTCTCTATTGTGGCTTGCAAAGTACTGGTATTCCTCCTCTTGAACTCTTCCACATTTTATCCCATTTTTTTTCCAATTTGGTGTTTCATATGACAAACCCAAAGAGTGTATGTGAAACAAAATTGATCTTGTTTTCAAATATTTGTACAAATAAACATCTGAAAATGTTGGTGTGCAAACATAATAAGCTTCCATTTGTCAGTACTATCTCGAAATTGTTTTTTCTGCAATCACAATTGCAAGTGGTTAGGGGCTTGCAGTTTTGCACGCTTGGCAAAGTGTTTGCCCATTCTACTGTGCAAAATAGCTGAAGTTCAGTCAGAATCGATGGAGGACATCTACAAATATACATTTTATAGTGTTGTCACAGATGTCACGGTGTCTGGACTTGGATTGCGCCATTCTAAAACCTGGGTACAGTATGCAATAATCTAAAATCATTCAACTGTAGCCCTGGGCAATATGTTTCAGGTTGTTCTCCCACTTAAAGGTAAACCTCCACCCGAGTCTTTTGCAGACTCAAACAGGTTTTTTTATCCAAGCTCGCCTTGTTTCTGGTTACATCCTGCTGACATTTCTTGTCCATGCTGGAGAAATGCTTCCCTCTTTAGGTTTCGCAGTGGGGAATGGTGTGTTTAAGGCAAAGGTTTACCAACGTGAGCACCGGGTGGTCCTCAAGGACCACATGAGTAGCCTGTGGACCTGTTCTAAAAATAGCTCACCAGTGAGACGTTGTTTTTGTAGGAATGGTATCGGAGGTCATTTGAGCAAATTTGTTAATTCACAAGTGTGTATCAAACTGCTAGCCCTTTGTATTAATGAAAGCCCAAGTGGTACCAATCTGCCACGATAAAAGCCGGGGGCCTTCGATCGGCATTATAGAGAGCATCTTCACTGACTGGACCGGTATATGTGTTTGGTTTGCTCGTTGCACAATAGCAGACAGGAAGGCTCTCCAAAGGATCATTAATATGGCCCAGAAAATCATTGGTTGCCCTCTGCATTCCCTCGATGAACTATACAAATCTTGTTGCCTCATTAAGGCGCCAATGAGGAACAAGGACATTTAGAAAGAGAGTTCTATATTTTATTTTATTGGCAAACACCACCTCTGTATTAAAGACATTAGCTGATGTTGGTGTTTTTTTGGGGCTACTTGTTGGTTTATTAATGTCATATTGATGCTCTTTTATTTTGTTTCCGATGTAATTTATTATGGTCTGGTTTTTAATTATTTATCATGCACTGTGAGAAGCACAGTTTGCATGTTCTCCCTGGGCCGGCGTGGGTTTTCTCCAGGTACTCCGGTTTCCTCTCACATTCCAAAAACATGCCTAGATGTGAGTGTGAGCGTGGATGGTTGTTCATCTCTGTGTACCTTGCGATTAGCTGGCAACCGGTTCAGGGTGTCCCCCACCTACTGCCCAAAGACGGCTGGGATGGGCTCCGGCCCCCCCCCACCCCCCCGAGACCCTTGTGAGGATAAAGCCGATCGGAAAATGAATGAATTAATGAATGTGAGAATCACTTCAATTTCGTTGTTTCAAAACAATGACAATGAATGACAAAGACGTCCGTTCATTCACTCGTTTATTCAGGTCGCGCTCGCCTTCAAAAAGGTTGCTGAGCACTGCCTTAGTGTTTTCTGGAACAAGGTTTAAGCCAAAAATTTGTTTGTTGTTATTTGACTTTCACATGTTAACCCATGTTTTCCATAATTGCAAATGGCACCTCCTTTTTTCCCCCACAATTTAGAATGCTCAACTCATAGAATCTCCCACCTTAGATTTGGATCTCTGCAGCCTATGACCTCTTTGATGCTTCCCTGAGCAATGATAGTCGCCCAGCTTGTCAGTTTAAAAGAACAGAACATTTTAATGGAATTGCCGTGTGCCATGCACTGTAGAATTTCAAATTATGTGAGATATTATATGAGATATTAATGACCTTAAAGCTTTTTGATCAAAGGCGTTGTGAGAGCAGCAGCCTGCTTTAGCAACTCCATCTCACTGTTGACCTTTCCTTTTCTCTTTTCAACTTGTTTATTTTTGTTTAAATATCAGTGAAGCAAGACTACTTTCTCAATATGGACACAACATTTGTACTGGATCAGGGCCCCATGGCACTTGGTTATTGTTGGGATCAGCAGTTAGCGCTCCATGCTAACACTAACTGCTCCCAGAGCACGACCTGACATTTACAGTGAGATGAGGAAGACGAGATGGGGATGTTGTGCTGGGCAAAGCATCTACCAATAAAACTGATGCCCTTGGGCTTGTCCATCTTTTATTTTATAAAACACTTTTGCGTGTGCGTGTTTAAAACAAAAGAAGTAAACACAACATATCAAATATGGCCGTTTAGATTTCAGAAACACAACTGTAAGTGCATTGTAAGGCAGGATACTGGAAACAAACTACATTCATGGACCGTGGATAAAAAATACCGCAAAATGCAATTCAAGGCATATCCTCTTGCTTTAATCATGGAGAGTGAATTACAAACTAGCTATTTCAGGCCTGAGAATTTCAGAGTAATGATCGCTTCCGGTAGTGTGTCGTTTCCGTGGGATCATTTGTACGGTACCGAAAAATTGTTTCCCATAAAAAAGTCACTGCGCACTGGTTGACTGTACACGATAGAATCTCTCCTCTCCTGTGTGATCAACGTGATTTCACTGTGCCTGTATGTGTGCTTGTGGTGTGGAGTGTGAATGTTTTTCTTCTATTCTACTTTCGTTTTGTTTTTATTAAATGGTGGGGGTGAGGGGGACAGGAAACATTGTGTGAGCATGCGGGTTGCTATTTTAGTCTGCACGTTGAGAAAGCGCGTGTATGATGGACAGAGATGGCGGCAAAAAAAAACCACAGAAAGGTGTATTAATCACTACATTTAAAAAATGGGAATGCAGTCAGATATTTCTTTCGAACCATCCAAAGAAGGGCGTATTACCACCTAAAGAATGTCACCGGACCCCTGCTGGACCCTCTTCAGGTAGGCAAACTGTGTTAATTGACAAAGTTAATTGACAAAGCACCTGCTCTGGAAGGCACCACGAAAAGCAAATGGGTTGCAATGCATATTTCAGGTTTGCATGCAGCGAGAAAGGCCTTTACTGAAGCGAAATGTTCAGAGAGAATACGGAGAACACTCAAGAAACGGCTGCGTCACACAGATGAGAAGTATGAACTGGGTGACAAGCGGTTGGACTGTCCAGAATGGAAAGGGCCAGGGGTAGTCATTGGACAAGATGGTGCTGTTGTATTTGTTCGACAAGGGGGCACCTGCATTAGAGTTCATCACCTCAGACTAAACAAGGTTACTCAGGAACATGATGTTGATCCACAGACAACCTGTGATAAAGAGACCGACAGCAAGCAACAGTGTACCACTGAGGAATTGGAGTTGGAAGAAGAAGGGCCTCTTGCTGAGTACATAGAGAATGATCCATTGCCAGCTGTGGCAGACACATTGCCAGCTGTGGCAGACACAAGGGCTGAAGGACAAGAGCATGACAGAGAAACCAAATTGAAGACTGGTCAAATTGTAACATTCAAAACCACAGAAACAAGTGCTCAACAAACAGCGAAGGTTTTAGGACGTGCAGGGAAAGCAACCGGAAAATATAAAAATTGGTACTATTTGGAGCTTCTTGAGCCTGCTGGAGTGGCTGGCACCAGCATATCCGCAGATGTGTCACAATTAGAGAATCTTCAAATTCAGGTGGATCAAAATGTATTGGACATCAGAAGTGAGGATATATATGTGGTGAATGATGTATTATTTGATGACGCCAAAACAAGTGAAATACAGAATTGGAGACAAAATGAAGTGTTTGAGGTAGTTGACGACAAGGGGCAGAGGTGCATATCCACCCATTGGGTGTGCACTCTGAAAGAGACAGTGACTGGTGTGGTACCAAAAGCAACACTGGTAGCAAGAGGATTTGAAGAGCTGCAAGTTGCAGAGCTACAAAAGGACTCGCCTACTTGTGCCACAGAGTCACTGAGGCTTCTTGTAGCAGTGATTTGTCAAAAACAATGGACACTTCATTCGATGGACATAAAATCTGCATTCCTGCAGGGCATGGACCTATCCAGAGACATTTTTGTCAAGCCTCCTCTGGAAGCTAACTGTACGGGGAGGCTTTGGAAGTTAAAAAAGTATGTGTATGGTCTGGCAGATGCATCTCTGTATTGGTATAACAGAGTGAAGGATATAATGGTTGGTGCGGGAGGTACTATTTCCAAAGTTAACCCGGCAGTGTTCTACTGGTTGGACAACGAAAAAGAAGTAACTGGGGTTCTTGCTTGTCATGTTGATGATTTCATTTGGGGTGGATCTCATATGTTTGAACTGACTGTCATGGTGCATCTCAAAGAGAAATTCAGTGTTGGTCGTGAAGGTCATGATAATTTTTCTTTTGTGGGTGTAGATTTTGTAACCTCTGACGACAGGGTAAAAATACACCAAGCCACGTACATCGGGAATTTACAGACTATACATCTGACACCATCGAGAGCAGCTGAGCAAGCTTCACCTGTTACTGATGAGGAAAGAGATCAGCTACGGTCGAAAATAGGGCAACTTTTGTGGGTTGCAAGACAGAGCAGACCTGATGCCATGTTTGATACCAGTAATCTGGCTGCAAATCGCAAATGTGCTACCATACAAACAATTCATGAAGCAAACAGAGTTGTGTCTAAACTTAAGGCCAAATCAGTTGAGTTGAGCTTTAGACACCTCGGTAAAGACGATAGCCTTAAGTTGGTTGCATACACTGATGCGTCTTTTGCAAATCTCCCTGATGGGGGCACCCAAGGTGGGCACTTTGTTGTTTTGATGGGCGAAAGCGGCCAGTTTTCTCCCATCTTGTGGCAGTCAAAGAAAATTAAGAGAGTTGTCAGGAGTACACTAGCAGGTGAGACATTGGCTATGGCTGAGGGAATTGACAATGCCATTTTTCTGTCAACATTATTCTCTGAGCTACAGTATATGCCGATAGTGCTAACCAACCTGTGCCGATCATTTGTGTCACCGATAATCATTCGCTTATGGAGGCATTGAAATCGACCAAGTCTGTTGCTGAGAAAAGGCTACGCTTGGAAATCAGTTCTATTAAAGAGCTGATCCAATCAAAAGGAGTCCAACAGGTACTATGGTCAAGTACCAAAGATCAATTGGCCCACTGTCTAACAAAAAAAGGAGCATCTCCGGCATTGTTACTCAAGGCTCTCTTTGGAGGGCATTGGACAATTAAATGAACCGACACACTGTTCACTATACACATTATGCTTTCAAATGTAATGTTCAGTCCTGCTTTTTTGAGCAGTACATTTTTTTGTTAAAGAAGAGACTGAGATTGTTGTTTTATTTTTAGTGATAACCTTTACAATAGTAGAATGTTAGGGGGCAGTGTTGCCTGGGGTAAGGGGGTATATAGCACAGGTTTTGTGTAATGTGTGGGAGGTGATCCTTTTGTGGGTTAAGGTGGAGGGTCGCAAAAATAAAGAGTTCTACGACCATCATACAAGTGGAGTTATTATTCTGATTAACATGCACTACATCCTCGAGCACATCGACACCACAGGGACCTACGCAAGGATCCTGTTTTTGGACTTCAGCTCTGCGTTCAACACCATCATCCCAGACCACCTCACCCCCAAACTTCTCCAGCTCGGTGTGTCCCTTACGATCTGCCAGTGGATCCTCAGCTTCCCGATGGGACGGACAAAACAGGTGAGACTGGGAAGAACAACATCATCAACACGCACCACGAGCACTGGAGCCCCACAGGGATGTGTCCTCTCCCCACTGCTCTTCTCACTCTACACAAACGATTGCACCTCAACAGATCCAGCTGTCAAACTCATAAAGTTTGCAGACAACACTACGGTCATCTGTCTCATCAAAGACGGCGATGAGTCTGCGTACCGACAAGTGGAGCAGCTGGAGCTCTGGTGCAAACAACACAACTTCGGGCTGAACACGCTCAAGACTGTAGAGATGATAGTGGACTTCAGGAAACATCCTTCACCACAGTTGCCCCTTACACTATCCAACTGCCCTGTCTCAACCATCGAGACCTTCAAGTTCCTGGGAATCACAGTCTCCCAGGACATGAAGTGGGAAATCAACACCAACTCCATCCTGAAATGGGCCCAGCAGAGGATGTACATCCTGAGGCTGTTGAGGAAGCATGGCCTGCCACAGGTGGTGCTCCATCAGTTTCACATGGCAGTCATCGAATCAATCCTGTGTTATTCCATCACGCTTTGGTTTGGGGCCGCCACAAAAAGACAAAATCCTACTTCAACGGTCAGTTCGGACGGCGGAAAAAAATCATTGGCACCTCCCTACCCACTCTTGAGGACTTACACAATACAAGAATCAAAACAAGGGCACGGAAAATCCTACTGGATCCACCGCACCCTGCCCACCACCTTTTCCAGCTACTCCCCTCAGGCAGGCGCAACAGATCCATGCGCACCAAATCCAGCAGACACTTAAACAGCTTCTTCCCTCTCGCCATTAACTCCGTAAACAGTCACTGACGTATACTCCACCGCACCAGATACTTTAAAGCGCAAAAGGACATCTGCACAATTGCACTCTTCTTGTACAACAAATACTGCTACTGGTCATTTTAAACTGGTTCACTGATTTCCTGCACCAACTGTACAACTGTCATAGTATTGTATTCTACCACCGATCACTGTTGCTCTGCTTGATACTTTGCACATTGTCTCACAGTTGTCACTGTGTGGTACCAGTCCGCTGGCTCCGGGTCGATCACGATTGACGTATTGGTCACCCCTACCTTTAAAGCTGACTAGCTTAGCGTTTAGCACTGAGCACCGTTATTTGCGCACGAGCAGTGATTCAGTTGTCATCTGATTGGTTGCCCTGTTTGACAATCATAAGCGCTAAGCACCGTTATTTGCACATAAGCGGTGATTTAGTTGTCATCTGATTGGTTGCCCTGTATGTCAATCAAGTGACAGGCTTGATGATAGGCTGACGTCGTCAGTTCTGTGTATTTAGCACCATTGTTTGAAAGGCTGCGCCACCACCGAGGCATTTGTCACTTGTCATGAGAAAGCCCGGGAGCCGCATTGAACCAACCAAAGAGCCGCAAGTGGCTTGCGAGCTGGCCACCCCTGAACTTGTTGTTTCTTAACATCCTAAATTAGGAGTTGAATATGATTCCAGAAAGTAGTTATGTTGATGATGGCTTACCAACTACCTACGTAAGACAATACAATACATCTTTATACAAAAGCACGGCAATAAAAACTGTGATAAGGCAAGAAGAAATTTCAAAAAGACTGCAGGCTAACTTCAAAATAAAAGTCTACTATGGCTATTGAATTGCTGTCATTTATAGAGGAATAATGATGTATTTTATTTATCATACATTTGTACATTATTAATAAAGAATTGATTCTGCTTAGAACGAAGAATTGCTTATGTTTGCAACAAAGAACTCAATGAAATAAATGAGAGCGCGACCAGGGAGATCCGCGGGTGACATGAAGAAACTGAATCTACTGCTTCTCCTCATTCCCCCTCGCGGTATTGCTACCAGAATTGAGTGTCATCTCTCCTCAGTTGGTCTTTATTATGAATGACTAATTGATAACTCTCGGGGTGTTCACACATCACACATTTGCATCGGTTCTGCACCGATGTAATTTGTTGCCATACTGTATATCTTATACTAGTGTACATTTTGTGGAGCGTTCACACATATAAAGCTGATTACTGAAGAGAAGTGTAGCCCACTTGCGTTCACACAGGAGTTTCTGCGGCCGTGCAATACGATAGTAATAATACGGAAATAAAACATACGCATGTATGTGTACTTCCCTTTCCCCGCCTTGTTTGTGACATATCGAAAAACCATGGTTTATACTTCTCCAGACAAATAAACGCTGTGGTCTATCAGACACAGTGAAAGGATGAGAGAGGCAAAGGAAAGAAGTGCAAAATACCCAGGATGCAAGTTATGCAATACCCGTATGTAATCAACTCTTCTTACGCGTAGCGAGTCTACCCCTGTTGCGTTCACACGTCCCATTTTATATCTGTGCCGCCCCGCAAACTAGCATTTACTCCGGAGTAAATTTTTAAACCGCCTCCTGAGCAGGGTTAAATATGCCCCACTTTAAGCTGTTTTCAGGGGCTACATCGGTATAACTTTGTACGTGTGAACGCTCTATCTGACAATTTATTATTTAGCTTTTATTTTGAAGTTAGCCTTTGTATTGGGAGTGTGTTACATTCGCAGTATGTTTGCAGCTTCCTTGGCTTTTCGGAGCGCCAACCTGTATAAACTACCAAAAAAATCCTTTTCAAGAGCAAAAAATACTTATAACATACCAAAGCATTTTATATGTCAAAATAACGGCAGAAAAAAAAACAAAATTTTCAATATTTATTGTAGATCTCCATAATACAATGTCTGGTTAATGTCTAATCATCATTCTACTTAGTAGCATTACTGTCTTCAGAGTTGTATTCCTGCGTTACTTTTTTCACACACTCCCAAAAAAAAACTTAAATTTTCAGAATCCGTATGATTTGTGCAATATTTCCCGTTTCCTTGCCTCACAAGAATCGAGAATCATTATTCATCGTCTGCTTCTTCCGATCACATAACTGCAGCCAATGGCACTGTGTAATCGTTCAAAGTGAAGCAAGAGAAAGGTGCTACAAAAGTGATAAAATATGGATGAACCAACGCAAAAGAAGAGAAAAACTCGCCAATGGACGCCATCTGCTAGAATGGGAGACAAACACCGGCGAGTGTGCTGTATGGATTAAACCACCTTCAAAAGGAGCACAGTCCTCCTCCTGCGTGCCCTGTAGAGTGAACATTAAAGTTCTGCGTCTGGATTTTCTGTTGCCATTTTTTATGCTTGTGTACATATAATAATGGAAAAAATAGGTTCTCTATCTTTTATTTAATTTCTGTTCATGTACATAGGCAAATGCAAAAACGATAATAAGTTCTCTGTGTTTACATGTTGTCTACCATATAGCAATGCAGTCAGTACAGGCATTTTCTCATGTCATCCATCCATCCATCCATTTTCTGATCCGCTTATCCTCACAAGGGTCGTGTGGCGTGCTGGAGCCAATCCTAGCTGTCTTCGGGCAGTAGGCGGGGTCCACCCTGAACCAGTTGCCAAAAAATTGCAGGGCACACATTGACCAACACCCATTCATACTCATAATCACACCCATTCACACTCATAATCACACCTAGGGAGAGTTTAGAGTGTTCCATTAACCTGGCACGCACATTTTTGGAACGTGGGAGGAAACCAGAGTACCCGAAGAAAACCCACTCAGGCTTGGGGAGAACATGCGAACTCCACACAGGAAGGCCGGAGCCAGAATGGAACCCTGCATCTCTGCACGGTGAGGCCGACAGGCTAACTAGTGAACCACCGGGCTGCCATTTTCTCACGTGAGAAAGATAAACACAGAAATCAGGAAGTCTTTTGGAATGGATACACTGACAAACTCTCTCCAAGTCAAGGACTGTGAACTGAAATGCTATGAAGTGGAACTATCAAAAGGGATGATTGAAATGGCAAAAGGTGCCACTTACACATACAACAAAGATCACATTGAAATGAATTGCTGAAATTTTGACAAATAACAATAAATCTTATTTCAAAGTGTGCTTTGATCGCTCCTGGTTAGATTTTGACAATAAAGGTATCAAAAGACTCATTTACGTTTTAAGAAGAATTTCATTATGTTGATAGTCCACGCGATACGAATGATGTAGGATCATTTACCAGTCTGTAAGCGCAAATATCAACTCTTGGAAGATGACCTACAGCCTCAGACTGACAGGTATGTGTTAATCCCTCACCATGATTGTGTATTTTAAATGTGAGAATATCGCTCAGGAATTACACGTGATAATCCCAGAAGGAAGGTGCTTTCTCAATGTCAAGCGCAGAAGAGAGGATGCTATTTTTCAGTGCCTTGGATAGGTCATGCAAAGGAGCAGTTTCTTCAATAGATTGGATGATTCACAAGCGAGTAAGAAAAAAAACACTGCCGCTTCATTAATCTGCGCTGATGCAAGAGCTTCTACAATGGATGGGAAGACCATGAATACACATGTCCTCTCTCATCTCACCTTTCTCTATTATCTCAGCTTTTTGTTTGAAAAAAAGTAGTCTCTGCTCCCTTGACAATGATTTTTTTTTAATCCTTCATTGACCTGCATGATGTTCAAAAGAGACAAATAGATTATGATAAATGTAATGTCGTCACAAAATTCTCATTAAATTGCTTTTGGGCATATTATTAAATCCACAAATTGGTGTTTCCTGAACATATTCCACCTATTTGCAGCCACAAATTTGGATTTGTGGACTGCCATTTTAGCATGTTGTTTGTATATCTAGATTTTGTCTTCAATTCACTTTTTTTTCCACTCCATCGTGTTTACTGGGTTTTAAACTGAGACTAAAGGGGAGTCAGAGCCACACCTCTGCACTTCCTCGACTGCTGTAAAACAACGACCGCTGCATCTTAAAGTTTACTCAATCAATTTTCAGCAATTAATCCATTTCACAATCTGAAATTACCCATTTCCACATCCCGAAAATTCAAACAAAGGGTACCTCTGCTTGTGCACATGTGGAAGCAACAGTTGTGTCAGGAGACTTGTTCACGTACTGTACTGTATGTGTGTGAGAGCGATGCACAATCACAGGGCGTGTGACCCCCTGGGCTTTTTTTCACCTGATCTTACCTTCTGCTGCCTTCTGGCCATGTCAGTGGGTTGTTTCGCGTTAAACGGATATGCGATGCAGCGCATAACAAACACGTAGAGCTGGAGTCTCTTTTTTCTCTCCTCTTCCTCCCTCTGCATCTTCTCAATATCCTCCTTCTCCTTGTCGCTTCCGACCGACGGGCTGGGGCTTGAGGCTCGCCCGCCACTGCCCGCTCGGCCCCGCGGCTGCAGCCCACCCGCGCCGCTGTGGCCGTCGGTGTCTCGGCTCGGTGAGGGCCGCGCTCCTTTGAGGCTTTTCGGAGCCGCCACCTCCTTGCGGTGTACCTCCAGGATCTCATCCCCTTCCTCCTCGCTGGAAGACGGATCTAACATGCTGCTGAGTCTTGGACGGAGGCGACACCTGCTAGGCTACAACTCCACTACCTCAAGAGGAGGACGCTTCACAGCTTCAGAGAAGGAAAAGGAGAGGTGGGGGCGAATCCCCAGGGGAGACGAAAAATGTTGCTTCTTTCTCAGATAGGAGGAGAAGGGGGGCGGGGGGGGGACTGCCGTAAAACGACTCGACAAAATTTGTTTTAAAAACAAAGCAAATACAAACTACAGGATGCAGTTGGCGTGACGTTGTGGAACCAGTTTCCTATCTTTTAACTGTCAATCAAACGCACGCGAAGAGATTCATGAGGAGAGACCACATTTGGGGGAGGGGTCGCACGAGAGAAAGCAGGACGATATTGACGATGCTAAGAGCTGGATGAGGAGGAAGGGCTTGGAGATAACAGCGTTGCCGGGACCTGCTGCTCTGGGGTCAGTTTGAGCAGGATTTGAGCAGCACAATGGCCACCTGATGATATGCGCGCGAGTGCAGGAAGTCAGCTTGAGAAGGCACAGATCGCACGAGTACGTGCGTGTGTACGTGCGTGTGTTCGGGAACTCGCACCGCTAAAAGAGACATTATTATTATTATTGTGCATTATTTTGTGAATGCTTGTCGGGGTTTTCCAAAATGACCCATGGTTTTATTTCACTTACGTTATGTGGAAAATTACATGCGTTTTATATATTGGTGGGTAAGGTATGAAGTTGGATTTGTCTACTCTACACAATGTCAAAATGTTTGTAAACATAGGCATAGGCAGGGCACAGGAAAAAGTGTCTAACGTACACCGACCTGGACGGAAACGTGAAGTTGCCATTGCGGAGTAAAATTATTTTGACTAGCAAATACGTTCGAACGTGCTTGTGAGTATGTTTGAACCTCTACTTGGACACATACCATGTATCCCCACTACACTCTTTCTAAACTACAACTTGGAATTTTAACAAGTGTATGGGACGGTTACTTTTAAAATGTATTCTGATACAGTTTCTAGTTACCTGTTAAAATATGTCGTTTGTAACATAATCCAAGTACCACAATATTAAGGGAATGTAACTTGATTCATTTAATTCCTTTTTGTTTCCGTCAATTCCAAACATGATAATGAGGATTAAAAAATGACTACATAAATAAAAATACTGCTACAATATATATTTCTGCTGAGTGGGCCCCCGTTATTTTGTGGGGGTTCAGTACCAGGCCAGCCATGAAGTAGCAAAAATAGGCAGATAGATTGATAAAATTTAATTTTTCCAATTATGGAAAGTATATTTGCGTGCTCCAGTAATGTCTTGTTATAGTTATAAAGAGTAAATTATTGAAAAAAAGAGGATGAAAGTGGACAAAATGAAAATGGCTGACAGGTGCAAACGTGCCGCACAGGGCTAAATGCTGTAAATGATGATGGATGAAAAAAACAAGGGGAGAAAATGCATGGCATGAACAAGAGAGATCCATCCATCCATCCATCCATCCATCCATCCATCCATTTTCTACTGCTTATCCAGGGTCGGGTCGCAGGGGCAGCAACTTTAGCAGGTAAGCCCAGACTTCCCTCTCCTGAGCCACTTCTTCCAGCTTTTCCCGGGGAATCCTGAGGCGTTCCCATGCCAGCTGGGAGACATTGTCTCTCCAACATGTCCTGGGTCGTCCCCGGGGCCTCCTGCCGGTGGGACATGCCCGGAACACCTCACCAGGCAGGCGTCCAAAAGGCATCCTAATCAGATGCCTGAGCCACCTCATCTGGCTCCTTTGATGCGGAGGAGACTCTGACCCCATCCCGGATGACCGAGCTTCTCACCTTATCTCTAAAGGAGAGCCCGGACACCCTGCGGAGAAAACTCATTTCGGCCGCTAGTATCCGGGATCTCGTTTTTTCGGTCGCAACCCACAGCTCATATGGACACCCTTATGTTTGAACAAGGTGTTCGTTATGGACAATCCATGACGAGCAAAGAAGTCCAATAACAAAACACCACTCGAGTTCTTGTCGGGGGGGGGGGGGGGGTCACGCTCCCAATTCACGCCCTTCGAAGTCTCACTGTCATTGCCCACGTGAGCATTCAAGTCCCACAGCAGAACAAGGGAGTCCCCAGCAGGGGTGCCCTCAAGAACACCCTCAAAGGACTCCAAAAAGGGTGGGTAAGCTGAGCTGCTGTTGGGTGCATAGGCACAAACAACAGTCAGGACCCGTCCCCCCACCAGAAGGCGGAGGGAGGCAACCCCCTCATGTACCAGTGTGTATGTACAGGCACTGAGCTGGGGGGCTATGAGTATGCCCACATCAGCTCTATGCCTCTCACTGTGGGCAACTCCAGAGTGGAAGAGAGTCCAACCCCTCTCAGGAGAACTTGTACCAGAGCCCAGGCTGTGTGTGGAGGCAAGTCCGACTATATCCAGTCAGAACTTCTCTGCCTCGCACACCAGCTCAGGCTCCTTCCCTGAAAGAGAGGTGACAGTCCCTAGAGCTAGTTTCTGTCTGTCGCAGAGGATTGGACTTTGGCTGCTGCCCAGCTCACATTGCACCCAACCGACCCCTTTGGCCCCTCCCATAGGTGGTGAGCCCATGAGAAGGGGAACACACATTGCCTCTTCGGGCTGACCCGGCCGGGCCCCATGGGGGTAGGCCCAGCCACCAGGCACTCGCCAACGAGCCTCGCCTCCAGGCCTGGCTCCAGAGGGCTGCCCCAGTGACCCGCGTCCAGGCAAGGGAAACTCATATCCATTTATCTTATCCATCATAAGGGGTCTGTTGAGCTGGACTGTCTGGTCCCTCACCTAGGACCTGTTTGCCATGGATGACCCTACCAGGGGCATAAAGCCCCAGACAACGTTGCTCCTAGGATCACTGGGACACACAAACCCCTCCACCACGGTAAGGTGACGGCTCATGGAGGGGGAACAAGAAAGATCGTGTACAGAATTCAACACTTGGAGAAAAAGTCAAGAGCAAGAATAGGAAGAATCCAACAGAGTTGGCAACTTGGAAGCCCTTAAATGCTTGACTGATTATACTGGGAGCAGGTGTGCAGTTTGGAGGGAAGGCCCTATTCTGCCACCTGCTGGAAACGCACAAAAACAGAATTAGGATGACCACTTTCTTTGAAATCAGCCAAAAGCCGATTCTTGATTGACCTGACCCTGTTTTATTGCTCCTTATAAAAGTTGTTCTATGGAGATATTTTCCAACACCAGCTGAATGTTATCTGCTGTGAGAGAACTAGATATAATCCCGCCAGTGAGATTTCCAATTTTTTATGTCATCTGGGAGTTCGTTGTAAGTAGACCAGGTCTGCCTTGAACTGTTTGCCAAAAAGAAAAAAGGCCTTGCGTTTTGTATTATTTCGTGAAATCTTGAATTTATAGAAAATATTTTCTTTCTTCGGCGATTTTAAACAGGCAAATCTAAATAGATAAACAATGAACTTCAAGCAAACCTTAAGATTATTAAATATACATTGTCAAGATCAGCACTTGTATGTGTCATAAAGACCAGGTCATAATGACGACACATTTCACGAAAATATCGTTTTTTTTCCCCCTCTTTTCCGACAAAAATAAGAAATGCTTTGCAGTAAGACAGGTTTCAGCCTTTCTTAAGTTCTGCATAAAATTCTCTAAATGTAATTTGATCATCGTTACAAAAAAAAGAACAGTCTGCTTAAACTAATACCACACTCATTTTTTCTTGTTTTTATTGAAAATACCATATAAACATTCACTGGACACTGAAGAAAAAGTCAGCAAAGCCTTGGATTTAAAAAATGCTCTTTGCAGGGCTTTGGACTGTGAGCACTTCATCATCAAATCATCAGCAAACATTCAAAAGTGCGATAATGATCCTGATCATTTGAATCACCTGTGTTGGAACAATAATGATAATAATATAAAATAAGCGGGCTTGCGAGGACCGGAGTTGGAGACCCCTGCTTTTATAGCCTTTTCTCAGTCAGGCATTAATTTTCTAACATTTCTCTTTGCGTAAACATTTAAAGTTCGAAGCTTCATAGATTTAAAATAATTATTCAAGAACAGAATGAAAGCAAAGATCCAAATTTAGGTTTATTTGACAAATAAAAATATACATGTCCATTCAGCCGTCCATTTTCTTTAGTTTTATATGGGCCGGGTATGAACTAGTGGATTCTCACTCCTGTCCCGTCCCATTCCACTCTCACAGAAAAAAAAATAATCCAGTCTCATACCAGACAAAAGTAATGAACAGTAATTAATCAATTAAGTAATTGATTAATTAATAGTGCCTGTTCCGGTCACGACTCCCATCGCGTCCTCTTCCCGTTCAGCATGAATCCCACTTTTGGTGCTACATTAAAAAACAAACAAACAACAAAAGTTGCATTCTACTCTTTTATTGAACAGTTTGTCGACCCGCGGTTCCTCATGGATTCTCAATATTTCATACATTTTTTTTCGGACTGTATAATCCTGCTCCCATCTCCATATTTTATACTGTACCTTGCCCAGTCCCCATCACGCTGGAATTCCCATTGTCTATCTATCTATCTATCTATCTATCTATCTATCTATCTATCTATCTATCTATCTATCTATCTATCTATCTATCTATCTATCTATCTATCTATCGTTTCCAGTGGGGGTAGGACTCCACCAAGGCTGCCCTTTATCACAGATTCTGTTCATAAGCTTTATGGACAGAATTTCTAGGCGCAGCCGAGGCAGAAAAGATCATGTGTCATATGTAAACAGGTGACCATAGATCTTCATTCGGAATTATTTCAATTTCAATGACAAAGAAGACTTGATGTAAGTCCAGCTAAATATCCTATGACTCTTCTGATTTGAATGGGAAAGCTCTGACTCTCCATTTGTTTTCAATGTTATCCATCCTGACAAAATGGTGTTGCTCAAATGTCGTGCAATGCATCATGGGATGTGTGACATTAATGTCAGCAAGAGGGACTGGCAGAACCATTTGTCATCAGTTATACCAGTGCTTCTCATTTACTTTTTCTTACACCTACTGTACCTCCCCACTAAAGAAGAAAATATTTTGCACGCCTCCAAATCTCCTCCATACTGTAACTCTAAATATTATCATGTCTAAAAAGATTTTATCAGTGCACCACCTAAATAACATTGTATCCTTAACATTTAAGGCAACAACAAAAGAAATAAGATCCAACACACAACTTAATAACTTTATTAACATTGTCTTTGGTCTTTCTTCTCACCCTTGTTTATTTTTCCATGATGTCTCTTGGAAAGGTTATTTTACACTGCTCTTCATATCACCTGCTCTGTGCTATGTGCAACAAAAACCCTACACCTGAGTCATTACAGAATATACACACTATGACAATAAAAGTCACTGTCACCTACTGGAGTGGAAGTGCAATTATACTTTATTCAAGTATGGCCAAAAAAATAAGTGTTCTCTGGGGTCACACGTGACCCCCCCCCCCCTCCCACCATTTGAAAATGACACAGTTTGTGTTCTCGCTCAGTCTTCGTAAAGCAGTAGGCCCAAGATTTAACAGTTAGACAGGTCTAGATTTTGGACGAGGAGGCAGGCCATGGTCCTTTGCTCTTTGATGTGCCTGATAAACTCTCTTGGTCAATGGTCCAGGACAATCAGTAGGATGTGGTTCTTTGCCCAGAAGGAAGCGCTCCCAGATTGGAATGGACTTTTCCACAAATGCCCAATAGCATGCCTGAAAGACAGATCCAATTCAATTACAGCGGCAGCCTACCATTATCTGAAATGATTCAGGGTCAAAATGCCAATGTCAGAGCTCAAAATTGTGACTGCCCCATGCCCAAGCGAGTGAAGTTGCTAATTTGCTGATGAGTTGGATCTTTTAATGTGATGTTAAATGTTAATATTTGGACTCCATGTCGTTCTCTAATATAGCATGAAAATCAGCTAAAGAAAATCCCCATTCACGAATAGTTGTTGCTGTTGAAGGCAGTAAATTACTTCCAAATGAGTTAGAATCTTACTCAATGCACTTAAAAAAAACATCATAATCCAACAAATGAAAAAATAAATTTGATAAAATGGTCAAAGGAGGGGCGGCCCGGTGTTCCAGTGCTTTATATTTAGTGCTCACTAACTGGCCAACTATTCCCAGGAACCATCTAGCTCGGGGATCGGCAACCTGCGACTATGGAGCCGCATGTGGCTCTTTAGCGCCGCTCTAGTGGCTCCCTGAGCTTTTTCAAAAATGTTTCAAAATTTAAATAATGGGGGAGAGAAATATATATATTTTTGTTTCAATATGGTTTCTGTAAGATAAACATGTGGCTGAATTGAATATGAGCAGGGTTGCTTCAATTGTGTTAGGGAGGGGCCAGCCAGGCAGCCTCCTCAGCCAGGGTGCTCTGAACCTCATACCTGAGACTCGTCAGCTCATCACCCACCTGTTGCCAATCTGCTCGTTTAGACTGGTATAAATTGACTCACAGACCATTCCTCAGTGCAACTGATCCCCCAGATCTACAGCTAGTGATGGGTCCATGAGGCCTCATGAGGCATGTCGACACACTGACACACTGTGTTGATACTGTGCTGATACTGTGTCACTGACCACTGCCACCTGCTGGACCTTCAAGATCCCTGCAGCCAACCCACTTAACAGACTGAACTGACTGATAAATTGTTTTGTATATTCAACATATAAAATATACAATTCGGTAATAAATTGGCAAAAGGTGAAGGTAAGATATAAAAACAGGAGAAGAAAATAGTCATCATCACAAATATGTGTTCAAAGGAGTAGAAAGAAGCAAAAAACCTACCCCGAGTCCTACCCCTTCTTATATATGAATTGATCATTTTTCAAAATAGGAAAGAAAGTCTAAATATCAACAAATGCTTTTACCCTTATGTATCCATCCATCCATCCATCATCTACCGCTTATCCGGGGCCGGGTCGCGGGGGCAACAGCTTTAGCAGGGAAGCCCAGACTTCCCTCTCCCTAGCTACTTCTTCCAGCTCTCCCCGGGGGATCCCGAGTCGTTCCCAGGCAAGCTGGGTGACATAGTCTCTCCAGCGTGTCCTGGGTCTTCCTCGGGGTCTCCTCCCGGTGGGACATGACCGGAACACCTCACCGGGGAGGCGCTCAGGAGGCATCCGAATCAGATGCCCAAGCCACCTCATCTGGCTCCTCTCGATGTGGAGGAGAAGCGGCTCGACTCTGAGCCCCTCCCGGATGACTGAGCTTCTCACCTTATCTCTAAGGGAGAGCCCGGACACCCTGCGGAGAAAACTCATTTCAGCCGCTTGTATCCGGGATCTCGTTCTTTCGGTCACGACCCATAGCTCGTGACCATAGGTGAGGGTTGGGACGTAGATCGACCGGTAAATTGAGAGCTTCGCCCTTTGGCTCAGCTCCTTCTTCACCACGACAGACCGATACAACGTCCGCATCACAGCAGACGCTGCACCGATCCGCCTGTCGATCTCCCGCTCCCTCCGACCCCCACTCGTGAACAAGACCCCAAGATACTTGAACTCCTCCACTTGGGGTAAGATCTCCTCCCCGACCCGGAGGGGGCACTCCACCCTTTTCCGACTGAGGACCATGGTTTCAGATTTGGAGGTGCTGATTTTCATCCCAACCGCTTCACACTCGGCTGCGAAACGCTCCAGTGAGAGTTGGAGAGCCCCGTTTGAAGGAGCTAACAGCACCACATCATCTGCAAAAAGCAGGGATGTAATACTGAGGCCCCCAAAACGGACCCCCTCAACGCTTCGGCTGCGCCTAGAAATTCTGTCCATAAAGGTTAGGAACAGAATCGGCGACAAAGGGCAGCCTTGGCGGAGTCCTACCCTCACTGGAAACGATTCCGACTTACTGCCGGCAATGCGAACCAAACTCTGACATCGGTGGTATAGTGACCGAACAGCCCGTATCAGGGGGTTCGGTACCCCATACCCACAAAGCACCCCCCACAGAACTCCCCGAGGGACACGGTCAAACGCCTTCTCCAAGTCCACGAAACACATGTAGACTGGTTGGGCGAATTCCCACATACCCTCAAGGACCCTGCTAAGGGTGTAGAGCTGGTCCACTGTTCCACGGCCGGGACGAAAACCACACTGCTCCTCCTCAATCTGAGGCTCGACTTCCTGACGGACCCTCCTCTCCAGCACCCCTGAATAGACCTTACCAGGGAGGCTGAGGAGTGTGATCCCTCTGTAGTTGGAACACACCCTCCGGTCCCCCTTTTTAAAAAGAGGGACTACCACCCCGGTCTGCCAATCCAGAGGCACTCTCCCTGTTGACCACGCGATGTTGCAGAGGCGTGTCAACCAGGACAGCCCCACAACATCCAGAGCCTTGAGGAACTCCGGGCGGATCTCATCCACCCCTGGGGCCTTGCCACCGAGGAGCTTTTTAACCACATCGGTGACTTCAACCACAGAGATAGGAGAGCCCACCTCAGAGTCCCCAGGCTCTGCTTCCTCCAACGAAGGCGTGTTGGTGGAGTTGAGGAGGTCTTCGAAGTACTCTGCCCACCGGTTCACAACGTCCCGAGTCGAAGTCAGCAGCGCCCCATCCCCACTGTACACAGTGTTAGTGGTGCACTGCTTCCCCCTCCTGAGACGTCGGATGGTGGACCAGAATTTCCTCGAAGCCGTCCGGAAGTCGGCTTCCATGGCCTCACCGAACTCTTCCCACGCTCGGGTTTTTGCCTCGGCGACCACCGAAGCCGCGGTCCGCTTGGCCAGTCGATACCCGTCAGCTGCCTCTGGGGTCCCACAGGCCATAAAGGCTCGATAGGACTCCTTCTTCAGCTTGACGGCATCCCTTACTGCTGGTGTCCACCAGCGAGTACGGGGATTGCCGCCACGACAGGCACCAACCACCTTACGGCCACAACTCAGATTGGCCGCCTCAACAATAGAGGCACGGAACATGGTCCACTCGGACTCAATGTCCCCCGTGTCCCCCGGAACATGGGAAAAGCTCTGTCGGAGGTGGGAGTTGAAACTCCTTCTGACAGGGGATTCCGCCAGACGCTCCCAACAAACCCTCACAATACGTTTGGGTCTACCAGGACGGACCGGCATCTTCCCCCACCATCGGAGCCTACTCACCACCAGGTGGTGATCAGTTGACAGCTCCGCCCCTCTCTTCACCCGAGTGTCCAGAACATGCGGCCGCAAATCCGATGATACAACTACAAAGTCGATCATCGAACTGCGGCCTAGGGTGTCCTGGTGCCAAGTGCACATATGGACACCCTTATGTTTGAACAAGGTGTTCGTTATGGACAATCCGTGACGAGCACAGAAGTCCAATAACAAAACACCACTCGGGTTTTGATCAGGGGGGCCGTTCCTCCCAATCACGCCCCTCCAGGTATCACTGTCATTGCCCACGTGAGCATTGAAGTCCCCCAGCAGAACAATGGAGTCCCCAGCAGGAGTACTCTCCAGCACACCCTCCAAGGACTCCAAAAAGGGTGGGTATGCTGAGCTGCTGTTTGGTGCATATGCACAAACAACAGTCAGGACCCGTCCACCCACCCGAAGGCGGAGGGAGGCAACCCTCTCGTCTACTGGTGTGAACCCCAATGTACAGGCACTGAGCCGGGGGGCAATGAGTATGCCCACACCTGCTCTGCGCCTCTCACCGTGAGCAACTCCAGAGTGGAAGAGAGTCCAACCCCTCTCGAGAGAACTGGTACCAGAACCCAGGCTGTGTGTGGAGGCAAGTCCGACTATATCCAGTCGGAAATTCTCTGCCTCACACACCAGCTCGGGCTCCTTCCCTGCCAGAGAGGTGACATTCCATGTCCCAAGAGCTAGCTTCTGCAGCCGAGGATCGGACCGCCAGGGTCCCCGCCTTTGGCTGCCGCCCAGCTCACATTGCACCCGACCCCTTTGGCCCCTCTCATGGGTGGTGAGCCCATGGGAAGGGGGACCCACGTTGCCTCTTCGGGCTGTGCCCGGCCGGGCCCCATGGGTGTAAGCCCGGCCACCAGGCGCCTGCCAACGAGCCCCACCTCCAGGCCTGGCTCCAGAGGGGGACCCCGGTGACCCGCGTCCGGGCAAGGGAAACTGAGATCCATTAATTTTACTCATCATAAGGGGTCTTTTGAGCCGTGCTTTGTCTGGCCCCTCACCTAGAACCTGTTTGCCATGGGTGACCCTGCCAGGGGCATAAAGCCCCAGACAACTTAGCTTCTAGGATCATTGGGACACACAAACCCCTCCACCACGGTAAGGTGACGACTCACGGAGGGGACCCTTATGTATGCTGTACTAATACATTTTTACAACATTAGGTTTGTATATACAGTACATACTCTTTAGAGCACATGTATATGTCGATTTTCTCATATTCATAATGGATGCTACATTTCATTAATATATTAAATAATCTCATCAATGTATTTCTGATGTATTGCTATATTTCATGAGTGTATCGAATTTATCAGCTTAATTCTGATTTGTGTAGTTGTCTTGTACTACTCTCGAATTAATTTTTAATCTAAGCAAGAGAGTTCCTCATTTTACTGGTCCGTTTCAGAATCATTCCACAGATTTACACCTATTACAGATACACTCCTTTGTGTGATGTTCGTTCGTGTTTTGGATTTTTTTGTATAGATTAGTACCCCCTAAATTATGACAACTTTCTCAAATTTTAAAAAGCTTCTGGGTCTTTTGGCAAAGGTTATTATTGTGTGCTTTGTACATTAATTGGGCGATTTTGAAGTCAATCAGGTCATGAGATTATTGTTTAATTTGATAAACAGTGGATTTGTGGGTTCCGTCCATTTGGAGCCAGTGATTGTTCCGATTGCTTTGTATTGTAGTTTTAAAACAGTGTTTTACTGGCATTTCCCCATATTCCCACACAATAGGTCAAATATGGAAGTAATAAAAGTATAAGGTGTACAAGGATCTCTTATTCAGCACATCCTTAGTTTTTGGGAGGATCCCTATGGTTTGGGATATTTTTTTTTTATTATCTATTATGTAGCTGCCAGCACGGTTTTGCATCTACAACTGTTCCAAAACATTTTCATAAAAGGTCATTCATCGATTTGATGATGAAGTGTATACAATATCATTCACATCCATGCATTCATTTTGCAACATTCAATGTGTTCAAATAATGTGAAGATCATTTGAATGAGGATGCTTGTGGGCTTTTATTTCACAAATTTTTATTGAGAAAAATAAGATGCTCCAATGTTTTAAACTTCAGCCTGTTGCGTCTTTTACAAGCGATTTCTCCTGCTGTGGAGAACATACGCTCACAAGGGACGGATGAGGCTGGCGTACAAAGGAACTCCTTTGCGAGGTGGGAGAGGTTTGGGAAAGAAGTGTGTTGGTCCTTCCAGTACAGCTGCTTCCTGGAACCTTGATTGTCAAACATGGAGTGGAGAGTCAACCAATAATAATTACTGATTGTCAATTAAATCATCAACATAGCAACCGTGAAAAGATGAGTGAACGTTTGTATACCTGGCGTAATACTGTGTGTATCGCGAACTTCATTCTCATGCTTGGCCCGATAATGCCTCAGCATGGTGGAGGTGCTTCTGTTGGTGTATGACAATTCGACTTGGCAAATTCGACATTTCACCTGTAATGAAATATGAATAAGAAGTAACTAAGAGTTACCTTGAAATGTATTCGGATTAGAATGGTACAACACATGTCAATAATCTGAGAGGCACTCGGCGACAGAAGGCGATTTGAATAAATAAATAAATAATACCTTATTCTCCAGGACATCAAAATGGTCCCACACGGCGGATGATTTGCGTCTCTGCTCCATAATCGACAAGGAAGGCAAGGCACGAACACGAAGTCTGCACTGACACGAACTTCGACAAGCGAGCGTGAGTGAGGTCTGGCTTGTTTCGGCAAGTGGCATTGTGTCGCCAAACCCACTTCCTTATAAACACTGTGCGGCGGGCTTTTGCTGCGTCAACACCCTCTGCACTGAGTCGCCGCCCCCTGGACTAAGTGGCGCAGCCTGTACGGTGCCAAGCAGCCGATGCGGTCTAAACTGCACCGGTGCAGTTCACGTGTCAATTAGCAGCCTGGACTGTGTCAACGCAGCCGATGTGTCAATTAGCAGCCTGGACTGTGTCAACACAGTCGATGTGTCAATTAGCAGCCTGGACTGTGTCAACGCAGCCGGTGTGTCAATTAGAAGCCTCGACTGTGTCAATGCGGTTCACGTGTCAATCACGTGACGTAATGAAGCAGCACATGCATCGACACGTGGTTTGCTCTGTGAGCCCGGCGCATGTGTCAATGCATCGGTGTCGCTGGACCCATCACTATCTACAGCCCTCACGGGAGAACAAAGATTACATTTTTAAGAATTTTTTAAAAACGGTCGAAAATGTTTGAGGCGTGTCGATACAATGAGATACTGCATTGATACTGTGCTGATACTGTGTCGCTGATCACTGCCACCTGCTGGACCTTCAAAATCCCTGCAGCCAACCCACTTAACAGACTGAACAGACTGATTTGATGATGAAGTGTATATAATGCACTACCTCACTCTACCCACAATAGCCACAAGCGCCATTGTTTATGTTGTTGTTTATGCTGTTTATATTGTTTATATCGTCTATACCAGGGGTCCCCATTACGTGGATCCTGATCTACCGGTAGATTTAAGACAGGTCCCAAGTAGATCCGAGGAGTGTCGAGGAGAAAAAAAAACAAACAACCATTTGTCTGTTTTTGTACATGTTAGTAATATATTTTTTGTGTTAATGTACGCTGCACCCTAATCATCCTATCAGTCCCATTTACACACAAAAAAAATTAAAAAATAAAATAAAGCAGGTAAATCTTGAATTTACGGTGGCGCGGGATTATGATCGGAAGTTGTTAGCGCTCAGGAGTCTGCAATTGCAGCTTGTGATAAGAGCTGTTGCGCTGTATCTTTTATCGTCATTATTCTCATTCAGAGTTTGCTTCGTGTACAATTCACCGAGGACACGGGGAAAGAATAGGAATCCAAGACGGCCCAGGGAAGCACTTTAAAACGGTACGTGTGAGCTACGATAGTTAACAGGCTACAAAAGTGCATCTGCCGAAAAGGCGCAACCACCAAGCACATATATTTCTCCTTTGACGAATGTCGTGGCCAAAAAGTGCTGAAAACAGTCAATATCAGGTCCACACGATGAAACAACAAACAACATGTGACAAAACAAAAGACAAAAACACCCAAAAAGAACAAAAAAAGCAAGGCTCTTGAAGAGCACTTGCTGAAGGCTGCCTACTCGGGCGCCATCTTGAAAAAGTCTATAATAGGCTACAAGAGGACACAGCAGCTATGCCCAATACGCGGGGTGTTCTCCTTGAGTTTAGTTTGGCGAAGAGCTTTGCTATGGCTCCCTCTATTGCTAATGCTTTCGGTGCTAACGTTAGCCGTGGCTGCACTCGCGACTGGGTGCTTTGCATTGATGTAGGAGGCTAAACGTGAGCTGCTTTGTTGGTAAGAAAACTCCTTACGAATTAGGCACAACACTCTACCTTTATCAATAGTGCCGTCAGGGCATTTTTGGAATGTAAATTGTCCATTCATTGTGCAGAGAAAGCTCACATGCTCCTCCATTTTCACCTCTCCTCAAAGCTGCTTACTTAGCCCGCCCAACTCTGATGGGAGTCAGTCAGCTTATGCTAAACAAGCCCAAACCTAATGGCAGCCAATCAATGTCCGCGTCAGGCTGTGACTGATAGTTGCTCCCCCACAATCAACAGCTCGATCACAGGAAGCCAACACATAAAAAGGGATGTTAGAAAAAGGCAACCCACCTACAGAAACAATGAAGTTAGAGATTAAAATTTTGATTAACGTGATTAAAAAACATAATGTGCTAAATATGACTAATTATTCACAATTAACGTGATAATTTGACACCTCTAAATAATAATAATAATAATGAATAATAAATGTAATATCGTAATATTAGTTTTTTTGTTTTACTGAAACATCAATGCTATAAATTACAACATATGGTAAAATGCGTATCGCGCTAGCTTTTATAGAGTCGGTCAAACTTAAAAACAAAAAATGAAAATATCTGAAAAATCTAATGTGTTAGAAACAAGTAAAAAAATTAAAATAAAATCTGCGTTAAAAGTATGTTTAGAGACACAAAATCATCAGTGATTAGTGGGAGGAACAATCACAGTGGTGATACAATGTATCCAGATTGGAAGTGCATCTGTGTGCCAAGTAACAAAAACGATGTGAAATGTGTATTTGTCATTAAAATAAAACATTTGTTACCTCAAGGGCAAGGACTTTCGGTTGGTGTAGTGGTCTTCCACAGAGGTGATTCTCTAACTTCTGTACATCCTATCGTAACAGAAAGCCAGCACAATTAAAAATGTGTCCGTTAAAGGTAACTGACTAAATGGCACTGAAAATTTATCTAATCCATCTTTCCCTCCATCCATCCATCTTCTATTGCGGGTCAGCAGATATAGCAGGGAAGCCCAGACTTTCCTCTCCCTAGCTACTTCTTCCAGCTCTGCCCGGGGGATCCCGAGGCATTCCCAGGCCAGCTGGGTGACAAAGTCTCTCCAGCGTGTCCTGGGTCGTCCTCGCGGTCTCCTCCCGGTGGGACATGCCCCCAGAACACCTCACCAGGCAGGCGTCCAGGAGGCATCCTAATTAGATGCCCAAGCCACCTCATCTGGCTCCTCTCGATGTGGAGGAGAAGCGGCTCAACTCTGAGCCCCTCCCGGATGACCGAGCTTCGCACCTTATGAAAATTGATCTCGAAAGATATAACAACCCAATTCCTGTGTACTTCCGCATTTTAGTTTGGGGTAGCTAATCGCCATTCACAATCGTAGAAACTGACAACTACACTACAATAAACAGACTGTTCAATGGCATTAACATTTGTACTTGACAAAAGATCAATGATGATAGTCTCAACAAATCACATGCATCTTTAAATGAACACAAAAATGAAAGCATTTTTGTCTTTGCCCTGTGCTGGTAAATAATCATTTTAAATTCTCTATTTGTCTGCCCGGGTCTTTGCCTTGTGCTTGTAAATTTTAATTTTAAATTCTCTTTTTGTCTGTCCGGGTTAAACAGTTGAGGTACAAAAATCATTGTGATTCTGTCAGAGCAGGATATTTGGCAGCAGCAGCCTCCGTTCATCCTCAGTGCAATAACAAGCTATGATAGCACTTTAGACTGTCGAGGACAGAGCCTACTGAAATTGCTTAATGTACTGGACTAGATTTCAGTCGACACTTCACAATCTTCTCCATAGTATCCTCCATTCACTTCATCTTCTGTCTTGCTGTTTCTATATATGATGAAATTTAGATGTTAAATGCTTTCCACGTTTGCCTCCACTAATAGATGGGTAAGATGCATAAATAGGAAAAGATATGCTCACAATACAACAAAACGCCTCCATTCATCAGTTTGAACATTAAATATCTTTGTTGTGTATTCAACTGACAACAGGTCAAAACCATTTGCAAATAATTGTATTGTTTATACTAATATTTTACACAATTTCCTAACTTCACTGGAATCTGGTTTTGCTGCTGTAGTTACTTCTGCTGTGGCATCAGCTTGATTCATATTTTAAGTGTACCAGAGACCTCGGCTCCCGTGTAAACACACAAACTGTGCTCAGTAACTTTTGTCTCTACTACAAAACTCCCTTTACTACACAGTAGTTGACCTGATATTTGAGCAGCAGGAAAGTCTGGTTCTGGTTTGAGTTTTTTCTGTTCAAAGTAGCAAGTAGTAGTTTATCATGCTGAGTAAACAAGTCTCCAGACAAGAAAAAAAATATTCATGTTAAAAACATGAGACAACACCAAGATCTTCCTCTATTGTTGCACGTGTGTGCCGCAAAGGGGCCATTCAATTACGAAGATTGAGGGTGCATTTGGTCATAAAACATTGCAGGTCTTAAAGGGATGCTGTACCTGTAGCAGGCTGCTGTTCCTTTGACGAGCGACTTCAGACTTGCTGAACTGCTGCTTACTTTGCATCTTCAACGTCTCTCTGCGGCTCTCCATCTGCTCGAGCAGCTGTGCCCTAGTTGCTAAACTGGTGGGCCAAAAAAGTAAACAACAGAAAAGAGAACTCAATCTTACTTTATTCATCAAAGTATAGTAATTTAAAAAGCTTCAATTATATGCAAGACCATTCCGGGTAAAGCAATACAAGTTGATCAGGCGTAATACATGAATGAAAACAGTCCAACATGTTGATCGTTTAATGTTTGATTCATTCGTTGCGGCGTAAATCTCCGCAAAATCACGGGTGAAAACGACACAATTAAATCAGTCATAGGAAAACACGACTCAGTCAAACCTTTTATACACTTACATTTCTTCGTATCGCTCAAACACCTCCATTTATTTTTAGAGAAGGTGCTCGCTCAAATTCATTTAAATTGGTGAAAGCAACATACGCTTCTTCTCTTGCAGAATATTTGTTGGTAAACCTGTTCAGAGTCGCAATACTGCCACCGAGTGACAAAATAAGACGCTGCAACGCTAGTCGGGAAGGACAGCTTTTTAAAATTGTGCTTCTCAAAGCCTGGGTTGTTGCGCTCGCCTCCTTTTCACAATACAGAGCTCAAATGACTCATTCATTTGCTTTCATTCATCAATTCAATTCCAGCAGCAATTAATATTCTCAAGGAATATCTGCTTCTCACTTTCAGAAAATAAAATGAACTACTGCGCTTCAAGTGCATATTCAACAAATTTCTAGCAAAACCTGTAATAGCATCAATATACAGGTAATAAAAATCACAAAGACTTGTCGACAGCTGTCACCATCCTTAATTCCACATGAAACATTTTTGCTTACTGTTACTCTTGCACCACTAATAAAACATTTCCAAGAATGCACTTCAATAACTTACTGTTGCCGTGGTGAGTGAGTGTGAGGTACAATGTTGTAAAGCTAACGTATATGCTACACATGTGAAATGTGTTTGTACTGAACATATGCAAAGGTTTATTGGAGGATGATATTGATCTTCTTGGTTAAAAAAGTCTGTATCATAATCGCATTTTAGATTGAAGAACAGCCATACGCAGGGTGGAAACGGCGGTGCAGAGCGAACATTGTGAATAGGATGTAATATTTTGTGTGTTCCAGAAACCCACAATAAATTCCAAACAAAATTAAATGTGTAGCGACAGATTGATCAAGATTAGTCTTCTGCACCACTCTTCAGGAACACATTTTTCTATGTCAGTGACAAGGTCTCCAGCAGTCACGGCGACAAGCGCTGCTTCGATGGATGCCAGACGGACGCTACAGAGTCTGATCTAGACAATCTTTACAATGGCGAATCCAACAGCACCAACATCACCGTGGACCTCTCACACCCACTCGTGGTTCCAGCCCCAGCGCTCTGTTTTGGAGTGGACCGTCAGACAGTATGTCTGAACCCTCCGCTTGCCACCAGCGCCTGAACTGGCTCTCCGGAGGGCCTCCGTTTTGTGCGTCCTTTCATTTACCGTATTTCATTCATTTACAAAAGAAGAAACAGCAATATAATATAAATACAGATGTTCTCCAATCTAGAATGGAATGGAGCAGAAAGAAGTCATTTTTTATCTGCACAGGAAAAAAATTCATTGCAGTTGAGAGGTGCAGGGTTTTATTCCGGCCCCGGATTCCCTGTGCCTGTTTCCTCCCACATTCCCAAAACATATGTACATGGCGGGTTAATGGAACCCTCTACAAATGAGACTTGGGAGAACCCTATTTGACATTTAGTTTAGGACAATATTAGAAAAACTATTTTCTCACAGACTTGATAGCTTTATACAAAAGCATGCGCGGTTAAGTAAGAATCAATTTGGCTTCAGGGAAAAACGGACCACCTCAATGGCAGTTATGGAGTTTGTGGAAGCAATACCCACTAATATAGACAACAAAGAATTTACTGTTGGGGGTTTCCTAGATCTAAAAAAAAGCTTTTGACACAATAGTTCACAGTATATTATTGAAAAAAATAGAAAGATATGGCATTAGAGGTGTAGCTTATAAATGGATAAAAAGTTATTTAGAAAACAGCTCAAACGTACGTGCAGCTCAAAAATAAAAAAAACAAATCAACTGAAAATCACTCGTGGAGTTCCTCTACAAAACCAAGGAAGTGCTAAATAAGAGATCTTTGTACACATTATACTCTTACTTATTATTACCATATATGACCTACTGTGTGGAAATATGGGGAAATGTCTGCAAAACAAACACACTCTCTATTCTAAAACTACAAAAAAAAAGCAATTCAAATTATTAATAGATTAAAATATAAATCTCTGAATAATCTCGCGCCACCTTACCTCTCTGAGCTCATCCGCCCCTACACACCTGCCCGGCGCCTCAGGTCTGTGGACCAGTCTTTGTTAGAAGTACCAAGAACTAAACTGAGGCTCAGAGGGGATCGAGCCTTTTCTGTTGCTGGTCCCTCTCTCTGGAACGACCTCCCACTGAACATTCGGCAAGCCTCCTCGCGGCCCATCTTTAAAGCACTCCTCAAAACTCACTTGTATTTTTTGGCGTTCGACTCAGCATGACTTAGATTTGTTCTTGATTTTACTGCTTGGTGCTTTCTACCGCCTTTATTACCGATTCGTCTTACTGTTTATTGTGTATGTTGAATCGCTCCATGTACAGCACTTTGTATGCAGCGATGGCTGTTTGAAAGTGCTCTATAAATACTGTTGACTTGACTTGACTTATTCAAAAAACTGAAAACAAGAACAAACATCAAGTAAAGAAGTGTATCTATCAAAGGTGTAAATCTGTGGAATAATTTTGAAACGGACCCAAAAATGAGTAAATCGCTTGCTCAGTTAAAAAAAAAAAAATTTAATGGTACAAACAACCTACATCAGACATGTCCAAAGTCCGGCCCGTGGGCCAAATCCGGCCCGCGGTCGAATTTCATCCGGCCCTCGGCCCCTGTCATAAAATCAGTGCCGTCTGGCCCGCAGGTTGGGCGCAATGGAACACGTGTTGCATTGACTGAGGTCTCGTAGACTGGTGAGTGATGTTTCATAGAGTACTGCTTCCCTCTAGTGGCTAAATGAGTAATAGCATTCACTAAATGAGTAATAGCATTTAGACACTAGAGGGCATCACTCACGAGTTAACAAGACATCACTCCGTGTTTATATTGACTGATATGTCATATTTCAAATGATCCTTGCAGTTGTGGATATGTGTATTGCTTGTTCATTTCCCTGTTCGAGTCAAAGGTTTTGTGACTATTGAAAAGTCATGGTGATACATTTTATGTTTCAAATCAATCAATTTGCACTCAGGAGACTTCTGTTTAAGAAAAAGTCAAGTGAATAAGCAGTTGCATGTGATATACCTGTTTCAAAACCAAAAGAAATTCTTAAGATTGTTGAAATTAAAATAAAAATGGAAATGTGAAACAGACTGGCTTACTAAAATTTGTTGAACAATATTGTTGTTCAATGTAAAGAATGTCAGCCAAGGTCGGCCCCCCGACATTTTACCACATAAAATCTGGCCCCCTTGGCAAAAAGTTTGGACACCCCTGACCTACATCAATCAGAGTTAAAATGATAAATTGTAAACATTAAATACAATGGTACATTAGAACTAAGTTGACAAATAGAGAAAGGTACTGAAATATACATTATGAATACAAGAGAAAATTGACACAAGAGTGCCAGGGTGTGGATTCTTTTCTGACAGTTTTTTACTTCTTCCTACTCCCTTGAACATAATAACTGTGTTGAATGAAGACTGATTTCTTTATTTTTTACTCTTGTATTTACCTTCTTTTCTGTCAAATTATGACTGTATATGTTTTATGTTCAATAAACAAACCAAACAGTGGTTCTTAACCTGGGTTCGAGCCAAACCCAGGGGTTAGGTAAATCGGTCTCAGGGGTTCGACGGAGCTTCTGCCATGGAGGTTAAGACACACCCGATTCAACATGTCAATTACTGTAGTTATAACACGCCCGCTTGGCCATCACTGGCTGCAGATGATCACATTACAAGAATCAGTACTGCAGGAAATTTAGTTCGCTCAGTAGTCAACGTGTGACTGTCATGATATTACGCTGTGTGATTATTTTTTTAGAATGTTTGAATACACGCTGCGGCCCGGTAGTCTAGTGGTTAGCACGTCGGCTTCACAGTGCAGAGGTACCGGGTTCGATTCCAGCTCCGGCCTCCCTGTGTGGAGTTTGCATGTTCTCCCCGGGCCTGCGTGGGGTTTCTCCGGGTGCTCCGGTTTCCTCCCACATTCCAAAAACATGCATGGCAGGCTGATTGGACGCCCTAAATTGTCCCTAGGTGTGAGTGTGAGCGTGGATGGTTGTTCGTCTCTGTGTGCCCTGCGATTGGCTGGCAACTGATTCAGGGTGTTCCCCGCCTACTGCCCGAAGACGGCTGGGATAGGCCCCCCGCGACCCTAGTGAGGATCAAGCGGTTCGGAAAATGGATGGATGAATACACGCTAAAAATGTCGAGCAAAAAAACAAAACAAACCAAAGTGATCTGACGAATATATACCACATGGATTTACATGCATCACGGAATGTGATGGAACTCGACATCCTATCTGCATGATTTGTCATGCCAATTGAGCAACTCTGTTCTCACACCAGCAAAACTGAAAGAACACTTCTTGAATTGTTATTTTTCAGTAATGAATGTGCGTATAAACTGGTTGGGTTCGGTGCCTCTAATAAGGTAAAGAGCCACTGATCTCGAAGGAATGAGGCAGTGCATTGTAATAGTAATTTTTGGTTTAGCCACAAAAGAGAACCACAGTCGACATTCAGAAAAGAATAAAAATGTATGTATATATATATATATATATATATTTATATATATATATATAAAAATGTATATATATATATATATATATATATATATATACCTGTATATACCGAATATAAATATATATATATATACAGTATATATATATATATATATATATATATATATATATATATATATATATATATATATATATATTAGAGCTGTCAAACGATATAAAATATTTAATCTAATTAAAAATGCAACTGTCATAATTAACTCAAATGAACTAAAAAATTAATCGTGATTACTCACACATTTTTTTTATCATTTCTGAATTTCCTTTTACATTTTTTGTCCTATTTTTCCCCATTTTAATGCTCTCATCAACTTGGAATCGTGAATCCGTTTTCTATGTGCCAAATGCAAATATTTACTGAAATAACAATTTCAATTTTCAATATTACATCAACATTTTTCACTTGGAGCAGTTGTTCACACATAATCTCTCACACAATATTACTGTCCATCAACAACAGTGAAACAAATATTTTGTCACACAGCTGCTTTAACATATTTTTTAATGATATCAAAACAGAGCAATATAACATTATAAAGTGCTCATCTAAGGTAAACTAGTACTCAACCTATAGTGGATTTAAACCATGGTTGCATACTTCATTTTTCTCAAGTTTGCTGTGAACACAGCAGTCTGTTCCTGTATGTTTGTTGGATAATAACGAGACCCCGGACACCAGTGTTCGTTATGTGCCGCTGTATTCAAAACTGCCGGCCGTACAAACAAGCGCAAGCACTTCCCCCGTGCTGCTGGGGCAAACCATTCTGAAAGAGGGGGTTTCACTCCCCCTAACACAGTCAGGCTATGTTGATTATGTTGGTCCTTCTTGCGCGGAAGTCTGTCTACGGTTTTTGTATCTACCTCATTTTGGATGACTACACTGGAGAGGTTTAATTTTCGCTAGGTCGCCACAACAGCAGCGCACTGTCACTGTCAGACGAACACAGAGAAGCTCCACCCGCTTTATTTATATGGACACGGAATGCTGTAACCTTCCACACAAAATCGTTCCAAACACGTAACAATCGCATCAGTGGCATACATCGTATACCTGTATGATACACAGAGAGAGAAGAACAGGTAACTTTGGTCTTGTCAGTGGAGCAATCTGGCAACTTTTTAAAAGTAAACTTTCCATTCATAAACTCTTTAAGTATACGTTTTTCGGTGTCTCGCGCTGCCATGGCTGGCAAAACAGACATCTGCGATTGTCATGATAACCCCAACCCCTGATGTAATTGGTGCCAGAGTTTGGCCCAACAAGTAGTCAGGGCCATCTTAAGCACCAGTTTCAAGCACCAGAGCTAGAGCTAGAGCCAATTTCGGTGTTGGAAAAAGAAAGAACTGGTGCTAATCTGGGCACTCGCCCGGCACGAGCACAAGCACGGTGGAAAAGCACCATGAGACTATTGGATTGAAAAATACAATCAATGTCAAGGACATACCAGATAAGGTTCCCAATGCATTCTTAAATTTGAACAACTTGGCTTTTTTCTCTTTAAATTAGTTTAACAGAGAGAAAATAAATGAAAGTATTACATTGCGATTGGATGGCGACCAGTTCAGGGTGTACCCCGCCTCCTGCCCGATGACAGCTGGGATGGGCTCCAGCACATCTCACGACCCTTGCGAGGATAAGCGGATCAGAAAATTGGATGGATGGATGGACACATTACAAGTTCAAATGTAAATGTTGAGGAGTTTTTTGTATTCAATCATTTTTGTCACACTACCTAGAGCGAATAAAGGCAAATTATTGGAGTTGATAAAAACAGGCATGTTTTTTATATGTGTATGCATAATTTTTGGTCACAAATTAAGAATTTTTCAAAAAGTTTATGCCCCATTTGGAAGCCGAATGCGCCATCTCTTTCCAGACAGCCAAGCCAAAAGAGTCAGTTCCAAAAAAAGAGACGAAATTCCCATCACTAGATTATGTTGGAGTGATGAAGTGGTCATGTAACTGGGTCATAATTCAGAAATTGTATCCTGTATGTATCAATGTTGGCAGATGGTTTGGATGGAATACCAAAGTGCTACCCATTGATGCTGTTTGGGTCGATACATTCCAGTTCTTTTCTTTTCTTTTATTTTCTCCAATCAATGTCAGTTCTACGCATACTTCGTGAGATAGCATTCCATCTCGGGGCCTCTTTTTGCTTTTTATAAAGTGCAACTACAACATGCGCCGCAGAAATAGGCGGAGAACAAATGTTACAAATTAATCAGAAAGCAGCGCAGCCCTCCAATGGAAAACGGAATTGTTCGTTCAAATAAGCCAATAGTAGCAGTGAGTGGCCGCGCTTCTCCTTTCAATATCCAGTATGGGTGGGCGGTTTTTCGTATGACCCACCCATCTTGAATTTATGGTTTGGTTGCACACAGTATGCAATTTCACTTTGTTTTATTCAACGTTTTGAGTACGTGAAGGTAAATTTTATACATTTACGTTGGTAGGGATAGTGGTACTATACTTCTGATTTCAAGCACTTACTCGGACGTGGGTTGGTCTGCTTTTTTCGCTTGCCTTGGTATTTCAGCAGAGCGGACTCTTCAGTCGATTTTTGTTTCTCCTGCTTTTTCTTCTCCCTCTGGAAATCATCATTTAAACCTTTACGGTGTTCCTCCATAATGTCAAGACCAGTAAGGTAGGTCTGTCCCCAAACGGCGTTAGGCAGACTGCGTTGGTCGCTATCGCACTGTAGTTGCACGCCTCCGCCATATTGTCTTTAAGGAGGCTACTGTGTATGCTTTTCATGAAAAAATGTAGACATGAACGTGTGCTTGGCTTCTCGCGTGCGCACGCTAAGTCGAGCAAGGTTCCCAGTAGCATTGGGGCGCGTCGATTTTTAGTTTGGTTTGGTATTGGTTCAGTTTGCATCGTTGAATACTATGTAGGCCTGCACGAAAGACGCAAACATTTGTCTACACACGTTTGTTCACAAGGCCTGATCATTGCTACATTGTCGATGCTTCCAAGGACCCATGGAGGCTCAGAGTTGCCCTATTTTTCAAATGGACATTAAACTGCGTGGTTAGCCAGCATTTCACTATTAGGGCACATTATCTTACCAGCTGTGTGGATACATGAATGGATTGAGAATGATTTTTAGACTGACATAAATGTCGTGTAAACTAGATAACCCGATGGCGTGAAGTGGGCTTTATTTTCATTGAATGGACAAATGTATTTTTGCTGGCGGGGCCTTGGTTGAAATTGTCTCCTCCTACCATGGCGCCTTGTGTAATTGTAATTAATACCGTTTTTTAAAGTGCTTTTTGCCATAAATTATACGTGTGTAATTTACCTTTCTCGTACATGATATGCAGGAATAATGTGAATCACTGCCACTAAAGAAGTGGATTGAAATATAGCCTTGGACTGTTTTTTTTTCTGCCCGTACCAATGTATTTGGAAGTGGAATACAGAACCTCTGACGATTTTTTAAAATACAAAATATAGTTTTTATGGAGAATTGCCTTATAAATTCATATTTTTGTGATTGTCTTTCTAATTTTCACTGTTCAAAACATGGGTCTGTATCATGTAAATGTGTATATAATTGATGTATTGCATTGATTTTTGTTTGTGGCACCCAAGTAATCTAATTCAGGCATGTCTCATTATTTCTGGAAACGCAAAAAGTACATTTTCTTATTAAATGTAGACTTAGGTGTCAAATAATTTAGTATTGTGGCCATCCAGTCGATAGTGTGTCGACCACACAGTGCAGAGGAACCGGGTTCAATTCCAGCTCCGGCCAACGTGGGTTTTCTCCGGGTACTGCGGTTTCCTCCCACATTCCAAAAACATACATGGCAGGCTGATTGAACTCTCTAAATCAGGCATGTCCAGCTCTGCAGCAGCATTAGAACGATCCTGATTATTTGAATCAGGTGTGTTGCTTCGGGGAGAGCTGGAAAACAGACAGGACAGCGGTCCTAAAGGACAGGGTTCAATTTCAGCTTAGAGTCTAAACCTGGGGTGGGCAAACTACGGCCCGCGGGCTGGATCCGGCCCGTTGGTCTTTTTAATCCGGCCCGCCGAAAATTGGTGCACAATTAAGGTTTGATTGCTTTCATTTCGTTTGGACTAGTAATGACAGGTATTTCAACACCAGGTGGCGCAGTTACTTCAAGTTGCAGAGCACAGGGAGGGAGGGGAAGACGAAGAAAGAGGAAGAGAGTAATGACCATGGAAGGGAAAGTGATATGTATCTGATTAAACGAAGCAGTTAACAAAGTACGAAACATTCAGGAGACGCCTGGAGTCGGAAAGACTCAAATCTAAGAGACTTTGAAAAACAAGGAAACGATTCTTACTCAGTCCGATTCTGGCAATTTCCATGCTCAGAGTGAATTGCTTGTGGCTTGACTAAATGAACATTTCCTAGAATGGTTTGATTGTTATGATGTTAAAAACTTTCCGCAAACTGGACCGCTAATAAGAGTCGGAGAGCAGTCAAATGTGTAGAGCGTGAACAACAGGGGGCTCGGTACACATCCTTGAGGAGAACCGGTGCTGAGTGTGATGGTGGAGGAGAATGTTACATTATTACTGGCATACAAAGACATTGTGCTATCTTCTTTCATTTCTATTTCTAACTTTTGGCCCGGCCCTCCACAATATTTTCTGCTTCTCATTTGGCTCCCCGGGAAAATATAGGGCCGTTCACACGGCACACATTTGCCCCGGCGCAGCACCGATATATTTGGTTGCAATATATTTTGCAACGCAGCAAATTTTGTGGAGCGTTCACACGTACAAAGCCGCTGAGTGGGGCACCCCCGACACAGTGTCGGGGCTGCCCCACTTGCGTTCACATGGCAGTTTCTGCAGCGGAGCAAAATGACAGAAAACAAAAGAGCTGACATGTTGGTTCTTTTTAAAACGTACTCTATATACACAACTCAAGCAACTACTGGACCGGCACGTCCTTCTCCTTCTCGGTTTCCTCGAGAAGGAGAAGAGTCACTGCCCAAGAAAACGTAAATGAATGATGACTTCAATGTGACTCAGAAAAGCAAACACTAATGCGCCAAACAGAAAATCAAGAGAGGAAATCACAAAATAAATTCTATGGGGGGCGGGGGGTTGTGAACAAACGACAAAGGAACAAACTATACAAACAACTCAGACAGTCCAGTCTCCTACAAAAGGAAAGATGTTACTAGCCAAGTCTTGTGTCGTTGTGAATCAACACATTACGGAAGTCCGACAAAGCACGAAAGCAACGCATTCTCGCCATACGTACTCTTCACAAGCATTTGCTCTGGAGCAAATTTAACCCAGTTGCGTTCACACGTGCAAATTTACACCGGTGCTGCTTCGCAAACGAGCATTTGCTCCGGAGCAAATATTTGACCCACCTCCCTTGGTCCAGTATAAGCTCTTTTCCGTGGCTACGCCGGAGCTAATTTGGACGTGTGGAACGCTCTAGTGGGGCAGCCCCGGCGCAGCACCGGACCAAATCTTGCCTTGTGAACAGCCCTTAATTGCCCACCCCTGGTCTAAACTGTCCCTAGGTGTGAGTGTGAGCGGGGACTGTTGTTCGTGTCTGTGTGCCCTGCGATTGGCTGACAACCGCTTTAGGGTGTCCCCCGCTTACTGCCCGAAGATGGCTGAGATAGGCACCCCCAAGCGAGCCTTGAGGATAAGCAGAACCAAAAATGGATGGCTAATTTAGTGTAGTCTTGTAAAATTGTGTAGGCAGTCAAGCAATGCCAGCATAATATACAAATGTATTTGTTTGACATATGATGTAAACTTTAATTCCCCTGAGATGAGAGGCTTCTAAGTTTGACATTGACAACCAGTTAATGAGGTTTACTGCGTAAAATTGTCATTATTATCGTCAACATTTCTTTAATGATGAGCAATTTTACATTATTCCATACTAATACTGTCTTGATAATAAAAGACGAATGAGTCCATTGATTGGCTGCAAAGTAGGATGAAGTGATGAAGTCCTCATTCGACAAATCACTCACCGTGCATAGTCGGCAAAAGAAGAGGAAGTGAGTATCCTTCATTCTGCAAATCAGAAGCCAGGATTCGTTCCTGGTGACTATGTGGGACCAGGCAGTGGTAGACAGCTATAAATTTAGGAAATGGAGTCACGGACGAGTGTCTCATTTCAGCGAGTGTTTAATAGCAAGACCTCAGTCGACGCCCCTACCCTGGACATGATTCGAAGTTGCCAAGACTGTTGTTGGTCAGAATAACATTGTAAGATGTGCCAAAACGGTGGCAATGAAAAACAATATACCAACAAATCTGTTCCCCCACAAATCACGAGCACACTAAAAACCTGCACGACACACTGAAAACTTACATAGTTGAGCAAACGCACGCACGCACACACACAAACACACTGTGCCATTGACAAAGCAAGAAAATGTCATCAAAAAGACATCACTAACTTGTGTTTCCTTTGTAAAACTCAGCAGGATGTTCTGTATTTACATTCAGTTAACATAGTCATAGTCCCTATCATAAGTACATTTGCGGCTGTATCACGTGTAGTATGTGTCAGGTGATTTTGGAAAAGATTATGGCTGAATTTGTTGTCACTACAAACGTATATGTAATAATGGCACACAACAAGTATCTCTCTTATCGCATGTGTGAAGGATTGTCCAGATGTTTTTTTTTTCCCCCTCCCTCATTCTGACTGTTGAATTAGTTGACAGTGGAAGACCAGGACAGTCAAACCTCGGTTTTCAAACGTCTCTTCTCGACCAAATCGTTTTTCGACCAAAAATGTTGAATTTTTTACGCCTCGGATTCTGAATGAAAATCAGTTCTCGACCAAACTGAGCGTACTAGAATGCGCCACTCGACTCCTTTCGGCTTCCTTACACGAGGAAGTGACGCTTCATCAGGTAGACAAAGAAGTGACGCTTCCGTTGTGAGCAGACGTGTTCAATAAAGATTAAAAAAAAAGAGAGAGCGTCCATTGCGAGCAGACATGTTCAATGATTTAAAAAAAAAAAAGAGCATCCATTGTGCGTCCAATGTGAGCAGACGTGTTCAATTAAGATTATTTTTTAAAAAAAAGCAGATGTGTTTGTTGAGATCTATGCAAATTGGACTGTTATTACTGCACGGCACCGAAGAAAGCAAGTGGAAGTGAAGCTGGTGAAAATAAGAGGAAAAAGAAAGCAAGTGGAAGTAGTACAACTGGTGAAAAAGGAGGAAAATAGTGCGCAAAATGATTGTATTTAAGAAAGATTTGATAGTGAGAGAGAGAGAGGTTACTTCAACAACTCACTATAAAGGATTGTTTATTTCGGTATAAAAGTGTCCTCTAAACAAATCAACAAATGAGATGGTGTTTGTGTGGAAGAGATGACGCTTCGGTCACGTACTCGAAAACGGCGCCCGTCAAACGAACGTCAGCCTATGCAAACATGGCGTGCTACACGCGGTCCGCATAGCTCACTCCGAGTTTCGAGTTCATCTGATGAAGATGAACATGCTCCACGTCAGGGGCCATCGCTTGGCAGAGCATTTTGTGCCTCCCGTGGAGCACATCGCCCACAAATCGTCTCCCCGGCGACTTCCAGCGATGACGGCAAAGAGGCTGCATTGCTTCGCATGGCCGACGCCGGGCACACGTCAGCGATTTGCTGGAATCGTCTCGTAATGACGACGGCGAAGACGATGAATTGGAGAGTGATTTTTATCCCGATCTGTCGGACGGATACGTGCCTTCGGACATAACGGAAAGCAGCTGAGAGTTCTCGCCAGAGCCGCTGGAACGAGGAGGTAACTGTTGACTAGCTTACAAGTCCCCATTCAAAACTTCATCTTCTTATGCCTAATCAGTCACTTTTATTTACCACTACATTCCCCTCTATACTATAAAGTTGCCAGTAACACTAATCATTTATGTACGGTTGCTGCGTCTCGTAGATGTGGATGAAAATATGCGCCGTAAATGTGCTGACTTGCATGTCCCCATAGGTTTTAAAAAAACAGGACACATTTGGTCCGCTCAGCTCTGCTAAAACCACAGCCTGGATGCTGAGCAACGTGGAATGAATGGTGTAAATAGCAGTGTGCGAGCATGTATATGTGTGTGAGAGATGTTGAAATGTAAGTGGAAAGTAACAATAAAAAAAATAGAAAATTAAAAGTGTGGTAATTGTACATACATACTTCTATAAATTACAGATTGTCCAACCAGAAGCCAAAAGATGACGACTCCTTGCTTTGGTGGTCGAAAGAAAGGTAAATACAATTATTGTACCTCACTCTGCAGCAAGATATATTTGCAACTTTTTATGTTTCTATAATGTATAGGTCGTGCATCTGGACGCGGTGACAAACTGGATGGAAGCCAAAAACCATCCTCTCCACAGCTGCACTTTCGTTCATTGTTCAATTTGCACTTTTGTTCATAGTTCAATAGTTGTGTTGTGTGCAAATAAATTTTGCTACAAAAACATTATTTGTAATGTTCTTTTGTAGGAAGAACACATTGAGGCATTTGAGCTGTCACAAAAGCAAAAAATAGTGTAAAACTTGAAATGATGCTTGAAATGCATGCTTTTACAAAAAGCTCATTTTCTCTGGATTTCTGCAGAAAATCAGCCTTTTCCATAAAACTTAGCAGTTTTCTAATGCTGATTGCCAACAAACTGAGAAAGATAGAAACAGAACTTTCTGCTGAAAGAAGAGAGCGATGGCATTAATGTTTTAAAACGATCTCAACAAATACAGGTATGTCTTTGTTTGTCTCTGTGCCTTCTTCCGTTGACTCGAGAGGGGTTCAAGGCCGCCTCCGAAAAACGTAAACTAACGATTACTTCAATGAAACTACAAAAATTGAAAATAATACATAAAAACTGAAAAGCAAGTGAGGATATCACAAAATAAATTCTATAGCCCCCCTCCTACAGAATTTATATTTTAATTTAGTCATTTGTGAATACACATCAATGAATAAATAACTACGACTGACATCTTGTTGTGTTATTTTGACTTAAAGATGGCGCCGCAAGAGTGGCTGCCTTTCCAGCAGCTCCTATTTATTTTGTTCTTCTACTTCTTCCTCCCATAACTTTGCTGCTGTGAAGTGGGAATTTCTCCATTGTGAGACTATTAAAGGTTTTTTTTAATCTTATCTGATCGTACTGTTGGAGCTACGATAAAGGAAATGCGTTTTTCGGAGGCGATCATGAATGCCTCTCGAGTTGACCGGAAGATAAGAAGGCACGGAGACAGACAGACAGTGGTTTTATTATTTTTTTTTTTAAACGCAGTCTTTATTAATGGTTTTCAGTCTCGGCAAATACAGGTACTCTACGTTCTGTGCCTTCTTCCGTTCCACTTGAGAGGCGTTCATGGCCTCCTCTGAAAAACGTAAATTAATTCTTACTTCAATGAAACCACGAAGAAAATCAAGCGAGGAAATCACAAAATAAATTCTGTAGTGGGGATATAGAATTTTTGTGATTTCCTCGCTTCATTTTCTGTTTTGATGCATTATTTTCAGTACGTAATGGTTAATTTACATTTTTCAGAGGCGATCATGAACACCTCGAGTTGAACAGACACCTCTTGAGTTGAATGGAAGGAGCGTAGCACCATCTTGTAGAGGCATTGTAGATTGCGCATTTTAATGCGAAGCGTCTAATGTATGAAAAAAAATTACAATATAGCCATTCATTGAAGGTGCGCCTCATAATCCAGTGCGTCTTTTAGTGCGGAAAATACGGTACATTATTTCTTTTTAAAAAAATCTCTAAAAATGAAACGAAATAAAACAGAAATAAATGTTTACCACGTGTGGATTGGGTGATTTGGATGTTTTGGACTGCAGTATGCACAGCTCATTAGTTCCTTCCGGTGCTATATTATGAAACACATCACAAAGATGATTGCTAAAATTTTATCTTGTCATTTTTTCTATTACCATGCCATCATCAATTAACTGCTAAAAGCTGCTTGATATGAATAGGTTAAGTACAGCTTGATTTGATGGGCTGAAAGCGTTCACATTTCAATCTTATGCCCACCACCTTTGAACAACTATACAGGAAAGTGAATCATAAGTTATAGTCACCGTATATAACAGACCTACAGTGTCAATTAAAATAAATAATGAGGTGGGTGACTCCAAATAATAATAATACATTGTATTTATAAGCGCCTTTCAAGAAACCCAAAGACACTTTACAATAACAAAAAACACAAAACCATACGGGCTGAGCAGCGGCTGCCAAAACGCGCCAGCGTTCCACTCATCCTGGAAAGCATCCGGGTTGAGTGGCATGCAAATGACAAACACTACTGTGTTGGAAAAGAATAAACTATAAACAAACCTGTAATTTACTATTTTCTCTGGCAAAAAATATGCCCTCAAGGCCTGCAGGGTACGCTTGCCTTACGATACAGTACAGTAAATATTCTGTAGTACGGACTCGTGTTTGTGCTGTCCAATTTTCCTGATAACAGAAATTCCTCATTTGGTAAATTAGCATGGTATCTGTCCTTTATGAACCTGCAAGTACAGTATGTTGACAAAATGCTCGTGTAACAACACAATCAATAAAATACAAAAATATACTGTCCAAAAACTGTTTATATAACAAAAACTGCAACACAGGTGTATCCAAAAAACATCACAACAGTAAAATACGTACAGTATTTTAATGTTAATTTTTATTCTGTCTTGGGAAAAATTTGTATTTTGGATTGTTTTGTTGGATGCATTCTTTGGTTTATGACAATGTTTGCCTGCGTGTCATACCGTTTTCTTGCTAGTTGCAAATAACTGTCCCGTTGATCACCGATGTCTGGTAATTCTTGTGCATACTGAAGGATTTGTGTTGCCATTTGCATTGCTTTCTTGCTGGATGGTGGCTTGTCATCAGGAGTTGAATCAATGCCTTGTTTTTTAAAGTTTCGTAGATTTGCGTCGTTCCGACTCAAAGTGTCTGCGGGATGTTTTTAACTTTGTGTCCAGCCTCGCTCAAATGGATGCATTTCACTCGCTCCGCTCCAGTTGTTACAGTTCTTCTACGTTTCGATGCCATGATCTACATGACGTAAGTGAATAAAGTTAAAATCTTTCGCAATTACAGTAAAACGCACGCCAAGAAAAGGTCACTTACACGCCTTCATTTAGAATCTGATGAATAAAAACAACAAAGCGAACACGTTTCTTCGGTCGTGTTGAGTGGGTGCTGCTTTTAAGCTAGTGCCGCGTTCTACAGGACGTAAGTGAATAAAGTTAAAATCATTCACAATTACAGTAAAACGCATGGCAATAAAAACCTACCTACACGTCGTCGTTTAGAATCTTATGATCGAAAAACGCGAAGTGAAAACTTGTCTCAGCATTGTCTTTTCCATTGCATCGGGTGGGCGTTGCGTGTATTTAAGCTTGCGCGGCATTATGCCTCCATCCGGGTTACGGGTAGTAGAATTTCCGCTTATGCAAGTTCCGGTAACACGTAATATCATAGTCAAAATGTTAATGCATAGTTTTTTATTACGGGTGAAGGATATTCCTTTTCATAGAATTCCACGAATAGGAATATTTACTCTATATGCATAGCAGTTTTTTTAAGCCTCATCAAAAGACAAAAGCAAAACGGAGAATCACAGAAATTTTTTTTGTAAGATTTTCCGATAATTAAACGTTTGAGATGTCCCAAAATGCTTTGATGGGCTGCTTATGTCCCCTGCAGCTGGTTCCAGTGAACGTGAGAGGGTTGAATTTAAAACTGTTATGTTAGAGAACATTTTCTGACGTGTTACGGGCATTATTTGGAAACAAGGTATGGAAATAATAATTTTGCACCACAAAACCTTTCTATTTAATTTCACAATTTACTCTAAATATCTGTGGCAGATATATGAAAAACAAAAGAATTTCTACCCAAGGCGAGCATGGCTTATTATCAAATACGCTCCATTGTCCAGAAAATAAGGTCATCTATTTTAGATATAAGGGCAGTTCACACGGCACACATTTGCTCCGGCGCTGCACCGATGTATTTTGTTGCGATATATTTTGCACCGCAGGAAATTGTGGAGTGTTCACATGTACAAAGCCGCTGAGCGTGACAGCATCGGCACAGCGTCGGTGCAGCCCCACTTGCGTTCACACGGCAGTTTCTGCATGGGAGCAAAACGACAGAAAACAAACAAGCTGTCGTGTTGGCTCTTTTTAAAACGTACTGTATATACACAACTCAAGCGACTACTGGACCGGCACGTCCTTCTCCTTCTCGGTCTCCGTGCCTTCTGCTCGAGAGTGACCGCCCAAGAAAACGTAAATCATCGATGACTTCAATGACACTCAGAAAAGCAAACACTAATGCGCCAAACAGAAAATCAAGAGAGGAAATCACAAAATAAATTCTATGGGGAGCGGGGGGTTGTGAACAAACAACAAAGGAACAAACTATACAAACAACTCAGACAGTCCAGTCTCCTACAAAAGGAAAGATGTTACTAGCCAAGTCTTGTGTCGTTATTAAACAAACACATTACGGAAGTCCGACAGAGCACAACAGCAACACATTCTCGCCATACGTACTCTTCACAAGCATTTGCTCTGGAGCAAATTTAACCCAGTTGCGTTCACACATGCAAATTTACATCAGTGCTGCTTCGCAAACGAGCATTTGCTCCGGCGCAAAATTTTAAACCACCTCCCTGAGGTGGATCAAATTTGGTCCGGTGTAAGCCTTTTTCCGGGGCTACGCCGGAGCTAATTTGCACGTGTGAACGCTCTACTGGGGCAGCCCCGCCGTAGCACCGGACCAAATCTTGCCCTGTGAACAGCCCTATATACACTAAAAACTGAACAATTGTATCTTCATTTAAAAAGGGAACTTAAAAGAGCCAGTCTTAAGCCTGAAACGCCAGGGCTGAAAAGGACTTCCACTCTGGCCCCGATATCGATACAATTCAGATCTTCAGAAGAATGAATGTTCTTTTTTTACATTAATACTGAGTGGCACACTGTAAAATGTGATAAATGTTGAAATATTCAGAATGTGGGAGTAAAAGTGTATTTAAAACAGGGGTGACAAAACTTTTTGGACCGAAGATCTACTTTTCGATCAACTAACCTCCTGGGACATACCCTTACCGGCCGGCGCACACACACTGCATGATGAGAAACAACCTGAAACTGAGGCAAGCGATGCACTTCTGCAGCCTGTTAACTATCGTAGCTCACACGTACCGTTTTAAAGTGCTTCCCTGGGCTCTCCTAGATTCCTATTCTTTGCCCATGCCCTCGGTGTTGTACACGAAGCAAACTGAATGAAAATAATGACAATAGAAGATGGAGCGCAACAGCTCTGATCACACGCTGTAATTGCAGACTGCTGAGCGCTAACAACTTCTGGTGATGTAATCACGCGCCACCGTAAATTCAAGATTTACCTGCTTTATTTATTTTTTGGGGGCGGCCGGGGATGAGACTGATAGGATGATTAGAGTGCAGCCTACATTAACACGAAAATATATATTACTAACATGTACAAAGACACACAAATGTTTGTTTGCTTTTTTTCTCCTCGACACTCCTCGGATCTACTTGGGACCAGTCTTAAATCGACCGGTAGATCAGGATCGACGTAATGGGCACCCCTGATTTAAAAATTACATTTGTTGTTTCTGGTGCCATTCTTTAAATGGGTGAATGGACGGCATTAACTTTGTGCACTTTGTAGGATTTTGAAGTAGAGCGAAGTTGACGTGCATTAGTTCATGATGGCACTGACACGTCAAACGACATCTATTTGTGTGTGTGTGTGTCTCGAACTGGAGCTACAATAATGATAACACTTTTATTTATAAGCCCCTATCAAAACACTCAAGGGCACTTTAAAATCGAGAACAGTGATCAGTGCGGTAATACTGTCCTACAGGGTGTGTAACAATGCAAAGAGCCACTATAGATTTGAGATACTGTTGTTGAATTTTAAGTTGTTTGAATATCTACTGAATGTGGCGCGCAACGTTCGATCGCGCCCTTCTGAGGGGAGTACCTGGAAGAGGCAGTGGGGAAGGTGTGGGGCCTACAGTCGGATTTTCCGTGCCCTTGTCTGGCTCTTGCGGGGTGTAAGTCGTCAAGATTCCGTTCCTGCCTGTAGTTGGTTGATGGCTATCTCACAAGGCTGTGTTGGGGCACGGTGCTTTTGGCATAAATTACAGTGCATGCCTTCCTCAGTATGCCTGAACCAGCTAAATTGACTTAGCCACTGATTGTCAAAGCCACTGTCTCGTTTGTTTTTTTTAGAGGATATGCAAAGACGAATAAGAGTAGATGTTTTAAATACTTACACGTTTGCTTTGCATTGCTTCCAATTGTAAACGGATTTATGTACCCTCGCCTCACCGATTCATCCTGTCCTGACTTCTGACCCTCCTTATCACCAGGGTTTCATGCCACATTTCCAGCATGTTGTCACCATCATGATTTATTACCTTTTAACTACACGTTATGTTAATTTCTCTTCTCTGTCTTACCTGGGCGCTTGACTTTCCTCCTTACGGGGTTGCCTTTCCAAAAAGTGGCTGATTTTCCCTGCCATATCTGCAATGCTAAAAATCAAACGTTACTTTGACACAAAGTAAACTTATTTTTAATAAACATGACATGCTTGAATGCAAAAAAAAAAAAAAACGGCAGACTAGCTGGAAAAACAAACCACGATTCAATCCGTTTCTTCTTCTGTGTTGTCTCGGGTGTTTCTGCTGCACTGCTCTTGATATAGCGCCTCCATCGTGGTGCAACACTGCAACTGCAGAGGGACATCCATTGCTTAATCAGCACAGCTGGAGCTTTACAATGCCAAATTGTCTGAGGGAAATAAGCAGGGTCCATAAAAAGATGTTGCTTGGATGGCAGCATATGAATCTCGAAACCTGTATGGGTATGTGGCTTTTCAGTAGTGATGGGTCCATGAGGCCTCATGAGGCGTGTCGACACACTGACACACTGTGTTGATACTGTGCTGATACTGTGTCACTGACCACTGCCACCTGCTGGACCTACAAGATCCCTGCAGCCAACCCACTTAACAGACTGAACTGACTGATAAATTGTTTTGTATATTGAACATATAAAATATACAATTCGGTAATAAATTGGCAAAAGGTGAAGGTAAGATATAAAAAAAGGAAAAGAAAATAGTCATCATCACAAATATGTGTTCAAAGGAGTAGAAAGAAGCAAAAAACCTACCCCGAGTCCTACCCCTTCTTATATATGAATTGATAATTTTTCTAAATAGGAAAGAAAGTCTAAATATCAACAAATGCTTTTACCCTTATGTATGCTGTACTAATACATTTTTACATTAGGTTTGTATATACAGTACATACTCTTTAGAGCACATGTATATGTCGATTTTCTCATATTCATAATGGATGCTACATTTCATTAATATATTAAATAATCTCATCAATGTATTTCTGATGTATTGCTATATTTCATGAGTGTATCGAATTTATCAGCTTAATTCTGATTTGTGTAGTTGTCTTGTACTACTCTCGAATTCATTTTTAATCTCAGCAAGAGTTCCTCATTTTACTGGTCCGTTTCAGAATCATTCCACAGATTTACACCTATTACAGATACACTCCTTTGTGTGATGTTCGTTCGTGTTTTGGATTTTTTTGTATAGATTAGTACCCCCTAAATTATGACAACTTTCTCAAATTTTAAAAAGCTTCTGGATCTTTCGGGAAAGGTTATTATTGTGTGCTTTGTACAATTGGGCGATTTTGAAGTCAATCAGGTCATGAGATTTCATTGTTTAATTTGATAAACAGTGGATTTGTGGGTTCCGTCCATTTGGAACCAGTGATTGTTCCGATTGCTTTGTATTGTAGTTTTAAAACAGTGTTTTACTGGCATTTCCCCATATTCCCACACAATAGGTCAAATATGGAAGTAATAAAAGTATAAGGTGTACAAGGATCTCTTATTCAGCACATCCTTAGTTTTTGGGAGGATCCCTATGGTTTGGGATATTTTTCTTTTATTATCTATTATGTAGCTGCCAGCACGGTTTTGCATCTACAACTGTTCCAAAACATTTCCATAAGGTCATTCATCGATTTGATGATGAAGTGTACAATATCATTCACATCCATGCATTCATTTTGCAACATTCAATGTGTTCAAATAATGTGAAGATCATTTGAATGAGGATGCTTGTGGGCTTTTATTTCACAAATTTTTATTGAGAAAAATAAGATGCTCCAATGTTTTAAACTTCAGCCTGTTGCGTCTTTTACAAGCGATTTCTCCTGCTGTGGAGAACACACGCTATGAGGCTGGCGTACAAAGGAACTCCTTTGCGACGTGGGAGAGGTTTGGGAAAGAAGTGTGTTGGTCCTTCCAGTACAGCTGCTTCCTGGAACCTTGATTGTCAAACATGGAGGGGAGAGTCAACCAATAATAATTACTTATTGCCAATTAAATCATCAACATAGCAACCGTGAAAAGATGAGTGAACGTTTGTATACCTGGCGTAATACTGGGTGTATCGCGAACTTCATTCTCATGCTTGGCCCGATAATGCCTCAGCATGGTGGAGGTGCTTCTGTTGGTGTATGACAATTCGACTTGGCAAATTCGACATTTCACCTGTAATGAAATGTGAATAAGAAGTAACTAAGAGTTACCTTGAAATGTATTCGGATTAGAATGGTACAACACGTCAATAATCTGAGAGGCACTCGGTGAGTGCCTCTCGCCGAGAGGCTCTCGGCCACAGAAGGCGATTTGAATAAATAAATAAATAAATAATACCTTATTCTCCAGGACATCAAAATGGTCCCACACGGCGGATGATTTGCGTCTCTGCTCCATAATCGGCAAGGCACGAACACGAAGTCTGCACTGACACGAACTTCGACAAGCGAGCGTGAGTGAGGTCTGGCTTGTTTCGGCAGGTGGCTTTGTGTCGCCAAACGATTTCCTTATAAACACTGTGCGGCGGGCTTTTGCTGCGTCAACGCCCTCTGCACTGAGTCGACGCCCCCTGGATTAAGTGGCGCAGCCTGTACTGTGCCAAGCAGCCGATGCAGTCTAAACTGCACCGGTGCAGTCAATTAGCAGCCTGGACTGTGTCAACGCAGCCGATGTGTCAATTAGCAGCCTGGACTGTGTCAACGCAGCCGATGTGTCAATTAGCAGCCTGGACTGTGTCAACACAGTCGATGTGTCAATTAGCAGCCTGGACTGTGTCAACGCAGCCGGTGTGTCAATTAGAAGCCTGGACTGTGTCAACGCAGTTCACGTGTCAATCACGTGACGTAATGAGCCAGCACATGCATCGACACGTGGTTTGCTCTGTGAGCCCGGCGCATGTGTCAATGCATCGGTGTCGCTGGACCCATCACTACTTTTCAGCATTGATGGTGCCTTCACAGATACATGACCCATATTGGCATTAACACAGCCACGTAACACCACAGATGGTGGCTTTTGAATTTTACGTACATAACAGTCCGTATGGTTCTTTCCCTCTTTGGCCCAGAGTACATGACATCCACAATTTCAAGAAACAATTTGTCATGTGGACTTGTCAGACCACAGAACACTTTTCCACTTTGCATCAGTCCATTTTAAATGACCTCGCCCCAGAGAAGCTGGTGGCATTTCTGGTTGTTGATAAATTACTTTTGCTTTGCGTAGTACAGCATTAAGCTGTACTTATGAGATCATCGGTCATGGCCATTCAATGTTTGTTTTCGGCATTGCTGCTTATACGCAGTGATTTCTCCAGATCCTCTGAAACCTTTGATGACCAAGGTTGGCCAACCAGTCAGAGACTAAGAGCCATTTTTTTGACTGCGTAACTGCAAAGAGCCACATTATACACATGGGCACACATAAACATCACCCCATCCCTTCCTCTCGCATGCACACACACACACACACACACACACAGACCTCTGCTCAACGAGATTGATTGTAAATGTCACACACCATGACAATGACCACAGGCCAGTCATTTTCAATAATGAATATTGTGTGCACTGTCTCAAACACACACACACACACCTCAGTTTAACAAAGTCCACAAACAAAAATATAATAATGTCTTTCTCTTACTATGCATGTTGCTTCACGCCTTATTGCACGGACTTCTGGCATTCCTTCTCTTGAACAATCCTGTCTCCATGCGAGTTGCAGTGGTTACTTACTACTCGGGTCAGTTTGCCACATAGGGCAAAACATTTTTGACCGAAGATCGACTTTTGAAGCGACCAACCTCCTGCGATCTGGTCTCACGTGCAAGCATATACAGACACTCACACGCAAGCACGCCACGATGAGGTACAGCCGTAACATGACCGAAACCGAAACACAGAGACACACAAATCTTTTTTTCCCGCCATTTCCTCCCCCCACCCCTCGCGGTCAATTTAGGACCAATCTGCTGGCGCCCGGTCAATCACGATCGACGTATTGGGCACCCCTGCCTTAAAATCAGACTTAATTTGCTAACTAGCTTAGCACTTAGCACCATTGTTTGGTCATGAGCGATGACCAAAAGATCGGAATTCAGTTGTCATCTGACTGGTTGCCCTGTATGTCTATCAAGTAACGGGATTGATGACAGGCTGACATCGTAAATTCTGCTATTCTTTGGACATTTTTTGAATGGCAGCGCCACTGCTGAGGCATTTTCGATACTTGTCATGTGCAAGCCCAGGAGCAGCATTCAACCAGCCAAAGAGCCGCATGCGGCTTGCGAGCCGCGGGTTGGCTACCCCTGATATAGACCTTAGATGCTGAAATCCCTTAATCCCTTGCCAAAAATACATTTAAAAATCCACATTTCAGGTTTACTGTGCCAATAAATAAATCTATATATATATTGCGCATCGTCCCGCAGGCGGTCTGTCCTTCCGTCTGTCCCTTTTCAAAACGTACCTACTTCACCGCGCCGCCACTGCGCCGCCACTGCGCCGCTCAGTCAGTGGCTCACTACGATCGCGCGGGCATCTTAGGGAAAAAATGTTGTCTACCCACAAGCATTGCTATAAAATTGTTAGTTATTTAGTAGAGCTAAACATCTCTTTATTTTCGCGATGAGCAATGAAGATGAACAAAAAGTTGAACCAAGCAACAACACTTTTGTGTTGTTGCTTACCAGCCTTCCGCAGGAACTAGCTGATGAGCCGCCCGGAGGGCGGCGAACCAGCTAGTACATACATAAATAAAAATACACTTCCTTTGTGCCAATTGCCTGAAGTGTTCTGGGTTGTGATCACCCTTAATAGCTGCTCGCAACTCTTGTAAAGGTTTTCTTTTTTCCACACCATGTTCATTCAGGTGCATTATTCGCCATTGACTTGCAGAGTGGTTCACTTGCTTACCTTCCATCCGGGTTGAATGGGATTAGGCATGGCATGGTATTAGATTCTGAAGGTATGATAACCATGAGCAAAAATATTGCGGTATTAAAATTACAGCGCCATAATGTCTTTTTTAATATATTTGAGTACATATTAATAATTTTCCCCATAGAACACAAAATGTGTTTTAAAAAAAAATACAACATCTGAAAAATCAAGAAACACATGTTCAGTTAAAATCAATCTTGTAATGTGAACGGTCGTCTGGTACACATCTGAGTAATTTGGTGTCCCATTACAGACTACTACCCGTGTTCTTGGAGGCAAATTAGTACCTGCTGGCACCAGTTTTTGTTGTTGTTTTTAGGATAATGTATATTAATCAACATCGCAAAAATGTATCTGTGTATGCTGGAGTTTAGGCAATCGGTCTCTCTTGCTTGTTTTTTGCCCTCCTCCCACTTGTTGAACTTCTCATCCCTCCCCCCTCTGCTCAGCTGAGGAGAGAAATAGACAATACTCATCAAAACTTGGGGATAATTGGCTTTCAGGTGACATTTATGGATAATGTAAAAAGTTTGCGCAACAGTGATGTCATGAAAGTAAGATATTCAAGTGGAAGGCTGCACTGGTGAGTCCCTCATCTCAAACAATTAATTGAAACAAAAGTGGGGGACACCACAACAAAAAATGTCAATGTCTCAATAGCTTTGCAGTGCACACCTTTACCAGCGGCTTTTCGGCGTGATTGAGGTGTAATGTCCTTAAGTGCTGCCTTGATTTATTTGGGTTCAAGCTCTCTGTAGCCAGCATTTTTCGACACAGTTGACACACTAATCTTTGCATGTCATCTCCCACTGTCGTCACAGTGAAGCAGAGTGCTACATACGCTTCGTTATATTTCCTCGTCTTAGCTGCGGGGGACTTTCTGTTCATCTCTTTCCGCCTTTCTTTTCATCTTGTCTCTTGAGGATTTGTTTACTGCACTTCATATCGCCTGCTCTGTGCAAAAACAAACAAACAAACAAGCAAGCAAAAAAACAAAGCACAGTAGGCCCAATACCCCCTGTGCACTCTCTGACAAGGAGGGTGACACTGCCACCTGCTGTAGTGGATGTGCAATTACAACATGCGGCCCTCTGGCATCGCATTGTGCCCTATTGTGCCACTATTTGAGAACGACTGCCTGAGCAGGTGCTTTTAGCCTGGACCCCATTTAACACATGAGACTGTTATGCAAGGTGGAGAGCAGAGTAAAATTTTATTTTTCTTTTCTTCCTTACAGGAACAGAAAAGTAGTGAACTACTCACAATTCAATGAGTCTGATGATGCAGGTAAGGGTTTTTCTTGCTGTTGTTTTACGTATTTATTTTTTGTGCGTGTGTGTGTGTGTGTGTGTGTGTGTGTGTGTGCGCGTGTGTGTGTGTGTGTGTGTGTGTGTGTGTGTGTGTGTGTGTGTGTGTGTGTTTCATGGGTTAATTCAGTGCTTCTCAATTATTGTCCGTCATGCCCTCCCTAGTCAGAAGAAAACATTTCGTGCCCCCCCACGCGACGATAAATAGTATCATTTGCCTATAAAATTGTTATAAGTACATCTCTGCATAACACTATATTCTTATTAACCTATAAGAATTAAAAAAAAGAAATATGGACCAATTTACTAAAAAGAATAGCTTTATTAACTGTAACAGAAAAGATTTAAAGTGAATATGAAATTGGAAAATTAAATTAAATCCTTAATTAAACTGGAATTTTTTTTGACTGACCATGTCAAACCATATGATACTGAAAAATAAAATTACATCAAAATAATGCATTCAAACTGATCACCAACTTGAACTCAGAGCACAATATTTAAAAAAAACTTTAGCCTGCAAAACAAAAATAGATAAAATGATGTGTGCAGATTATTATTTTTTTTTAAAAATCAAAGATGTCTGAATTAATGGCTACAATGAGCACGTTTTGCAATGCACTGCTTTTCGAAGCGAGGTTTGAAGCAGGACACAGCAACTCTCGGCTCCTGCTCAATGTGTCGCCGGGACCTGTATTTTAGTTAACTGAAATATCAGTCACAAAGCGGGATGATTGTTGGCAATATTCGGCACGTTTTCGCTGAAAAAAACTCAAGCGGCTTATCAGCGTGATTCGGGTGTAATGTCGTTAAGTGACGCCTTAATTTATTTGGCCTCATACTGTCCGTTACCAACGTTTTTGGACACAGTAAACACACTGATCTTTTCCTGTCTGCCACCATAGTCACACAGTGAAGCCAAGCGCTACATACGCCCGGCCATATTTCTTTCCTCCCTTCAAATTCTCACTGCGCAAACTCTGCCAATGAGAGCGCAATGAGAGCATTGAGCAATGAGAGCGCCTAATGTAGTAGAGGTGCCACTGCACTTCATTCTAGGACAGTAAAAAAATTAATCAATAAAATTTAAAAATTAAAAAGCATGTTCTCCGAGGTCAAACACGCCCCCCTTGACGGAGCTTTGGGGCGCGCCCCTATATTTGAGAGACACTGGGTTAATTGAACACTATAAATCAGGGGCACCCAATAAGTAGATCGCAATCGACTGGTAGCGCGCAGTCTGGTCCCAAGTCGATCGCGAGGGGTGCAGAGGGGAACAACCCAAAATGTTTGTGTGTCTGTGTGCGTGTTATTGTTCTGATGTATTTTTATTTTAGTGCACACTGCACCCTTAGCATCCTATCGGTCTCACTTTCACAAAAACTACCATGATTTCCGCACTTTAGAGTGCACCCGATTGTAAGATGCACCAACTATATTTTTTTAAGGAAAAAACATTTTGTACACAAACAAGCAGCACCTGTCTATAAGCAGCAAGTGCCCACATTGTAACATGAGATATTTACAAAGAAAGATGGTACACAGAATGCATTTTCAAAGTTTTAATAACATCCCTTAACTTTTCTTTTCAAATAGTGCCTGTAACGCAGCAGCACCACGGCAGTAAAACAGCAAAAACAGGGCTGGTTTAAAAAAAAAACAACAACAACACAGAACTCACTGTTTGCCATCGAATAATGCTTTTTTTTTTTTTTTAAATGAAAAAAAATCCTAGCTTGCCGTAACACTCGGTCAACCATTCCTCCATTCGGCTTTCTACCATTTACGATTTCGTGTCAACTTTCATGATTCTGTCTTCCTGGAGTTTTTTTTGGGGGGGGGGCATAGTAATCCTTGGTGGATGCAGTATAGCCCAAAACACAGGTCAGATGCACCCTCTCATGGCCGGTTGTTTTCAGCGTGACAGATGATGGCGTCTTCCTCGATACGTATATATCAACTTGTCTCACTCTTACCTTTTATGCTCGAGCACTCAGTAGAAAAAATCTTTATATAGGCCACTTCTTTAAATAAGCTGCAGAATTGAAGCAGGTAACCCTTAACATGGCCTGCATCACTGGAAGTTGTTGGCGGTCAGCAGTCTGCAATTGCAGCCTGCGATCAGCGCTGTTGCAATACAGTACTTCTTTTTTTATTATTATTATTCCTATTTAAACTTTATTTCCTGTCCAATTCACTGAGGCCACTGGCAAAGAATTTAAATCTGGAGTTCCAGGAGAAACATTTTTAAACGGTACATGTGAGCTACAATCGTTAACATCCTGCAAAAGTGCGTCCGATGCCACCACATCAGGTCTCGACAAAGGCTTTTCACGAAGCCACAAACTCCGTCTACTTTATTTTTCAATTTTGTTCACCTTAGGGGCCATTATGGCCGTTGCTCATCATGGTGCGTGCGCGTGGTAAGTGCGTGTGTATGCGCGCATGTGCGGTAGCGGGTCGATTGCGAAACATTGGTTGATCGACAAGTCAATTTTTGGTCAAAAAAACTTGGGTACCCCTGCTCTGAATTGTCCTTCGATGTAAATGTGAGCGCCCAACACTAGTGAGGATAAGCGGAATAGATGGATATGGAATCTACTTATATAGATTTTGATCATATATGTTGTTTCTTTGTAGATGAAGAATATGGTGACTCTAAACCCAAGAAGGTCCGTCCTGCACACCGAGAGCTGAAGCACAAGAGCTCAAAGAATTCACAGGATGATAGGTTAGTACGAATTGGGGCTGGATAAATGTTTTTGTGGAATGCTTTACGACAGGTTTATGCAATATCATATGTTGGTTGATCCATCCCACCCTCAACTCTTTTGGCCCTTTCTGAGATCGGGTGTTCTCATAGTAGTAGTAGTATGGCCACAGGCCACGTTGAATGCGCAATCAACCAGCCCGTTTATTGTGTAGGTGAGGCAAGGTCGGCGCCAACCACGTACAGTACATTAAACCAGACCGTGGAGCAAGAAGGGTTAAGGACCACTGGTTTAGCTCATTCCAGTGCATCAGTGTGATGATCTCCTCCTTTGCTACCTCAGGAGCATAAAAACCTGCTGTGATATATGGGGACAATGAATTCTGCTGGATTTGAATCCAATTGAGATGCTGTGGTGTGACCTTAAACGGGTAGTTCATGCCAGAAAACCCTCCAATATGGTGGAGTTGAAGCAATTCAGCGAAGAACAGTGGGCCAAAATTACTCCACAGCGACGTGAAAGACTCATCGGCAAATTACCACAAACGCTTGATTTCTATTATTCCTGCCAAGGGTGGCGCAACTCATTACAGTATTAGGTTAAAATTACAATTACTTTTTCGCATCAGGACAGCTAGTTTCAGATTTTTTTGTGCGTTTAAATAAATGAAAGGTATTTAGAAACTGGATTTTGTATTTCCTTGGGTTGTGTCAGTGTGGTACTAAAATTGGTTTGATAAACTGAAATCTTTGTGTGACAAATTTGCAAAGAACAAATCCGATTGAGGCAAATTCCTCTTTCACGCCTACCCTTCCCCTTCAACCAGCGCAAGCTGTCCTAAGTCACGTCTGCCTTTCCTCTTTATAAGCATCGTGTCGGCAGGCGAAGCATTCGTCAAAGTCACAGATTTTGGAACTCGGTGTGGCCCCGCATTATTCTGCACCCTGTCAATTTCAAAGAAAATTTAAGGTGTTAGTGCGCCTGACGGACATGAAAATACGGTATATTTTGGGGCCGATTGATCCGTTATTTTCACATGAGCGATGTATTTACAATGATTTTGCTAATTTCCAGGGGGTGGTTTTAAAGTCGTGGGTTTTTCATTGATTTTGAATTGAAAATGCAAGCTAATATCAAATTTCTGGTTTCATTAAAAAAAAATCATTTGAGCTTCTTTATAAAAAAATGGACCATCCTGGCCGGATGATCCCTTTAAATTGCAAAACATTTTTCCGCCATAATCACCCAGCACTACCAAGCACAAAATGTTTAAAAGGGCATGTAATGTTTAATCTTTGGATTGTTTGGTCACTTTGTGAAACTATGAAATTTCAGAAAATGAAGAAAACCGATTTTTATGCCCGAATCCCAGTTCAGTTGAACATCATGTGTTTGGGCCCGATTTCTGATCATGTGATCAGCTCCAGGGATTCCGTGTGCATGCGTGCATCTGTCTGTCAGTCTGTCAGTCTGTCTCTATGGATGCACGCATTATATTGTTTTGTATTACACAAACCATATTCATACGTTTTGTCACTTTGAGATACTTTCCCCTTTTACTTCACAGTTCAAAATGGTCTTTCATGGGAACCTTTTTGCAAAGCTCAATAGTTTGACCCAACTCAATGCTTTAATTGTTAAATAAGGATCAACGATAATGTGCCTCAATTGCATCAACTTGGCAGAGTAATTCAAGTGAATATATTATCATTTAAAAATGCTTAATTACCAAGTTGTTGATGATTTTAATTCACACATACATCTTGATCCCCCCTCCCCGCCCCCACCTTGATTCTTGGTTTCAGTGAGGACTCTGAGGACAAACTCTCCAAATCCAAAAATGATTCTGCTGGTAAGTCCAGCTAAGCTTTGCTTAGGTATTTGCAAAGCTGTAACAAACTGTCACAGGGAGAGCTGCATATGGACTTCAATGTTCTTACAGATGACCTTGGTAGTGACGACGAAGAGAATGACTTTGGCGAGGAAGAGGAAGATGGAGGAAGTGACTATGAAGAAAAAAAAATCAAAAGAGGAAAGAAACCCAAGATGGAGAAGCCCAGCAGAAGGACACCGAAAAGAAAACGGGCCACAGGTAACATATATGAATAGGATTGAATTAAAAGCTTTACTTTATGTCATCTGTATGTGACTGACTGCTCTGTCAAGCATTCATATTTATGAGAATTTCCGTTACCATGACTTCAAAACAGACAAGATGGCGCCAACGCAAAGAGGCGCCTTGGTGATGCACGCTGTAGTGTGGACTTTTTGTCATTTTCGTTCGTTTTTAACAACTACACCGCTTACTCACACGAGGCAAGACTTACTAATCAGGGAGTCTCCTCTGTCGTTTTTCGCCAACTTTCACAAATCGACAGTTTGTTTTCTGAGATAATAGCCGGCGGAGCGGCTGTACTTTGCAGACCATAGAGGCGACACCAGAGGAGGAAGGCCAAGATAGTCAGCGTGCTAGTTAAGTTCCAATAGGGTTTGCAATCTCCATTCGCCACATCACTGATGATGAGTTGAAATGGAGTATGGCTTGATAAATATTTCCCATATTCCCCAATCCGGCAAAGGACTAATTTGTCTAAAATTTCCCCGGCATAACCTACGTCGAAAGCCATGGCTACGCAGTACAAATGTCCATATGCAAATAATCCCACAATTTTCTTTGTGGCCAGTTATTCATACGATTGATTAGAGTATGAACACATTACTTGTCAATGTCTAAAAAAAAACAACCCAGCTTGTCAATCTGATGACGCAAGCTTTTATTTTGACATTGACCCCCGTGGCGCTTTATATAGTAACCTATGGACCGCCATCTCACTCCTGCTGTGTTGTGGTTCCAGTGGGCCGTCAAAATGTCTCTAGGCGAAAGCAGTTGGCAGTGCAAAAAACACTGGCCACATCGCTGCCCCTGAGAACGCTGCTAAATTAGCTAGTTGATCACAAGGTCCCATACTGAAAGTCAAACATGGACAATTAATTTGTCAAAGGCCATTCAAGAAACTGAGATGGCTTTCAAGAAACTGAAATGGTGGTGGAAAGCCACACCAATATGCTACCTTAATTGTGTTGAATATCGTGGGTATTTGAGGTTTATGTTGTAATTAGGAAACAAAACTAAAAAAGAAATTCAATCAGTTACATTAAAATAACATTTGCCACGAAGGTTTGCGACTGTTAGAGAGTTAAAAAAAATGTTTGGGGTGGGATCAGGTTCTTTAAACGAACAAAGGTTCACGAACAAATTTTCTTGTTTCCATCAAATTTTGAACGTGTGTGTGTGTGTATAATATCTATCTATCTATCTATCTATCTATCTATCTATCTATCTATCTATCTATCTATCTATCTATCTATCTATCTATCTATCTATCTATCTATCTATCTATCTATCTATCTATCTATCTATCTATCTATCTATCTATCTATCTATCTATCTATCTATCTATCTATCTATCTATCTATCTATCTATCTATCTATCTATCTATCTATCTATCTATCTATCTATCTATCTATCTATCTATCTATCTATCTATCTATCTATCTATCTATCTATCTATCTATCTATCTATCTATCTATCTATCTATCTATCTATCTATCTATCTATCTATCTATCTATCTATCTATCTATCTATCTATCTATCTATCTATCTATCTATCTATCTATCTATCTATCTATCTATCTATCTATCTATCTCATGTACACATGTATATGTTTGTGTGTTTGTTATATGTATATATGTACTGTATATACAGTATACTGTATGTATGTACAGTATATATATGTGTATGTATATATATATATATATGTGTGTATATACATGTATATCTACAGTATGTCTATATATGTATTAAGGGTGTGTAAAATAATCGATATTCATCGATGCGCACGTGCGCGATGCGAGTGCATCGGCTCATTCACTGTGTACGACGCGATTGACGGGTGAAATCGCGATTCATCACGATGCATTGGTGGGTATCGGTAAAATCCGATTCAAGCGCCGTTTATTCATGTTAAACGTCGCCTACCTGCCCTTTCCTAGGCGCAATGAATGCACCATCATTGTTTTGCGTTTTGTGTTGAATACGGACGGTAGCCGTGCGTCTCATACAGTCCAGAACACAACTAGCGAAACAGTATGGAGGGAGTTCGCGCAAGCAGCAGCGAGGAAACTACTGTATTTAATGCTTCCGCAACATTCAGATCTTATGTTTGGAAATACTACGGCTTCGAAAAGAAAGACGGAAAGATTGATAAAAGCTCAGTAATTTGCAAAGAAAGTTGCACTACGAAGCCATACAACGGCAGCACCACAAATATGCAGACCACTTAAAACGATGGCACCAGATCACCGACAAGTTTCCCGCTCCCTCCCCCGCGTCCCCGTCCAGTTCCTCGTTGGACACCGGAGAAACTCTTGGCAAACCAGGTCAGGATCAGAAAAAAATCGCCTCTTATTTTGGGGGTCCCCTTGCAGCTCACTGTGACCGCGCAAGGAAAAACTATATATGGATGACTCTTTTGGACATTTTATTTTGACACTTAGTGAGAGTAGTCTGTTTGTGTTTACACTACAGCAACAGCTGTGAGTCTCAGGTGCCAAATTGTTTACATTTTCTTTGCACAAAACCCAATTGTGAAAGGGCTTAAATAAGTTGTTTTACACGTTCTACTATTTATAAGGAATAAAGTGGTCTACTATTTTTATTTGCATCATGTTTAATTGCACACACAATATCACAACGAATTGTACTGTATCGGATCGCATTGATTTGAACTAAATGTGTATCGCGTCGTATCACATTGTGAAGACGGTGAAACGTATCGAATCGTGTCGCCAGAAAATTCCATGTATCGTTTAAGTATCGAATCGCTGCTAGTGCATCGAGATGTGGATCGAATCGTCCTCAGTGCTGAGATTCACATCTTAACATGTATGTGTGTATATGCATGTATGTACAAATGTGTGACTGGGTGACTGAGAATATGTAGCTTTCCCATGAGCATGTTACTAGCACTCACACAAGCCTGTGTCGCATATTTTTGTCTGAATCTCCACTGCGTATCAGGGTCCGTACGGGTCCTGAAAGTTCATAGAAATCCATAAAAACTAATTTGTAAAATTACGGTCTTAATTGTCCTTAAATTTCAGGGAAAGCTTCTAAAATCAACATAAATCCTTAAAAATTAACATGTGGTGTTCATTAGTGTATGTCATTTTCCACATCCTTCCAATTAATGGTTTAATAGTTGGAAAATGCGCCTGGCGCCCTTCCCCTCAAACCCCGCTGTGTGGCGACATCCTTCCTAGTTCCCGCTCTCCTTTTTCGGCCCTCTCTGATCAGTTCAGATGATGATCACTTCGCGTCATTTCGGGTAACAACAATAGACCGACGGGTCGGGGTGGATCGGTCTGTCCGCATCGCGCGGCCAGCCGCTCCCCATCCTGCCTGTCACCGCCCTGTCAGGCGCCCGTTCCTTTCGGCCCTCCCCAACTCGGAACCTTACCCACCCAGCCGCCAGGTACCCAACTGTCGGGGAAAGGGGTGTTCAGTGAAATTAAAATTTGACCAACAGTATGTCAAATAAAGGGGGTGAGCTGATTGCCCCTAAAAATAAAGGTGTGCCCTTCCTTTGGCAGCAATGATTTGAACACCAGCTCAGCTCAGTGATACGTGGTTTTCTGTTCAACCTGCATATTACTGAGGGAGCATTAAATCCAACGTGAATCCCCAGCCGAATGGAGAAAAGGTCCTTAAAATTTGCCAAATCAATCCTCAAAAGTCCGTAAAAGTCCCATAAATAAAAAGCGATTGGAAGAGTGGGAGGAACCCTGTGTATGATCTATACACACAATAGTGCTGGTAACAGATATTAAGTATAGAATAATAAAGGCATGCAGTGACTAATGGACGAGGCATCATTAGCGAGCAGTTAGCGGTTACTTTCTTTGATAATCTTGGGGACCAGTCTCCGATGTGACACTTCTGGATTATGATGTGGCTTGTTTGACTTGACTCTTTCAAACCACTGCTCATCCACTAAGCGTCATCTTTCCTTTTTCTCTCTTATTGGTGTCATCATCATGGATTATGACCTCTTTCGCTTCTGTTGAGCTTCAAATATACTCTGCTTGAGCCTTTGCCAATTCAAATTTTCTGTTCTGCAATATGGACCCTTCTGCTGCTTCTCCTTTATGGAAATACTTGGTTTAACTTGTCTGATCACTAATCCACTGCAATGCCATCACCCAATGACGAAAACAAAATCGCCTCAAACTTTCACAATTTCAAAGATGATGGCAGAGACACCGTCTCACCAATCCCGGTGAAAAAAAGAATGGTTTGACGAATGCATGGTTTTAAATGACTTGAGACTGGGTGGCTTTAATGTCCGTTGGCCTACGCAGCTCTGCTGGCGCACCCATCACCCTCTATTCTAGTCGTCCTCACGACAGACGTGCTTGAGGTCCTAGATGGTAAATGGGCTGTTACAGCTCTACTTTTCTACCCGGGGTACTCAAAGCGCTTTACTCTGTTTACCACATTTACCTCCTGATGATGCAGCATCAGGAGCAATGGGGGGTCAGTATCTTGCTCAAGGACACTTATACATGGTTGCAATGGCCAGGGATCGAACCACCTCCGGGTTGGGAAACGACCACTACACCATGCCACCCTCGGCCTTTTCCTCGCCACCTGACTGACACTTCCAATTCCTCTTTGTTCACTGTCTAAATGGACTACAAACCAAACACGATTGCCATGGTCCAAACCTTGGAACCGTGGTCTTGTCAACAGCAATGTCTGCTTGTTGCCAGCTGACCTCACCTCTCACCGGGTTCCACAGTTCACATCAGAGTTCTGGACAGCAGGTTTACATGGTTTACGGTCAGCCACTGGATATCTCACGGGAGCTCCTCCCAGATGCCGTAGAGCCCTGGTATACAACCTCTCAATGGGATGTGTTCCAGGGGGTTGCCGCCGTTTTTGTCCCCTTTGCGTTTTATGCGACAGTGGTCCAACCTTCAGCCAAATATGCCTTAATCTGCCATTGAACCCTGCTACAGCCCCGCTATGAGGGATCCTTCCGGGTGGTAGAGGCAGGGGCTCAGAGCTTTTGGAAATTGGAGGTAAGTCAGATCGGGTCAAGATAGGAGGGACTTAAGCCTGCTCATGTGGATGTCGTTGCACAACTGCAGTTGTCCCAACCGCCCTGGTGGCGCCCGCCCTCTGTAGTCTCCGAAATAAGCCCTGACCTCTGACCCTTCCTCCGTTTTGGCCACTTGTTATCACATTCATTCATTTCGTTTGGACTTGTAATTACAGGTATTTCAACACCAGGTGGTGCAGTTACTTCAAGTTGCAGAGCACAGGGAGGGAGGGGAAGACGAAGAATGAGGGAGAGAGTAATGACCATGGAAGGGAAAGTGATATGTATCTGATTAAACAAAGCGGGTAACAAAGTACGAAACATTCAGGAGATGCCTGAAGTCGGAAAAACTCAAATCTACGAGACTTTGAAAAACAAGGACGCGATTCTTACTCAATCCGATTCTGGCAATTTCCATGCTCGGAGTGAATTGCTTGTGGCTCGAGTAAATGAACATTTCTTAGAATGGTTTGATTGTTATCATGTTAAAAACTTTCCGGAAACTGGACCGCGAATAAGAGTCGGAGAGCAGTCAAATGTGTAGAGTGTGAACAACAGGGGGCTCAGTACACATCCTTGAGGAGAACTGGTGCTGAGTGTGATGGTGGAGGAGAATGTTACATTATTACTGGCATACAAACACATTGTGCTATCTTCTTTCATTTCCATTTCTAACTTTTGGCCCGGCCCTCCACAATAATTTCTGCTTCTCATTTGGCCCCCCCGGGAAAATAATTGCCCACCCCTGGTCTAGAGAGTGAAGGAGACATCACTCTCATTTGTCTCCTCATCTTTTACCCCATATCCACAAAGCAGTATTTTATTTATTTATTTTTTATTTTAGCAGCTGACCCAACTCCATCCCTGGCTGATATCATTCAGCGCATGTTATGAGAGTAGAGTAAGGCCCCTATCCCACTGAGGGGGCAGAAAAATCCACGTTCATGTCAGGGTTCATTGAAGGTCGCAACTGTTTACCGAATATTCGCTCGCGAATGTTTTTTTGTTTGTTTTTTCCTTGTCGCGAAGACATTTTGAGAAGGTTTAAAATTTCCTTGTGACAAACAAAGTACAGGTGCGCATTTGCGACCTTGAGTAAACCCTGATGAACCACAACACTTTGCCACGCTGCCTTTGAAATCACTCACAATTGTCCGCCGCTCATTGGGGTAGGGCCTAAGAATGAAAAATGTACACTAATTGTGAAATATTGGTTCACACAGTTATGCAAGGTACGTCATGGTATATTTAAATAATTATTAGTATATTTTTAAATAAATACTACAATCATCTGTAATAATGAACAGAGGAGTAAACATTGGCGCTCCAACATTTGTCCTTTGCCAGTGGCTGGGCCGCCTTTCCGTCATCATGTCAACCTCGGTTTTCGAACGTCTCTATTCTCGACCAAATCGGTTTTTGACCAAAAATATATTTTTTTATGCCTCGCATTATGGCCGAAATTCGGTTCTCGACCATACTGGGCGCACTTGAATGCGGCATTCAAATTCCTTGCACGAGGAAGTGACGTTTCCTTGGGTTGACGAAGAAGTGACGCCTCTGTTGTGAGCAGATGTGTTCAATCGATGTTTTTTTTTAAGATTGAGCGTCCATTGTGAGCAGACGTATTCAATAAAGATTTTTTTTAAAGCAGACGTGTTTGTTGAGATCGACGCAAATTGGACTGTTATTATTTCTGCATGGCACCAAAGAAAGCAAGTGGAAGTAGTAAAGCTGCTGAAAAAAAGGAAAATAGTGCGCAAAACTATTGAATTTGAGAAAGGTTTGATCGTGGCATATGAATCAAGTGTGCATGTGTCTGTGTTGGCCAAGGAGTTCGGCATGCCGAAATCAGCCGCATCCTAAAAAAGAAAGACCATCATAAATTCGGTGATGTGGCTAAAGGATCTCGTGTGTTTAGTGAACAAAGGCCACAAATATGAGATTAAGTGGAGAAACATTTGCTTATTTTCATAAATGAGAAACGGCGAGCAGGCTGAACTCGTAGCCAAGATACGGTTTGTGGCAAAACAATACAATTGTATGGAGATTTGATAAAGAAAAAGGATCCTAGCATTGCTCCTGATTTTAAAGCAAGCCGAGGATGGTTTGAAAAGTTGAGGAAAAGAAGTGATTCGTCATGGGGAGGCAGCGAGTTCAGACAAGGAAGCTGCCGAAAAGTTTAAAGTTGAATTTGAAAATCGCATCAAGGCCGAGGAATGTCTTCCCCAGCAGACTTTCAAGATGGATGATACTGGTACCTGCTAGAGACGTGCCTTTAGCATCCTCTTACACGCCCACCCTTCACTCATTGGTGGACTTCCGCATACCTGTCGTCACTCACTCCGCCTTTTCTCTATATAAACAGCATGTTGGCCAGTGGTGCTACCAGTCAGGCTTTGGAACTCGTCGTAGACACTAAACGCTCTGCATTACCGATCCGCCTGTCGATCTCTCGCTCCCTCCTGCCCTCACTCGTGAACAAGACCCCAAGATACTTAAACTCCTCCACTTGGGGCAAGATCTCCCCCCTGACCCGGAGGGGGCACTCCACCCTTTTCCGACTGAGGACCATGGTTTCAGATTTGGAGGTGCTGATTTTCATCCCAACCGCTTCACACTCGGCTGCGAAACGCTCCAGTGAGAGTTGGAGAGCCCTGTTTGAAGGAGCCAACAGCACCACATCATCTGCAAAAAGCAGGGATGCAATACTGAGGCCACCAAAACGGACCTCAACGCTTCGGCTGCGCCTAGAAATTCTGTCCATAAAGGTTATGAACAGAATCGGCGACAAAGGGCAGCCTTGGCGGAGTCCTACCCTCACTGGAAACGATTCCGACTTACTGCCGGCAATGCGGACCAAACTCTGACATCGGTGGTATAGTGACCGAACAGCCTGTATCAGTACGGTTCGGTACTCCATACCCACGAAGCACCCCCCACAGAACTCCCCGAGGGACACGGTCAAACGCCTTCTCCAAGTCCACAAAACACATGTAGACTGGTTGGGCGAATTCCCACATACCTTCGAGAACCCTGGTAAGGGTGTAGAGCTGGTACCCTGTTCCACGGCCGGGACGAAAACCACACTGCTCCTCCTCAATCTGAGGCTCGACTTCCTGACAGACCCACCTCTCCAGTACCCCTGAATAGACCTTACCAGGGAGGCTGAGGAGTGTGATCCCTCTGTAGTTGGAACACACCCTCCGGTCCCCCCTTTTTTTTAAAAAAAGAGGGACTACCACCCCGGTCTGCCAATCTAGAGGCACTCTCCCCGTTGACCACGCGATGTTGCAGAGGCGTGTCAACCAGCACAGCCCCACAACATCCAGAGCCTTGAGGAACTCCGGGCGGATCTCATCCACCCCCGGGGCCTTGCCACCGAGGAGCTTTTTAACCACATCGGTGACTTCAACCACAGAGATAGAAGAGCCCACCTCGGGGTCCCCAGGCGCCGCTTCCTCCAAGGAAGACGTGTTGGTGGAGTTGAGGAGGTCTTCGAAGTACTCTGCCCACCGGTTCACAACGTCCCGAATCGAAGTCAGCAGTGCCCCATACCCACTGTACACAGTGTTAGTGGTGCACTGCTTCCCCCTCCTGAGACGTCGGATGGTGGACCAGAATTTCCTCGAAGCCGTCCGGAAGTCGGCTTCCATGGCCTCACCGAACTCTTCCCATGCTCGGGTTTTTGCCTCAGCGACCACCAAAGCTGCGTTCTGCTTGGCCAGTCGATACCCGTCAGCTGCCTCTGAGGTCCCACGGGCCATAAAGGCTCGATAGGACTCCTTCTTCAGCTTGACGGCATCCCCTACTGCTGGTGTCCACCAGCGAGTACGAGGGTTGCCGCCACGACAGGCACCAACCACCTTACGGCCACAACTCAGATTGGCCGCCTCAACAATAGAGGCACGGAACATGGACCACTCGGACTCAATGTCCCCCGTCTCCCCCGGAACATGGGAAAAGCTCTGTCGGAGGAGGGAGTTGAAACTCCTTCTGACAGGACGTTGTATCGGTCTGTCGTGGTGAAGAAGGAGCTGCGCCAAAGGGTGAAGCTCTCAATTTACCGGTCGATCTATGTTCCAACCCTCATCTATGGCCGAAAGAACGAGATCCCGGATACAAGCGGCCGAAATGAGTTTTCTCCGCAGGTTGACCTCACATCGAGAGGAGCCAGATGACGTGGCTTGGGCATCTGATTCGGATGCCTCCTGAACGCCTCCCTGGTGAGGTGTTCCGGGCATGTCCCACCGGGAGGAGACCCCGAGGAAGACACAGCACACGCTGGAGAGCTGGAAGAAGTAGCTCGGGAGAGGGAAGCCTGGGCTTCCCTGCTAAAGCTGTTGCCCCCGCGACCCGGCCCCAGATAAGCGGTAGAAGATGGATGGATGGATGGCTCTGCATCCATCCATCTGCATGCAGCCATCTGCATGGAAGGCTTCCTGTCCATTTTGGAGAAAATTTAAGACTTTTAATGGCGCCTTATAATCGTGAAAATACGGTATATGGTTTATAAATTCAAGGTGTAAAAGAAGGCAATCTACAATTGTCACGATGAGAGAGAGAGATGTTAAATTTTCATGTTACAATGTCAATGTTTATGGTAAAATTATTAAAAATAAAGCATACAAAATGTAGTTTGTTGTTACCTGCTCTCTTATTACACGTGTATACAGTTTATGTTCTAAAATGGTTTAAAAAATGCTTTAAAAAAGTTGTTTTCTAGACTTGGAATGGATTAAAAATTTTTACATTGATTTTAATGGGAAACATAGTTTTGGTTTTCGAACAATTGGGTTTTTGAACAACTTTCTGGAACGGATTATGGTCGAAAACCGAGGTTTGACTGTACAATGTCAGTGCGTCACTTTAAGCGCGCCAGTCCATCAATCCTTCCTTCCATCGATTTTCTAATCCACTTTTCCCTCACGAGGGTCTCATTCAGCTCTCCCACATTCACTGAGGTGCTCATTGACCCGGTCCACTGTTATAGTGTTTACAAATGTCCAAACTGTATTGTTTAACATGAGTAAAAACATTCTAAACTTTATCCTCATCGAATTTTGTTGAATACAAGGAAAATTAATTAAAGGTTGTCTTCTTTTTAAAGTTATCTAAAATAATTGACCTGTTTTGTTCGCCGCTCTTTGTTGCAAAGTTCACACGACAGCAAAATATTTATATATATCCTGTCAATCTCTGCATCATACGAAAGTACAGTATGTCAAATGAGATGGCTATACATCAGCAAATATGGTCATTCTGTTTCCCCTGCCAAAAAAAGTGTTATCAAACCCTGTATGGTGCAACAAAGTTTGTGTCGAGCTTTTCCAATAATTTTTTGTGTGATTTTTGTAGATTGCAGTGATGACGAGAAGGAACTCAGCCGAAAGCGAACAGTACGTCAGGCGGCCTCCAAGGCGGTATCAAAACAAAGGGAGATCCTTCTGGGTGACGGAGGCAGTGAGGATGAAGAGCATGAGGAACAAGAAGAAGCCTACCTTGATCGTAAGTACCTTACATTACAGTTTGGCCGTGTACCAGATATGTAACACATAAACATTCAAGCAATCAGCCGAACTTTTTAAATGATGGGGTTTTTTTGTTTTGTTTTTTTGGTAAGATGTTATGGAAAATTGACTTTGTTGATAACTGATAGGTGAGTCTCTGAAGTGTCTGCCCACCTGTCAATGTGAAACAAGCAAAACAATCTTCAGTTCAACAACAGTATTTCTGAATTACGTACTGTGAGCGAGTAGTTTTGACCCGCCACGCCACTGTTGCGTAACAGTAGGGGTGTTCACACAGCAACTTTTACTCCGGTGTAGTACCCAGGCTGCCTCCGTAGAGCGTTCACATGTACAAAGTTATACCGATGTAGCCCCTGAAAACAGCTTAAACCGGAGCAAATTTAACCTTGCTCATGAGGTGGTTTAAAAATTTACTCTGGAGTAAATGCTAGTTTGCGGGGCAGCACCGATATAAAATTTGAAGTTGTGAACGCTACAGGGGTAGACTCGCTATGACGCGTGAGAAGAGTTGCTTACATACGGGTATTGAATGCGTTGCGTTCGTGCTCTGTTGTACTTCTGTCATATTTCCTTTCTCTCATCCTTTTACGGTGTCTGATAGACGTCACATACATTAACACAATACAGTATAGGCTCGTCAAACAGCATTTAAAAACATCAAGTATTGTATTCACAATTAAGAGCAGGAAACTAAATTTTCAGATATTGTCAAAAATAAAAAGATTAAAAAAATACTAAATAAAATGCCACTCAAATTACGCTGTGTGATCTTAAACAAGTCTGTCCAATAAATTGCGCAATGTCGCAGTTGCATATAAGACACCAACCAAACAATAACAAAACATTGAACAAACAAAAATTCATTCATTCATTCATTCATTCATCTTCCGAGCCGCTTGATCCTCACTCGGGTCGCGGGTGGTGCTGGAGCCTATCCCAGCTGTCTTCGGGCAGTAGGCGGGGGACACCCTGAATCGGTTGCCAGCCAATCGCAGGGCACACAGAAATGAACAACCATTCGCACTCACACTCACACCTAGGGACAATTTAGAGTTTTCAATCGGCCTGCCACGCATGTTTTTGGAATGTGGGAGGAAACCGGAGCACCCGGAGAAAACCCACGCAGGCCCGGGGAGAACATGCAAACTCCACACAGGGAGGCCGGAGCTGGAATCGAACGGAAAGAAAACATTTGAACATAAATACCTGACGTGAAGATTTAAATGACAAACGAGGGAGAGGTATGCTCATCTGGGGGTGCACAGTTGCTGCAGACGGGATAATCTCAAGAGTCCAAGTACCTCTGCACTGTGAAGCCGACGTGCTAACCACTGGAGTACCGGGCCGCACAAAACAAATTATTCTTTGAAAATAAAGTAAAAGGATCATTTGCATTTTGAGAATCGGCTACAAAACGGCAAATAACTGACGATGTTGAGCAGCTGAGAGTGAACGAACTTTCGTGCACAAAGGTGACTACAATGCGCCATTATAAATTGCAGGTGAGCAGATTTATTTGATACATTTTTGTATCTTTGTCATTTTATGTTGTTACCATTAATTTAATACCAACAAAATAAAATGACAAGAAGAAATGTAAAATAAGATTCATTTACTCACCAATGTAGTGTCTGTTCACTGAGCTGCACATCTACGCGAGTGGCCCCAAATGTTTTTAAACGCACCGTAATTTGTAAGTGCCCAGCCGTGCTCTGATGTTTCCTTGCTGCCTTGGTAAAACAACTTAAATGGGTAAATCCAGTATGGCTCCAAACACCAAATCGGTCCGTTGCCAGCAATAGGCATTCCCAGCAGTACAATTTGCAGCATTTCTCAGAGGCTGTGAGCCACGGGTACCGTTCATAATTGCTTGACAAACCCTTTTCATTGCTGGGACAGGCTAGCTAGCGCAGGAGTTGGGCGACCTCTTCACACAATATTCAGCTTTTCGTGTAAGGTCCGTCTTGAAAATTGTGTGGAAAGTAGTTCAGCAACCAGATCAACGTCTTCTTCTTCGGCCGTTTTGGGTTAAAATGCAGTGATGGCTCCCTCTAGCAGGCGCTAATCCATTTACCGAACGCGCACGTCCAGTCTCGACGTAAGGCATTCTCGCTGGCCCCGGTGCGCAGACTCGTGATCTGATTGGCTATTGCAACCTGACTGTGCCCGTTCATTTACAGCGCAATGGGGCCTGCTCTGTATAAACTGAAGGCCCCAAGCAAATTTAATTTACCTGGCAATACAAGCTAGCTGAAATATGTTTGGTTAAAAACTCTACCATAATAAATAAGTTATTTATCGAGTGGTTTTCAATGTTAATTAAAATAACATTGAAAGCCACTCCTAAACTAAAACTAAATGGAAATAATATGACGTAAAGAATACAGAGAATAATTTTGATTACATATTTATGAAAATAAAATAACATGAATTAAATTTATGTTATTGTATGAATTTTTAGGAGGCCTTGCTGGCCCTGAGGGTCTGCCACTGGTTGAATGTATGCAAATGTTGCTTTCAAGGGGAAGTCAACTGCAACATTTTCTCTACAGTAATATATTCTATGCGCTTCCACTAGTTGAAACATGGCATTCTGAATTAATACTGGGTTTGTGGATTATGAGTTAAGCAACAAATACCTGTTTTTTGTCCATCTCATTGGGTTGCCCTTGTGTCACTTTCTGTCAACTGAAAATGACATCACAGATGGCTCAGGGTAACATCCAAGCACGGCTCAACTGTATTCGAGAGCGGCGCCAATATTTATCAGATTGCCATGTTTAGACTAGTAGGGCGGCGTGGACCATATTTGTGCAAAGAAAATTTGTGGGTTGACTTCCCCTTTAAAAATTCTCTTTAGTAAGTAGCTTTTTAAGTGTGAATGCTCCCCAGAATTTACACCGGTGTAAGATATATCGCAACAAAATACATCGGTGCAGCACCGATGCAAATGTGTACCGTGTGAACACCCCAAGCTATCTATATATAGATGTAATGATGTATACATGATAGATAATATCTATTATGTTCCCCAAACATAATGTCGAAAAAGCTCAGCACCTTTTACCGCTGCAACCGAAGGTGCTGCTTAAAATGCCTCAAATCGGCAGCTGTCGCAGCACCCACTTGCCTTGAAATTGGCAGCTGCTGCAGCCCTACATCCAGCATCTCCCAACTCAATCAGAAGTACGACGACGAACTGCCACTACAAACGAATGTGCTAGCACTTCCTGTCGTTCTGAACGGTATGACTCATAATTTCTCCTGCATGCACACATTCATAGAGTTGTTACACGCTTGTTCGCCTGTCTCTCACCCAAAAAGATGTCAAAATGTATGCCTTTTCATCATAGCATGTGACAGAAAAAAATCTGTAAATATTTGCTATCCTTTTCCTATGAAATAAAAAAAGTGTATCCTTAAAATAAAGAAGTAACTAGACCTGATAATTAGGCATTTATGGTTCCAAGCAGAAGAGCATATGTAGTGTAAATGTTTTCTGGAGAATAACATCCTCAATGTTTTAATATTTCAGGCAGGACACTTCCTCATAATCAGTAAAAGGAAAAAAGGCGAGGTTTGGACTCTGGTTTCCTTTCTCGTCTAACTAGCCCCTTGAAATTTTAGAAATGGCATGCCCCATCTGCTGCTTCTGACATATGTTTCTATTTTAATAGGGGTGAGCATTTCTCTGAAGGTTCAGGAGATTGACATCAGGTCGAAGGAGACCAAGCTCCAGCAGTTAGAACCAAGGTATTATTTTTATGAAAATGTTATAAATGCTGTTCATGGGGTGGTCGGTGGGGATGGGTATAGGGGCCCCAAGAGCAAAAATATGTGTAGAATAGACGCTAGGGCGGTACAATTCATCAAAATGTAATCATGATTAAAATATTGGCTCCTCTCAATCTTTAAACATTATAATTGAACAAAAACGATTAATATGCAGAACAGCGCGGTGCCTTTGCAACACGGGTCTGTCAAACTCAAGTTCCGGGGGCCAGATATAGCCTGCTACATCATTTTATGTGGCCCGTGAAAGCAAATCATGTTTCAACTGCCATGATCCTTGCTAAAATCTGAACCCGAATTGTCATATATGTGTGTGTGTGTGTGTGTGTGTGTATGTGTATATATATATATATATATATATATATATATATATATACAGTATATATATATATATATATATACACATACACACAATACTTGCTGATTATATATATATTTTCTTTACAGTAACTTTGATTTAAGATTTGTTTTAAAGTCTTCATGGCCCTCCGAGGAAAGCTTGAAAGTTCAGAGTCCTGCGACAAATATGATTTTGACACCCCTGATTTACAAGCTACCGACGTTGTGAAAATAGTTCTCTGTGTCGTTAGTGTAGCAAGCGTGGAATAAAATCCTTGTGATGCCAGGTTAGCCCAGCAACTTCCAAGACTTGTGAAAATAACATGCGCTATACTAAATATGATCAAGAGAGCAGGGTAATTCAAGGTTTCAATGTCTGTAGATACAAGGAAACAAAGGTGTGGAGGGAGCAGAATTGAAAATGC